>NC_041359.1:22535112-22887612 GCF_900634415.1 Cottoperca gobio
CTGAGCACATGCTAATGTGTGTGTTTGTGGTTGTAGCTCGAAGCCTTTCATGCTATATGCAGATGTTAGACTTTCATTTGTCAGCCTGTCCCTTTTTATTTGTTCCGGGGCAATGCATGGATATAACCTATGCATGTAATGTGCACAGAGCCGTGTTAGGACCCTCAGAGAGGTGGATAAGTGCCCAGCACCACCTCCTTCCAACACATCTCTCCGGTTCTCCCCCTGTGCCACTCTCTCCCTATCTCTCTCTTTTTGTCACTCTGCAGTAGAAGCATCTCTCAGGATAGGACCTCATTCACACACACATACACACACACACACACATTCATCCCTCTCATCCCTTTCATCTGAATCACAGCCTTGCTAAGCTAGCTGTGCAACAACCTGAATAACTCTGTTTAGTCATCAGTACTATGCAGGGCAGCTGCAGATAGGGAGGGCTTTTCGCCTCTTTACAGTAGGAATGTCAGAGGCTGTCGCTGTCCGCTCTCCCCCGGTGCTGAAAGCGGCTCCCTCCCCGCTCCCTCGCCTGACTCCAGTTGTATGAACGTACATCCAGGAGCTCAGGGCTGCCTAGCGCTGTCCAAGGTGCTGATTTATAGCCTTCATTACACGGCTGGGTCACAGCCCGGGAGAGGACAGCACAGAGGGTTGCACACAGCATCAGGGTGTTTGTGTGTGTGTGTGTGTGTGTGTGTGTGTGTGTGTGTGTGTGTGTGTGTTTTGGTAGGGGTGTGTTTCATTTGCACGGCGCACCTTTTTTTATAAGCATGAAAAGATGAAAGGCATAATTCTCAGAAAAGAAAGAAAAGAAAAAAGGTTGTAAGGGATGAATGGATGCATGTTGAGTCATGGCCTGATTTACATATTCATAAGTTGTCATGTTGCTCTCCCACCATATTGTTAATTATGAGCAGATTTTCTCTTTGGTGCAAGTGGAGTGTCAGGGGTGCAAGGAGGTGGGATGCAATCACGAGTTGAAGGGAGGGTGAAGTTTTAGTGATCCATTTTTTTTTTTGCAGCACAGGAAAGGTTTGATGGCAGAGCATGTCTTGTTTTTTAAGCACAAGACGGGAAGCTGTTTCTGTCTCAAAGGTTACCGGATCATGGACGCCCAAAGCGAAGAGATACAAGTTCAGTTTTTTTTTTTAGTTCACATTGAGGTGAGAGAGTCGTGGTTTTATGTCTTGCTTCCTGCTGTTTTAAATGTGTAGAGTGCCACATTTACTACATCTACTGAATCATGTAAAGTGTTGATCCCGTCATATCATTACACTGATGAGCTACAGTGTGAACAATGTTTGCTTGGACTCATTGTTTATGGCGCTGCATTAAGAGGAGCTGTTCTGGCTTCTTGTTAGCAAGCGAAAGGGATTTCATGCTACTTCTCCAAATGTTTGTTACTGTCTGCACTTTTTGATTTATGTATTCAGTCGCTCATTAATGTGTCAGTTCAGTTTATTTGCTCCAGTTTAATGAGTGAGTAGTTTTTGTAACGTGTGCATAATTGAATATTGCTCATGAGCTCTGCCTGGACAGCCTTTTGGCTCAGCAGGTCAGCTGACTGCTGATAGGCGGCTCGCTCCACATAGTTCTGGAGGCTTATTTAGAAAACATTATTGCCTCCGTTAGAGAAGATTCATTTTAATAGTATGCATAAATAACTTTAAAACAAATCCTGAGTATTATGAACATCTGCTATACAAAAACAAAAATAAATAGTACTAACTAACACTGCATATAAATACTAGCATAAATAGTGACCATGGTTTTAAGTGCTGCTTTTTATTACAGAAAGCAATCCTTGAGCACCTTTGTGAGAAATACAGCAGATCAGCAATTGGATCATCTGTTTACAGTGCAGCCAAACAAATGTAGTTTTAATAAAGAGCTCGGCAATTTCATTCTTGCTGCACACGGAGCAAGTAGTTTTCCCGCTCTTCCTAAAACTGACAAAGATAAATAGATAAATAAAAAAGGCGAAACTCTTAATATGTAGACGCATTTTCAATAAACGACGGTTGTCGGTTCTCCAGTTGAGCACTTTTATTGTCAAGCGGCAACAGCAGGAAATGTTCGCTTTGCGTTAGCAGTAACTTGACACAGATCTGATACAGCATTAGAAGATAATTATTATGTCCAAAATGTAAATACATTGAAATGGCTATTGCTAACAAATATGCCAACTGTAAATACTATAAAAAAAACAGGGTTTGCTTTCATGTGTAATTTTACGTGTTTAATCTGCATCTACCAGTTGGAAGCTTTACTTTGCTCCATTATTTATTCATGAGTGCATTTCATACAGGTTGCCCCTTAATGAAATCCAGGCGTGAATGCATAAACCTGAAGGCTATGGCCTCATTTTTACTGTACTGCAGCTACGTGCAATGAAGGTTAACATCAAACCATTGTAACTGCTCAGACCTACAGAGTCACCGATCCATTCCTTCATCTAGAGCTCGATCGAAACAATCAGTGTAACTATTTTAATCATTGATAAACAGTTTAAGTCACATTGTCTGGTTCCACCTTCTCAATCGTAAGACATTTATGCATTTCATTTGTTCAAAGAACGAGATCACGGGTGCAAGCGGCTGAAATGTGTTTTCTCAGATGGGTGGCGTCTCCCTTAGAGATAGGGTGAGAAGTTTCGCTGCTCCTTTACGTTGAAAGGAGCCAGTTGAGGTCGTTCGGGCATCTAGTAAGGATGCCACCTGGGCGCCTCCCTAGGGAGGTGTTCCAGGCACGTCCAGCTGGGAGGAGACCCCGGGGAAGACCCAGGACTCGGTGGAGAGATTATATCTCATCACTGGCCTGGGAACGCCTCAGGATCCCCCAGTCGGAGCTGGAGGATGTGGCCCGGAGAAGGGAAGTTTGGGGTTCCTTACTGGAGCTGCTGCCCCCGCGACCCGACCCCGGATAAGCGGTAGACGATGGATGGAAGGATTTGTTGTGCATGATAGTAAACTGAATGTGTTTTGGACTGTTGGTCCAACAACAAGTTATTTAAATAAATCTCATTGGGCTCTGGGAAATTATAACAGCATTTTTCAGACATTTACAGATTATTCTTAAACTAATGATATCCATTCACTCATCCCCTCTCTCCAGCCAGTCTGTACTCTTGGTCAGCACTGTGAATAGGGTTGTAATGATGTTTTAGTTGGCTGACTGCATAATACTGCAAAATGCTCCCCGGGGGCCTCTCCTAGGGAGGCAGTTGTTGTGCATGCTCAACGTCATTATTCTCTGTCTACCCGCTCTGCGACTTATCTTGCGTGAATGGAGAGAGAGGGAGAGCAGAAATGCACAGTAAGTGAGAGATATTGCTGGCTAATACAGAACACGGGCACTTGTTCCTTGGGAAGGTAGCTCTCTGGCTGCACACAAAGAAACATGCATTTTCAGTAGCTTAGCGCAAAAGTGTATCATCTCCACATGAGTAGACAGACACATAGGCCTGTTGAAGCCTGCAGCATTGCACAGTTTAGGTCAACTTCAATACTTTATTGCCGTGTCAACCAAGTTAATTGCGTAGCAGGAGGAGCTTTGAGAAGGACAAACTCCATATTGTGCACAAATACTGTTAACCAATTACGTAATGCAAGTTACAGTTCATTTCTAGTTATTTTTGCTCTATTTCTAAACCAAAATTATCCTTACAAAAATAGTCAGAGCTATTTTTCATCAGTGTACCAACCACCATCGCACGACCTGAAGTCCAAATATAGATTATAATTATGTATTGCTTAATTGAATTTAGTAAAGGTAGGAATTAATGAAACATGGATACAATGTAACAATGGGACAAATGAATTGGTTTTCTTGCTAATTGGAGTATGGTTACCATCCGTAGTGGGTGTCCATATATAATGGAAGGGTATTCATTCTTTGATTTGTCAATTAATAGGCAGGAAAGTATAATCAGCGGTGAAGGGCTCTGCTTCCCCAAAGCTTGCTGTTGACTCGTACTGTTCTGATGAAAAGCCAAAGTAAAATCATAGGGCTCATGCACACACAAAACACACACACACAGATGTTTAGGAGACTAATATTAGTCATACACATCTTGCTTTGCCAGACGTTTTCCTTTCCTTGTTTAAAAAAAAAAGATTATTCAGTCTTTGTGTATCAAGAAAAGCACTATATGAATTACATTTATTATTATTATTATTATTATTATTATTTAATTTAATTTAAAATATTATATGATCAATTTCATCACACTATCTGCTCAATTGTGAAATATTTATTAACACGTTTTAGTCTGTCTGACCCTCATCGGGTATATGAGCAGCAACATCACTCGTCCATATATACACACACACAGGTGTGCGGCAGTTTCTTTTAATTTCAGGTGTGCAGAGAGAGATTTCCTCTTAATAATTTGGTTGTACAATTTCATGAGAATAATTTACTGACAAACTCAAAAGATCAAATAATAATAATTCAAATAATTCTATTGCAATATTACAGCCTCACAGATCCCTCACAAATAAAAGGGTTTCTGAGGTAAAGGATTTCAATTGGACGCATGATCTCAGAGAGAAATAGATGGTTGATGTTATAGAGGGGAAGCGGAGGTCAGTGTAAACCAGGGTCTTTTTTTAAAACCATTTTTAGATCACATTCTCGTTCTATTGTGCACCCATTTAATAAATATATGCCAAAGAAATACAGAAAATGTATTTTCTGTATTGTGAATGCATTATCTACATTACAGTATTCTAAATTGATAAGACTTTATCAGCAGGAGGGATTTTCCTTTCAATGGTCTTAAAGATGTGACCGTTTTTGCACTTTTCTTATCAGAAGGAATCCATTCGGTTCAGGTGCAGCACGACGTGTGAATATGCGCGAATAAAGTCAATCAAAAACAAGTCCAGTGAAGCGGATGGCTCGCGCTCCACACCGGTGACACATCCTCGCTTTACTTCGGTTCGTAAATTGAAGAGGCCGAAGTCCTTGATGAGTCTCTCAATTTCCACCCAATCTAGCACCACTGTGAACCGACCCGTACCGGGAGATGGAACCATAATGAAAAGCCACGTATTGATTTACTCTCACTCATATATACCTGTTTGCTGTGATTTAGCTGGCGTGTGGTTGAGACAGGCTTCAGAACCACGATACCCACTCGGCCCTGTAGCACAACAATCAGTGGTATCAACTCTGCGCACGGAGACTTCTGGCCTGTCTCTTGAGGAAAAATAATAGCCAAATAAACTCTGTTACTACACTTTGTGTGCGATCCTGGCTTCATCCCATTATTTCAAGCTGTTTTCCTTTTGGCTCAGGAGAGAAAAATAACCAAGTAGGTAATGTGGATTGCCATGGTTACAGTCTGGGCTGTTGGAAATGTTCCATATATTTGCAAAAATATGAACCCTTTACACTGAGGTTAAACATGACAAACAAACTACAGCACATACGGCTTTTCGTAGTTTCTACATATTCAGCTGT
Organism: Cottoperca gobio; assembly: GCF_900634415.1. Classification (NCBI taxonomy): domain Eukaryota; kingdom Metazoa; phylum Chordata; class Actinopteri; order Perciformes; family Bovichtidae; genus Cottoperca; species Cottoperca gobio. Next base: position 22,540,582 of record NC_041359.1, read on the forward strand.
GGTACATTCACTTTCATTGGGAATATATATTTAGGATGGGGAATTTCCCTGGTGGATAAATCCTTTGCAATTTCACAAAGCGCAGAGAGAAGTCACGTTTCTCTATTTTCAAGCTCACACGTTACCTCCCTGTCACGGCGCTCTCTCCGTTCCTCTGAGGAAGGCTAAACAATCCTCTCAGCTCCATCTTTAATTGCCTAGGTAACCACCAGCCAACTGAAAAATATATTTTTTCCTTTCATCTTCAAAGTGGTTGTGCTTTGCCATCACGTGTGTACTTGGCCCTGAGCATGTGTGTGTATACTGTGACTCTCATGCATATGCGTGTGATCTCCTTTAATGTATGTGCATGCTAATACTGGCACAACAAATAAAAGCGGCTGGACTCGCAGAAGAAAACTGCTGTGTTGAAGTAAGTCAGGCAGCAGCAGTGGAGAAACGTGCGTGTGTGCGTGTGTGCGTGTGTGTGTGTGTGTGTGTGTGTGTGTGTGTGTGTGTCCGCTGTTGTACAGCATTGCATTGTGTCTTTGAACTAGAAAGAGGCTTAATTGGTGGGTTTGAGTGGGCAGAGGGACCGCGAGGCGACTGCGAGACCAGCGGTGGAAGTTTCTGTACAACCACGAAACAGCGCCTGGACGACTTGGACGAAAATCAAACACACATTCTTGTAATTGGGCAGGGGAGGGGTGTCGGGGAGGGGCACAGAGGGGGATCAATCCCTCACAGACTGCATCATCGTCGAGGCCCAGAATGCTGGCCAGCAGTACACCAGTGGACTCGCTATGTAAACACACACATAATGTTCATGATGGGATGGACTGGAATTGCTAATTAGGCAGATGGGCCCGGCACCAACTTCCTGCTTTTGCATTAGAACGTCAGTGCGCAGATTGAAGTTCAGATGATGCAAATAATACTGCTTAGATGATGAAAAAAGTTACTACTGATTAACTTGTGCATGACTACACTGTGTCAGTGATCAAAGTAATGAGGCAACTTTTAAAAGCGGCGGGAACACACTGAAAGGCAAGGACACGTTGGAGGAGGAACAAGGAAAAATAAAAGCAATTTTAAATTATTTTCTCTCCCCGTCATCAAAGATTCAGACATTGAAACTAGTTTTTCTCCATCAGAGAAGAAAGTTACTCTACAGTTTGTTAATTTCGTTTAGTTTAGACTTTTGATGCTAATAAACTACCAAGCAGGGATGAGTGGTACATTAGGGCTGCATGTAAAGCTCACATGATTGGAAATGTTTTCTGCGCTCACCGCGTCACCTCCCCTGCTTGCCTGTGCAGCTTCATACAGCTGTCATATTATTGGTTGCGCTTTGAAAAGTCAAATTTTAAATAATTAGAACTTTGAGCGCAGTGCTCGGTGGCAATTTTGAGTGGTGCGCCACGCCAAGGGTGGCACCGCCAGCGCAGAGTTGTTTTACCACTGGTCATGTGAAGGCAGCTTTACCATTATCTTTTTAATTAATACAAAACTAATTGAGAAATTAATCAATTAATAATTTTGAAAAGAAACCTTTGAGAGAAATGCCCATCACAGGGTCTGAAGGTCCCAAGAGAACATCAGTTCTCAGACTTTAGTTGCAATTATTTGACATATTTGCTTGATTTAATGACTAAATGATGAACTGATTATCTACATTTTTCCAAATTAATAATATATTTAATCAACTAATCTATTAATAGACTAGACGTGTTGCTGTTATATTGTGGTGACTAACCCTTTAACATCTCTAGGAGTGTCAGGTTTAATGTTTTACATCATTCTTTGTATACATTTGATGAAATATTTAGGTATTGGGATATTAAATGACATATATACAGTGAGTTGATTTTATTTATATTACCCACCCCTTAGTCAGCTGTATCTGTTACTTTTCTGTGAAAAAGAGACAGTATTCACTTCGCAAAATGAATATGGATTAGATAATAAAGTTTGGGGAGTAAAAATGCAGTATTGCAGCAAAATGTAGTTGGTCGTAATGATTTGCATGTTCCTTTTTATTAAAACTATGATTTATGTGTTTTAGCTTCCTGCCTGTTAAGCACAGTAATCAAACTTGATAGGGATGTTTCCACCGATGAAAACTGATATGCTACAGACGTAGTGCTTCTCATTCATTGCCTCAACCTGCTGTCCAGATATCATCGTCCTATAAAGGCCAACACTGATTATAAATCTCCTCATTTGCATGATTGACCACATTAAAGCCCAATGGTCCGTTTGCAATTTGGGCTTTAACAATGAAATGGCCAGAACTGGTGATGAAGTTTTAGCTTTTGCTGTCTTTCCAGTTTTCCTGTTAGTTCCTGGTCATTAGGATACCCAGAGCGTCATTAGAGGATATTAAGGTTTTTGAGTTTTTTTTCGTGGAAATGGTTTGGCATGGGTTTGGGAGATTGTGGGCGGAAGCGTAATGAAATGTCTCTGAAAAGGCTCATAATGCAGAGAACAGTAGGGAGCCTCACTTTGTTTTTGGCTTAATTTTAAACATTCACAGAGTGATTTGAGGCCTGCTGTTTCAAGAGAAACCATTATCTTCTTTATTCCAAGCCAAATAAAAAACATTATTTATCATAAATATGATGATAAACAGGTAACTTCCACTGTTAACCTTGTTGTATCTTGCGTCTAATAAACTGTATTGTATTAGTTGATAACGTTTCCCTTCATCCGGCCTCCCCTTTTACAGATTGCTTGAAGTGACAGATAAATGTACAAGGACATTACTGGATTAGGGCCATTATAAACGGGACACAAAGAGCAACACTATAATTTGAACATTTTCAATGGCGGGGCTATCAGTGGAGCTGTTTGGGAAAATAGTCATTCATTGTAGAAAGAGGACACTTTTCCCCCCTTTTGCCAGAACAAACTGTGGACAGCTAATTCTATAAAACACACACAAACACGCACACAGACAGATTACATATTATCAACTAAATGGTCCAATTTGTTCAACAGTCTATGGTGCCTATACAGCTGTTTGATGTCTTTACAGCTGTAATCTTTCATGTCATAGTGCCATTCGATGACGGAGTCTTTTGTTCGGGATCAAACAGACATGACCGAGAAGATAGAAGAGACGTGCAGCGGCAGACAGACCGTGATTAATACCGCTGTTATTGGTTAATAGCCTCTGCGATTATTGCCTGCATTAGACACAGACTGTTGTATGTCTTGTGCACAAATGCACCAACACAAATAGTTCAGCGTGGTTCATATGATTACAGCTCATTTAATTATTGACTGTACTTGTAACCTTTTACATTCATATTCCAGGTGCACTTGTACACCCCACAGCAGCCACTCTATACCATCTGATATAATCACTGCCTTTCAGTCAGTTAAACACAGCCCAGCTAAGTGGACATATACTGTAGATATGAAATGTAATCTCACAATCAAATATTTATGTCTCGAGGTATGAATTTCATTCACTGTTCCCTTGAGTTACCTTTGGCTCTCTCTCTCTCTCTCTCTCTCTCTCTCTCTCTCTCTCTCTCTCTCTCTCTCTCTCTCTCTCTCCCTCCCTCCCTCCCTCTCCCCCTGTCTATTTGTCTCTCTCTTTCTCTTTGACGACAGCTCAGTTGACATGTCTGCCCAACTCTCAGTCAGCCGAGTGTCTGGAGCTGATATACCTGTATGAATAGTATTTCCCATTTCGCTACGGCCCAGAGAGCCTATCAGCATCCTCAGCAAATGGAAATAAACCATCTGTCAGCCGGGCCCCTCCACAGGCGGCGCAGAGCCGTGCCACTTGCCCCGTGTCCCATCTCGGCCCTCAATAGGAACCCATTTAGCTATTGTCACATAGGAAATGGAGCAACTTAACGGGAGAGCTCTGGGATTGGTGTGGTGTGTGCCGCAGCGATGTTTTATGTTCAGCGGGATTAGAGGATATTCTGTCTCTATGGATTCCCAATTTACAGACGTTGTATAAATGTTTTGGTACTTGACAAGATGAAATTGTACTATTTGTTCCTCTGATTTGCTTTAACAATTGACAACATTTGAGGCAGTAAGTTGACGTATTCTATACTTAGAGGTAATGTTTTGTTAAAGCAATAATCAATGTTTTATATTAACAATGGGTCTAATGATGTTAAAGGGCTCACTCGTGTTACTTATAGATGCATCACCTGACTCTGCTGCTCCCCTCTGCTCTACTGAGCATTTTATCATCTTTCAGCTCATTGTTTTGGTTTTACAGCACACAACTTCACTGCTCAGGCTCTTAAAGCTCACGCCACAATACCTGCACAGCATCAAGCAGACGACAGTCAGCAACTAACCGGTGAACACGGTAGATCATTTGGCAGCCAGAGAGACAGATATTTCTTGGTGGATATTAAAAAATAAATAAAAAGAGATGAAATATTCTTCTATCTCACCAGATGGACAGAAACACGACTCCAAATGAATGCTAATGTTGCATTCGCTGCTCGTGTAAATTGGCAGCTGTTTGCTAACACATTCATCATGACAGCTTTACAAGGTGATAAAATGTTGTGTTTGCAGCTTGTTCTGCTTCCAGCAAGTCACCAAAGAAAATCAATTACGGCTGCTTTAATGAAATGTTGTGTGACATTCCATCACATGACCCCAAGAAGTCCCAAGAAGTTCTTGTAGTGTAGCTGCGATCCATATAAAACATTGTTTTACCAAACAAACTGCACTCTGAAGATGGTTATTGGATCATTCTTCTCACTGGACTTTAACGTTGTCTATCTCTTACCATCCATCTATCTTGAGAGACACACTATTCCATCACGTTGTTTTGTAGTTTGTATCTTTATTTGAAACAGAGTTTCATTGCTCGAATTGCTTGAATAGACGCCGACTTTTCTCGTACATGTTCATGCTGCACTATTCAGAAGTGACACTTTGCACCATTGTGAGTCCCCTAATGAATGCATTTATTCTGGTCTTATGATCTTTATTATTCAATAATGCAGCTTTAGACTTCTGCTAAGGGACATAAAAGCCTCCAGCTTCTTAAAATAGAATCCCTTATGTTCTCCTATTTTGCCTTATAATTTATGATCCATCAGCCCCCATATATTCCATGAATGCTTAAAACCGAAAGCCATCATCACTAGTGCTTCACATTTTTATATTTCTTTCATTTTTCAAGGGCTGTCAAGTGAAGTCTTTGCCCTCGGATTTTGGTCCATTTGCTACATGTCTCTAAGAAAGAGATTTTTTACATGCATGTCTGAGAGAGAGAGCTTCTCGTGACCTCCATCCAGTAATCCCTGGACCTCTACTTACACACTGCTGAGCTCATTTGCTATCTATGGTCTTCTTCCTTTCTCACCCCGGTCATCTTGGTCCAGGATGTCTAGATTATTAAACCCAACACGTCCTAATCCCCTCATCCCCTGTATCCACAGCTGCCTACCAGATTGGTCATCAGACTGCTACTTTTTATCTTAACGCTGGCCAGGACGTTGGCTCAGCAGCTCTTCACCACAGCTGGGCCTCAAGACCTCTCTGCTGCCCAGTCAACTAAGAGTAATCGTAGTTTTAGATATTTCCAGAACCGAAAAAAAACATGTTTCACCCTTGTGAGATGATGCTCCTCTTGCACTAAAGCTATGAAACAACTCTTTGATTTTGAAATTCTTCTTCTTCCCTTTTTTTCACCACTGGTTGTAATCGTCTTTCCTCGTTCTCAAAATCTTCTCTTCCCCGCGTCCCGTCGTTCGGACTCGTCTTGGACGTGATTGCTGCAGCTCGTCACACATTCACTTAATTTCATTATCGTTGATGGTGCAGAGGGAGGGATCGAAGGAGCCTTTGATATTTAGGAGGCACAATGTGCAGGGAGAAGGGAACAGAGGGGCTCTTGGGATAGGGAGGGGGGGGCTGCCATCACTGCTCCAGCACATCAAAGGATTCCTTAGCAGATGTCTCTAAACAAGATGGCTGCCAGGTCAGCTTAGTCAATTACCTCACTAATAAGAACAGGTTGGTGTTTGTGCGGCGGGCATGTGCGGGTCCTGATGCTCCTTTATAGGGTTTTTTTTTTATCTGCCCCCTGTTTTCACTCTCCAGATAGACAGATAAAGCAAACATTGTTAAAAAAGAGTATGCCTATGGCTTGGTTTTTTTTGCCTCTGTGGCAGCTGTCATCCTCTGTTTCAGAGGAGGAAGCAGCAGGGAATAATCATCTGTACTTGGTATGTTTTGGGCCTGAAGGCCTGACAGGCCTAATGGTACATGGGTGGCCAAACCATGTCTGACTGAATGAGGCCATTTGATTCATATTTGGGATTTCATTGCAAGAGGGTATAGATTAACACTTCCATTGAGTCCTATACTTGTTCTTTAAGAAGCCCACAGCCTCGGTCATTATTGCAGCCTCACTGCTGATGTGGCTGCTCCCCTTTCAACTCATAAATATGGACACAGATGGCATCAAACAAAAACTGTCTCTGCAGCCTCCAGGGTTACTAAATCTAAATGTTTGGCTTCTGGTATACCCCAAAATCTTTCAAGGCTCAGAAAAAAAAGACTAGTCACGTGTAAATCTGTTGTGTCCAAAGAACAAACGATCATTAAAATTAGCGTCAGTGCAATTACTATCCATTGTGTTACATATTGCTGCAGTGAAAATATTTTTTTCTGAGCTTCACTGCTGCTGTAGCAACCAGCTTCTTCCTGGCTCCATTATTCAACAACGCAGGCACTTGCCTCCAGAAATTATATAGGCAGTAACACTGTCTCATGCATACAAATGGGAAGGTTAGCATGTGATCCATCCTGGAATGGATCGCACTCCCTGGCTTTGGCAGCAAGAAAAACATCGTAGCGGGATTAAAGTGCTCCTCCCCCCCCCCCCCCCAATCTCTCCGAGTAAATGTGAAATGACACAGTCAGATGGACAGTATAGTTGACGTGTTATGTGTTCACCGAGAGCATAAGGAAGCTGCTCAGATGGTCAAGTAGTCGCTCTGCTGATATTTCTGGGAGAGAGAGAGAGAGAGAGAGAGAGAGAAAGGGACTGCATGCAATTCCAGCCTTTATTCTGGGCTGCATGGCTAGTTGCTATAGCAACATGACTTTGCATTCCTTTTCACCTGCCGTTTTTGATCAACTCTCACTCTTGCCTCTCCCTCGCCAACCTTCCTTTGTCCTGAAATGCCTGGCCACTGCGGCTGACTTACTTCCACTGTTTCAGAGAGGACCGTTGCCACATTTGCTCTCATACCTGTAATATTAGCTTCCCACATGGTAATCAATGTAGTCTTTCTGCAATCATGGCGTACTCCAGCCTCATACATACTAGTGCCAATTGCTACGGTACAGCACATTTAGAGTGTCTCAACACCAAATCACTATGGTGAAATAGGACCCACATTGTGCTACACCTTCATTATCTCCTTACTAATGCTGACTAGAACGTTCTGTGTGGCAACACTACTCCTACAGAGCCATTCACGCCCCAAGCTAATGATTCATCAGAAGCCAGGAGTCTCCAGAGCGTCAACTGCAACACAGTCCATCATGGCCTCATAGACAAATTACAGCTGTTTGACAGAACCTAACTGGACCTTCATTAGAGTCAGAGGACATCCTTTCCTCTCTGGAGACATCGAGGAAGAATAATCTTTATAACATATTTGAACTATGTGACACAGCTTCCATCCATTTGAACCCTGTGTTCTTTGGATTGGTATTGTGCTAATTAGCCTGTTTTTAATCAGGCAAGTGAAAAGAAGAGCTCTGTGCGGGGTCCTGCATAATGGGTATATAGATGGATAGTGACAGTCAGTCCTGCTTGAGGAAACCAGGCATGCAGGGAGTAAAGGCTGAGCTGGAGGCACTGAGGCGTGATTACTTGGCTCTCACGTGAAAGTGCATTTCTACCCGGTGATATCTGCTTATAGTTCTGTTCCTATATAGTACATATCCACACAATGATCTTTTCCCCATGCACAGAAACACATGCAGATTTGTGAAACGAAATGCACTCATTCCTATCTTCCTCCACCCCAGCTCATTGCGTGCAGTGCAATCATGCAACTGCCTCTACTCATCTAATGCACATATGAATGGCTGATCGTTAAAATGACGCACTATGGAAGTAAAATCTGCGCTTGTTTTCATAAAACGTCTCCGATGGCTTTGCTGTGTAGATGGCTAATTGGAACATATTATTCTCTTCCATTAACTTGCACTGTGCAGGACCTGTGCGTAGAGGTGATTTCACCGAGCATTTGCAAAGTGAAAGAATGCAGGAATCAAAAGATTTATGAATATGGTTGAAATGTTAAAAAGAGAATCAGACGGCCTAGAGTGTGGCATCATAAAAATGATGTGTGGTTTACAGGGAGATAAAACAAATAAAAAAAGAGCTTTGTTTCTCTAAATTAATGCTCATGGTATGACAAGGTGGCACTAATCTCCCAGCTCATTAGCACAACATCTGGAGTAGGTCACACAATCCTGCCAGAAAGCAAACAGAGGAAGTTACAGGAAAATGCACTCGAGCCTATCACACAGGAGCTTTATTTGTCACATATGCAGTCTTACAGAATCATGTACGCACATGTGCATGAACACGGACCAACCCGGCAAACATCATCCTGCAGTTTCCTCTGGACTTCCATTGAGACAGATGGAACTGTGCCTCGATTGTTGATGCGTGTTGAGGTCGAGGACTGTGACTGACAAGTGCAGGTACAGTGCAGCACTGAGAGAAAACACGGACTCGTGCAGTGTGTTTCGGTTTATGTAACGTTATTCAGTTATCCTCCTCTGGGTTTAACTGGTGTTTTTGTAGCATGCATATAGGAGTGTATGTCTGGAGAGATAAAGGAGATAAATTATACAGGGAAAGCGTATTGTTTTTCCCTTCCCGATGAACCCTCAGTTCCTGCTGGTGCTGGCGCAGTCCCGCTGTGGGTTGAGTGAGCTGAGAGAAACAAACATGCCCGGGTGTAAAAGTGGCCAGATAGGTTTTGTTTTAAACAATTTGGTGCCCAAAGGGACCGAAAAGAGAGAAAGTTACTTGAGAGATTTTCAAATGAAGGTCTGTATACTGGGCCACTGTGATAAACAATTTGCTCAAATGTCCTCATTCATGTGGTTCTTCAAGCAGGCCCGAGAAAACATCATCAATGTAAAGGAGTTCGGTCCAAAACCATGCACAAGTTGAAGATAAGCTTGCCCACATCCTCGATTTGTTCAGCAAGTCAGAGTTCATCTCCTTCAATAGCTGCGGAAATACAACAAAGAAAAATGTCAACAAGCTTGGATGAAATCGGAATGACTGTAAAAGTCGACTCACACTAAATGCACGGCTAACCTACACCTAGCGAGGCCTGCCGGCAATACATCTTCACCAGAGGCTGAAGAGCCTTTTTCCTATAAGCAGAAATAATTATTTGTATTTGCTCTGCTGCGTCTCTCTTTAAAAAAAAAAAAGGATTCAACTCACACGTTTATGAAAGCTTTTACGTGTTCTGTTAAATGAACCATTTCTAGTTTCTAGTAAACCTTTTTTCTGGGAAAAGAAATCCTCATTATCAGAAGCAACAGTTTGTCAGCAAACAAAAGGAAGGACACGTACAGTTAGCGTTAGCAGCGATGGGCCCGGCTGACTGAACAGACGATGAGGATTGCTACCTACGGATGGACGTACAAATGGGTCGAGCAGATTGCCATTTTCAGTCCAAAGAATCTAACAATGTGTGAATCTAATTGAAACAATCTAATTTCAGTAAATGACTTACCTTACTAGGGAACTGGGGGAATTATAATGAGTCTTGAATGACACAGGGAAACATCTCCAAGATAGGCGCTAATGAAATTCAATTGCACCTGCAATAAAGTATCATAGGCATTTCAAACGTTGCACAGAGAATTGTTTTCTTACATGTTTCTGACATTAACATCGAGAGTGGTGTATATGAGATGTGGGAACCAAGGACGGGTCAGGAGGCACACAGATGCCGGCTGAGTGGTTGGACAACTCTTGCTTTTTTCTATGTCTCTTGGTGCTTAGTGAGTTTCTGCTGGCAGTGCCCATCATGGGAGCCTCTCTGCTACAGCCTACATCACTATGCCAACTCTCAACCATGCCAGTCAGCAGCAGCAGCAGCAGCAGCAGCAGCACAGCTAAGTAGGTCACACTGCAGTCACACTGGCTCCCCAGCTATAGAAGGAGGAGAGAGATATACAAGAAGAGAAAGATACAAAAGAAAGATGGAGAGGAAATAGAGGAGGGTTTAAGGGAGAGGAGAATATAGAAGATAAAGGAGTAGGGAAGAGGAGGGAGGAGCAAGAAGATCAGGAGAGAGAGCTGAAAGAAGCGACTGAGGAGAGATGGCAGCTAACCGGAAACGAGGCAGAGGAGTCACGAAACGAAGAGGAGCGTTATAGATGTGGATAAAAAAAAAAAAAGCAATGATGATTCAAGATTGCAGCACAGAACGTCATTCAAGGTTGAGAGTTGATGAGCACAGTGTACATAGAAGGTAATGGCGAGGCAGATGAGAGGAAGTCTTACATACGCACACCCGATCTGCACCGACACGACAGTCATATCGTGCAGATGCTCTCGTCCAAAGAGGCTGGAATGTTATTCCGGTTGTATTTGTTCAGTGTGCAATCCTGAAGAGCGCTTCTTCTGTACAGTTGAGCCGTTGAATGAGGAACAAACAGGAGCCACATCAAGACACTGTGCTGCAGTCATTTCTGCAACGAATGACGTTCATCACTCAAAACATGTATGTTTAAAAGTGTCATCATTTCAAACCAGGTGAAGATTTGTCTGTAGTCGGTGACGCTACCGTACATACATGACAAAGTGTTCTGTACATCGTGCATCACGTCTTTCTGCTGAAGCTCACGGATCATTCTTTTCTTGACTGCATTGGTTTATTTTGGTGTCACTTGCAAATAAACTACACGATGCGACTTTGGAGACATGGATTACCGTGATTTCCCCTGCCAGCTCAGACTGCGTCAAAAGCAAACGGCACAAGTCAGTCAGCCATCTGTTTTAACTCCACAATCATTGTCATCCACAATCAGTCACTGTCACCTCTGCACACATTGAAGTAAAAGCTGTAAACTCTTTGAGCTTAATGAAGGTTTGTCGAGTGAAAGCTATAATCTCTATATTTAAAACGTGAGCTTGGTTATAAACTAAAAGAAGACAAAGTAGTTCTGTCGTGTTTAGGGCTGAGACTCGTCAATGCAGTAAACGTTCAGAGAGCTTCAGTTAACACATTTTTAATTGCTTATATTATCCATCCAACAGTCCAAATCCCAAATATATTTAGTTTACTATTTCAGTAAGGCTTCGAAAGCTGGAAAATATTCACATTATAGAGGCTTGAAAAACTGACTTAAGTGATTAACCTTATCAAGCAGCCCTTTTTGTGCACAAACTCAAAAGATAACGTTCAAAACAATGTTGATATGATATTCAGGCTTCAGGTTGTTAATCAGAGTGATTGCGGATTCATTTACTGTTGATCGACTCGTTCTTTTGCAGTAAAACTGATTTAACAAACCAATATTTGAATACATTATGTTGTCAAATGACATTAAACAGCTCTGGTACTGTCAGGTGTCTCCAAATCAATAGCATATCAAAAATATGTCACAGATTTAAAACTAATATTGATATTTATTTGTACGTGAAGATTGACATCGGAGCAACACAGAGGCATGTAACAGTGACCGTACTGCAGCTCAGCTCACAGCTGTGAGGTCTGATAAGAAGAGAGAACTCTTCTACCTCTAATCCATTAACACAATATAGCATCAGTTCTCTCTCCTTTACGTCTGTCTTTCTTGCACCCTGTCTGAGTGTCTTCACTGAGACACACACACACACACACACGCACACACACACTGTTAACCAAGCACACTGTGACAGTTTAACACCCTCATTATGTTATTAATACCTGTGGCCGTGTCAATAGCCTCTAATGCCAGTGTCAACGCCCTTTAATGGAATCACTCTCATCAGTGCTGTGTGCATCTCACCTCCTCCCTCTCCTTGAACTGTTTGCCATGCAGAGGGTGTGCAGTGCTCCAGCCCTCCCGCTCAGCTAGCATCAGGGTGGAGGATGAGGAGAGAGTGACAAGGGCAGGAAGAGAGGAAAAGACGAAGAGAATAAGAGCTCTGACACATTTCGTAGATGCGGTATGGATTGGATAGGTTACTGAGGTTTTGTCGTGACCGCTTCATTTTAAAGATGCCGCCCAAACACCTCTTGTCCTCTTTGTTACATCTTATCTGCATCATGCCCTCTGCAAGTACTACTGAATCAGAGTTTTAAAAAAAAGTGTACAGTGCTTTCTCACAAAAATCAATCCATCAATGGATTGAAAATGTCATGGCAACAGCTGCTCCGTCCTCTTCCTTCTCTTCTGTCTTCAGTTCATCTGATTAATCTCTAGCCCTGAGCCTGTTGAACCTCCGCCAAAGATGGTGACGAGTGAAGAACTGTTTACTTCCGTTCCACAGCAGTGGAACACCTTTTCTCTCCAAGCTGCTTCTCACCACAGTGATAGCATCCATGGACAAGGCTGGCAACAAATCCCATGGAAAAAAAAAGACCATGACTCGCTTCCCACGAGTCACCCGTAGACCAGGATCCTCTCATTGCCCTAACCATCTGGATTGACAGCTGTTGGAGAGATCATGAATGACAGAAGGGGCTGAACAGTCGTGGCAGTCCAGCATTCAGAGGTCCCTGTTCAAAACATTTTCTTTTTGAAATTTGGACATAGCATCAGTAATACAGTGTGTAGATTTACATAGCATTGAGAACACTTCAAACTAAGACAAGTGCAGTATGTTGGATAACCATTTTACAGCCATGTGACCCTTTTAGATGTTACAAAAATAAATAAAGAGCAAGCGTCAAAATATATGATCTCACTCATATATTCTATCAAGTCTGATTGTATAGGTTTAATGTACTCAGTCCATTTGATCCAAATCTGAATTGTTTTAAATTGTTTGACTTTGAGGGGAAATGACAACCTTTCCATAATATATATGCTTCATTATGTGTATCCAGTCGAGGCAACGTCTGACAGGCCAGCTCTCTCCTATTGCCTTCACTTTTTGAATTCCTACATGCAGTAACTACCGCACCTTGGCTGCACTTCGCGATGCTCTTACCTTTTTATAAGTGGCCGTCCAAGACGAACCAAGCGTTCACAAACGTTAAGCATCATTTTACCTCGGCCCTCGTTCTGATCCAGCCCAACCAGTTCAATTGCTGGAGCTGACACTTCTTTATTTGGATGTAGCAGCTGTTTCGTCTCAAAGTTCAGCCCAAGGACCAGAAGCAAAAGTTTGCGTTAGAGAAATGGAGGTGCAGGATATATGGGTCTGAGCAGCTGTTTTTTGTTGTGAACCAACCATAAGTATCTGGAATATTTAAGCATCCAAAACGGCTGGTAGACTAAGTGTAATGCTGAGCTCTCTTAATAACAGAAGTTGGACAGGTGGAAAGAATTAACCAGCAGACGATGCCAAGCCTGTTCTTCAATGCCCATACCTTCATTGCGTTTAGAGCAAGAGGAGGATGAGTGTCCCATCTGTGCAGGCCGACATGCAGTGATGCAGAGGTAGATAAAGATGCAGATGAAGACGCATGCCAACCTACTTTGTAATTGAATCCCCCTTTAACAGGCTCTATACTTTATTCTCTTATGTCCTTTTCCATATGCACCATTTATTAACTTGAGTCGTTACATGTTTCCTCTGACAGTCAGAATGACGGACAGATGGGAGTAATTTGCTCGGCTTGAACTGGTCAGAGGCAGCAGAGTGTGAAGGGGGTTGTAGACTCAGATCTGAGGAGCGTTGTGGAAATAATACTCCTGCTGTTTCCAAGCTCTGCGGTCTATTCTTACACAACAAAAACACTTTTAGAGTCACAATGTACCTTTCCAGTGTGTGGTAAGTAGAGATGACATGCTGATGCATTTCTTTTTTAATTAGAGAGTGGTCGTTGACAGCAGGTATCTAAAAAATGTAAAATGATTAAGTATTCATTCAGACCTCTGACAGAGCCTGTCTGGATGGGACGAAGCTCGGAGATGAAACGAGAAATGATGTCTCTCATCATCCCAGCATCACTTATTGCTTCAGTCACAGGCACCAAACCAGACTCAGCCAAAAATAGCACAGTCAAGTTTCTTTTTATACCAAACTTTAAAAGTTTAACTTGTGTTTCTTTTTTTGTGTGTCATCTCTGCAGACATGTGTGTGATCATGTTTGCATTTTCTTTTCTTTTTTCTTAATAAATCATCTAGATGCGGATACGGATAGCAGATATTTGAGCACACAGTCATCTAACCATGTAAAACACACTTATTACTTTTTTCATAAAGCCGACATGTTATTTTTGTGACTTTCCTAAACGGTTACAGACCGTAAACTGTCGCTAGAAGCAAACTAGTTCAATTATTCTCCGGCACTGATTGATGATACAGCGGGCAACATCTAATGATGAGAGTCCCCTGTACTACACACCCTTATGCTGTGTAGTCAACACGTAGACATACACACTTAAACATTTTGTCCAGAGCAACAAAAATGCATCCAGCTGTAACTTGTTGGAACTGAGCATTCGAGGGCGATGCATCAAAATCCCCCCTCGAATGCAAACACTTGCAAAGCCGACACGTTTCATAAATCACCCGAGGAGGCAGAGTGTGTGTGTTTGTGTGTGTGTGTGTGTGTGTGTGTTGTGTGTGTGTGTTGCTTGTGTCCTCCTCCTCTGTTATCCTCCTTCAGGAAGTGACCTCTATTTACCTGTCATACACAGTTACCTCCCACACACACACACACACACACACACACACACACATACACACACACACACACACACACACACACACACACACACACACACACACACACACACGCACACAGTTACTGCAGTGCAATGCAGCATCAAGTCATGGCTATTCATTCCACTTGTGCACATGTCGCCAGGTCAAAACCAGAGGGACTGCTCCGACACATCAACTAAGACGACACTCTGAAAAGAGATTGATGAGGGGACCAAAACAAACTTTTACAAGTCAGATAGGAGACAAACCTCCAGCAGGAAATGTGAGGAAGTGAAGGATTGTAAGATATATTGCTTTTAAGAGGACAACACTTACACACAGGCAGTGAGAAAAGAGGGTGTAGCTTTAAAATGTGCAGCGTCATGGAGACTAAAGTATCCTCTAATACACGGCCACTAAGGACAATGCTTACAAACGCATATGCATGAAGAGAGCCCCACACTCATACCCACACACTCTGGAGGGGGGGGGGGGGGGGTATTGTGTAACACATGCAGTGAAAGGGGTAGATAGGGTGTCTCCGCTGAGGCATCAGCCTTCGGTAGTTGAAGAGCCTCGGAGCGGAACAGATTCAACTGCCGCTTTGAGGTTCGGCTGCAGCCGGCTCAGCCTTTGAACTGTGCACGCGTCCGGCCTCGTGGCCCCGGGTAATTAGCATTTCACCAGCATCCATCTTCAAAGGCAGCGGAGAAAGCAAGGAGCATCACTCACACACGCTCATATCAAAAGGGCTCCTGTCCTCCGCGGTGAGGTCTAATGTTACAGTTTAAAAAGCTGCTGCAGATAAACGCTCCGTGCACTCGGTGTCATTCAACACAAAAAGAGATTCTGTATTATAATATTGTATGGCGTGTATCAATATGATCTACAGAGAGCTAAAACAACTGATCAATTAGTCAATACATTGAAAAGTAAATTAGCAACTTTTTAGAATTGTAATGTTTTTGTCCATGTTTATTTTCCTCGAGCGATTGACTAGCACATCTCAAATTAACTGAAATGACACACAATAAAATATCTCCCATCCTCTGATCTGTTAAACAATCTGATAACAACATGGTTCATGTTGCTCATTGTCTTTTTGATTCAAGTTAGAAAAATGCTTTATTTCTTGTTTTTAAAGTTTTCGCCATGCATCTTATTTTTTGGACGCAGTCTGATCTGGTGTCAGTGTCCGCGCAGTAATCAGCTGGCCCGGTGAACCTGCACTTTCAAGGCTTCAAGATGTCAGATGTGTACTTAAGTGAAGCTGAAGTGTACTTAGGAGGAGTGTACGTAACACCAGCAGCACATCTGCCAAAGCTCAGTAAGTGCCAGTGGGAATCCACCGTCAGAGAGGCTAACAGTAGACCACCAGCTGTTTATGAAAGACAAGAATGGAGGATGATGGGCAGGACATAAGGAAGTGAGAGAGTGAATAATAAACTAGGCGAGGGGTGAGAATAAAGAAGAAGAGGATCAGGTCAGAGCGAACAGAGATTAGACTCAGAAACATGTTAAAGAGATGATGTCTCTTTGATGTGACAAGGTTAAGCTGAGCGGAACATTGCGTACCATACGTTAGTCATAAAGGACTCAGCTGTGCGTGATGTTTACAGTACCTCTGTGCCACACGGACGAGATTGACTATGTCTAATAAATGGGTTTACATATTCTATTGTTTGGCTGCATATGCATTTCCCTTCCCTGAGGCGATGTGGTTGCGTAAAGAAATTGAATTACACAGACTCGTCATTAGTTTCCTTTTGAGAATATCTATACTCTGTAAAGTATTGTGAGATGAAGGAAATGAAGCAAAGTGTCACATTAAAAGCTGTAAACAAGCAAAGGTTGCAACTTGTTTTCTGTTTTATCGCAAACTTATAAATGATAAATACGTCAATGTAAAGTGATGAAGGAGCTGTTCTCCTCTCACGCGCATGCACAACTGTCTTATCATCCGGCGGAGGCTTGTGTCTGCTGACGGCGTGTCTGCATTCATGTTTTATTCAGCTGGAGTATGTCGCCCTCCCATCACTCAGACAGGCTAGAAGATGTGCTGCAGATAGCCAAGCATGGACATGCCATCCGTCACAACCGAACTTAATCCACGCGCAAGCGCTCACAAGCACTCAAGGACTTGAGGACACACACACACGGAGGCAGAAACTCAGCACACACACCAGTACAGTTTATGCAACACTTAGTATTCAAAATACAACCACAGATGCGTGCACACACACACACACACACACACACACACACACACACACACACACACACACACACACACAGTTGAATGCTCAGTATTCATAAGCCACGCAGCAGAGGGATGCGAAGAACTCAGCAGTTACGACAAATAACTGACGAGCTAAATTCATCACACAGCCTCGCCGCCTTACAGCTGGGAGAGAATGTGGCAGAATGGAGACACGACTGACGATTGTCCCACCCGAAGGTTAGCTCACTAGACGTTACGATCGTTAAGGGCACAAGCGACGCGTTTCAACCTTTTTGTCCATCAAGCAGATTGGTACATCACAAACTCCAATTGGGAATTTTCGAGGACAAAACCGCCCCCCCCCGATAAAATATTAAGGAACTATGTGTCACTGTCTATCCAAACCAAACCTTCAACGAACAAATTCCAGAAGAAGAAGTTTGTCAACGATAAGTTAGCACCCAAAAGCTGCATAGATAATCCTCTTCCTGTCAACGTCATCATTGTTCATTAAAAAAGGGTTAACAAACAAACAAACAAACAAAACAAACATTGATTGTTAGTAGAGACACTGACCTGTAATCGATTCCCAGAAACAACAAGGACTACCCAAAATGGCGGCTTGGTTAACTGCCTCTTTTGATTGGAGTCCATTAAATCTCTCCAAGGGAGGCTCACAGGCAGCTGTGCCAGTCCTGTGGCTGAAGGCTGGAGGCTGGCAGAGGTGGCTTGTCAAACACTAGACAATACACACAACCAGGGAGGACGGGGAGAGATTAGCAGCCCGCTGGCTGCTTCGTGTTGAATGCTGCTGCTGCTGCAGCCGGAGGAACATCAGTCACACAGCCAGCCAAGAAGAAACAACTTTCATCGTGTTTTTGCCTTTTAATAAACGTACAGTAATGTCACCTGAAGATCAAACTGTACGGCATGACATTATTTACTTTTTTCTTTCCATCAATTAATAGTATAAATATCTTTAGGTACTTTGATGTACGGCGGCGTTCTGTCGGAGCCACCTCTTTCTAATTGCACAAGAGAACTCGCTCAGGATTTTACTGTAAGCTCAAACACGCGGAGAATGTAGCAGGTCTTTTGTAAAACGGTTCTTATGTTTAACTGGAAGTAATGTAATTTGAATCACCTTCCAAGTTGATACGGTTACTTGTGTTTCTACGTCAGTCCAGTATTCTCTCTCTCTCTTTTAGCTCGGTCGTTGGTCTCTACCAACTCCTCGGGGAAATCTCTTAACGCTCCACTATGTTCACCACACAAAGTGTTTGTCTGCTGTTCGGTGTGGAGCAGGTGGGTTTTTAAAGCTTTTTTTTTTGCTTAGCTCAGCTGCCTGCTGGGGCTAAAAAACGTAAGAGTGCAGGGAGTCAAGTAGAACATTAAAGTCGTCGGCCGGACAGCTAATCAACAAGCTGAAACTGTCCGCACGATGAAGCTCTGCGAAGAAGAGGCGAGCTGCAGATTCAGGTGATAACTATGAGCGATTCCTTTTACATTGTCAAATAGTTTTTACATTATAATTGAATACATTGTTATTATAAAAGCATTAATTAATAGCTGCTTTAAAGCTTACCCTTAAACACAATTAACTCAAGGTCAAGTCGCCTCTTCAGAAGCTTGAACACATTCCCTCTGCTGATTAAAGACTTTGAAATGCAGTTGAAAGCTTTTGGGGGGGGGGGTGTAAAAAGAAATATTCTTTTAAAGGACTACTTCCAAGATGAAGATTGAACTTGGAGGCTTCACTGTATTGTATTGAGTAGATACTGTATCATTACACCTGGAGAGTTACAGGGGCTTTGTCCCTCCTGGAGGATCCATAAAAGCAGCCAAAGAAAAATCGAAAGGTCGATGTGATGAGTAACAAGAGAAGAGAAAATACACAAGTTGACTCTGTTATGAGAAAATCAACAGTACTCAGCACAGGTGCCCACACACACACACACACATCACATAAATGTTTCACCCGCAGGTGTACTGAGTTTGAACTTTTTTAAAGTTAAGAGACGGTATAACTATAATTAATTGAACTAAACTAAAGTCATTTTGGCGGTTGCAAAACAAGCGGATTGTTTTTACAAGAGACAAAACATTACATATACAGATGGTCTGCTCCTGCACGCTATAACAAATAGAGATTTACAGTTATGTAACATTAAACCCTCACAACACCTTGTCCCTAAACTCAGCTTCAGCCAAAGCAGCATTTCTATGCACAAACAGCAGGACACTTGTGTTCACTGAATGTGTTCTGCTTCACTGCTTCTGGTGACAACATATGTGGCCCTGCTTGTGTTTAGTAAATACTGATAAATTGTGTATTTCATAGGTTTGTTTGTTTTATTACCCCTGCCATATGGTAAATTGCGCTGTAAGACCATGAAATGGTTTTAATGTAAAAAAAGTCCAGGTTTATTTTTGCAATAAGAGCAGAAAATACCTTGTTCTCCCTCCTGTTGAGACTGGAAAATGGGAACCATGGGAGCTAGTGAGAGCGAGGACAGGTGCGAGGAGGATGTTGAAACTCATAACAGAATAAGAGGCCCTGCATAGTGTGTGCTGTCCCCCCACTGAGCTGCTGGGACACTTCACAGCTCTATATCTTAAAGACTGTATCTTTTATTCAGTGTAAATGTGGTGTGGGCTGAAGAGACTGGTGCATTGTGTCTGAGATGGATGCATCCTGATAGCAGCACAATGTCAGTGAGAAAACTAATGTCTGGACTGAATAGATTCCCTTTGTTGATCTCTTCTTCAATTTCTCTCTTTGTCCTGGTTTCCCCCTGTGAGCTCGTATCCGACACTCCATCTTTCTCTACTGCAGCCATTTTTCATCCACAACTGTAACAACACGGCAACCACCTCTCCAACCTTTCTCTCTCTTTTTTCTTTTTTTTATCCCCTATATTGTTTTTTTATATATATATATTTCTTTCCCCTCTCTCTCTCTCTCTCTCTCTCTCTCTCTCTCTCTCTCTCTCTCTCTCTCTCTCTCTCTCTCTCTCTCTCTCTCTCTCTCTCTCTCTCTCTCTCTCTCCCCATTGGATATCCTGCCATGGGCACAGAGATACTGTAGAAAAGGAAGCAAGAGAGTCGGATTACAATGAGGGGGGAAAGAAAGAGAGAGAATACACAGAGCTGACTGAATGCATCACCTGCTGTACCGCTTCCCTATGTGTCTGTATGCACAACACACGCAGTCTTGAGGGATTTCCTCGGCCATGAAAGCGGGCTCTCCCTAATGTCCTGTTTAGCAGTGGAGGACTCCTCTGGGGCTGAGAGGAGATATTAGATGGATGGATGTGGGGATAAAACTGAGGCAGCACAAGGTCACTTTATGAAAAGTTATGATCAGAAGTGCCACAGTGTTGCACTCTATTTGGAAATGTTGCTCCTGGTCAGTCGTCATGTGACACAGAAAAGCCATGAATGAAAGAAAGAATCTCTGCTTGTTGTTTGTGCTTTCCCCTCAAAGGGAGCCTAAAGGAGGTTGGCTGTTTTGCATTTAAACATCGTATTAAAGGGAACATGCGTACTTGAAAGAAGAAATAACTCATTCTCCATCAAAAGTTGAATTAATTAGCAATAAAAAGCACCTTTGCTGCAGCCAGTAACGACATCTTACAGCGGCTAATGTTCAGTTTCTGACTGAGTCTTCTTTACTAGCAATCACTATGATTTGCACCTCACAAAGGCTGGCTTATAGTGCAGACTTCTGCTGTACAGTATGTCCTGTAGCTAAATGGACATTGGCGTAATATCCCAACAATCCGGCAACTCATCAGACAGAACTGGAAACGGGCCTGGGTGACAAAAAACATTTTACATCACGACACATTACTCGAAAAAAGAAGTTTTCATAATCTTCAACATAATGCAACTTCTCTCACTATCGTGTAACCATCTTGTTAAAATAGGTCTGTGATACAAACCGCTCTGAGATCAGAAACAAGCATCACACATATGTTGCATCCTGTTGTGGAAGGATAGAACCTTAATTGAGTGCTGTGTTTTGGTTTACAGTGTTTTATGTTTTTGTGTTTTTTTTTTTAAAGCAGCTCAATTTGATGCTCCGTTTCTGTCTGACACGCTGGCAGCTCGCTGAGATTATATCCGACCACAGGATCCGTAGATTGAACTGTCCATGTCTGTATATCAATATCCCCTCTGGACTCATACCATCTCATGTCAAAACTAGTGCCGGAGCAATTTAATCCGTTTGTCAGTTGACAAAGAACTATTCCTTATTTCAGCTTCTGAAATGATGAAGATTGTTTGTATCTAAACATCTTTGTGTTATAATTTGAGTAATTAAACTGTGCACAAATGTTCCTACCACAGACTCACGATACACCCTGACTTAATTAAAGTAATACAGCTTTTTTTCATGGTACACACGGTTTTTGACCTTCACAGTGTTCAGGAGTTCGTGCTCAGATCTCTCACGGCCGATGAGAGATGAGAGCGTAAAGGGGAGACAAGGACAAATATCAGTCACTCTAACTGAGTTTCCATGTGTGTATAACGGTGTGTATGCATGATTTTATGTATGTGTGTGTGTGTGTGTGTGTGTGTGTGGGCTTGTGAGGGAGAGCGTCTGAGAAGGGCGAAGCGGTATCCGTCACTGTCACCA
Source organism: Cottoperca gobio (assembly GCF_900634415.1). NCBI lineage: Eukaryota > Metazoa > Chordata > Actinopteri > Perciformes > Bovichtidae > Cottoperca > Cottoperca gobio. The sequence goes on from NC_041359.1 coordinate 22,562,284, forward strand.
AACACTGCAGTCTCTGGCTCGGGTCCACACGCACACACTCAAAGGCACACATGGACACACAAACAGAGAGGTGCAGGATGCATAATTCATAGGAGTAATCAAAGGCAGACAAAAGCCACAGTCTTTGAGTCTGTGGGCCCACCAGGACACAGTCTGACACACACACACAAACACTCTCTCTCACACACACACACACACACATCTCTATTCAAGTGAACAGTGCTTCCTACCAGCCAGGCAGTAATCTACAGAGGGTTGTAGAGAGAGAAAAGGAGGTGAATGAGAAGAAAAGCGGATGATTTTTCAAACGGCCCGTTCACTTCCCTCCTCTGCCTGGAGGCCCTCTCTTACAACTTCCTCTCCCTTTCTTTTTTTTTTTACTTAAAAAATAGTTCTGTCTAGACCAAAAGAGACAGTAGAGTGAAGATAAGCTCCCCGAGCTCACTGGCTATAACTTCCTGTTTCATTTGCCCCCTCTCTTTCCTCTGTACATTTTCTCCTGAGTGCATCCAAAGAGAGAGAAAAGGTTTTTTGGCAGCATACTGCATTAATATTTAATAAAATGCAGAGGACTAGCACGCATGAGAATTTAAAAAGGCCTCATTTAGCACCGTCATTATACTGTACAATGATTCAAGGTGTGCACTTTCAAGAGGTGGCCCTACATCTGGGGGCGACGGGGCGTGGATGAGTATGTTCTTATGTATGTTTGCATGGTGCCATGTTTTCTCTCTCTCTCTCTCTGTAAAAAGCTCAGCTCTCTGTCTAAATCCAAACCAGTGTACCATTATTTATTTATCTACCACACAGCAGAAATATCCACTAAGATCTGCCGGGCTTTGACAAGATGAGCCTCGGCCTTGTGGTGGGTCTCTGGGCAGAGCGGTCAAACACACACACACACACACACACACACACAAATACTCACAAATAAATGGGCAAACATGTTAGAAACTGAGATTAACACACACACACACTGAGGCATGTATACTGTACACTATCAGTAAATGACTAGGACTGCGCTCAGCCGTCCAGGTAATGCACCTGTACTGAGGCACCTGATAAATCCCAGAATGCTGTAGTCTTATCTACCCAGGCCAGATTGAAGAACAAGGCTGTAATCTTTTTGTGTGCGGCTCCGTCTATCTGTCCGTGTGTGTAGGTCTGTCTGTCTCTCTGTCTGCGCGGCTGCTGCAGTGCTTCAGTCCGCAGTCTGTCTTTCCTGACTCCATTACTTTTCCCGTTGAAGTTGATAGGCTGTAAGCTCTCCTCATTATGGGTGATCCCTCGCTCCCTCCTGCTCCCTCGCTTTCCTTCTCTTTTTTACTTCCTCTGAAATGTCAGCTCTGTGCTGCTGATGCAGCCCTTCTCGTCGTAGTTGAACTTAATAGCTGCATTACTAATCAATATTTTTATATTAACAACAGGTGTAATATGAAAGATGTCACTTGTAGTAATTATCCCTCCACTCTGCAGTTCCCCTCAGCTCTATGGAGCATTTTAGCATCTTTGCCCTTTAACTTTTACTATTTTAGTTCCCTGATCCAGAACTGTTACACTACGTACCACTAACAGATGCATCACGCTTATTCATGAAACTCATTACAGGAAAAATGTTGACTATAGATGATTGGCAAACTTCTTGGCGTAGATGTAAAGTGACAAAAAATGTGCTGAGCTTGCGTTTGTTGCTTTAGTTTTTATGACCCTCTGTGCTCACTGAGGTTGTTGCTGTGCAAATCAGCTGAATTAGGCTGTTAGTTCCTTTGCAAATGAGTTTGATGTAGATGTATCCCCCCCCCCTCAGCCTTTTGCCCCACCATGCCAGCTTGCCTTGACTTTCAGAGATGATGGTGAAATGTTTCATTGAAGTTATTTTTGGTCACGTAAAATAATACGTCTCTCGCTCTGACTCTTCACATGAAGTGATATGATGCTGCGCACTTGGCAGACAAGTCAGCACTGAAGTGCTAATTGTGGCGTCTCACAGAGATATTTAAGGATGTTTTAACTCCGACCCGCAGCTGTCGGTCAAGAATATTGTGAGACGCTTCTACGGCGCAATAAATGTGTGCCTGAGTGCAGCTTTGCTTTCATTTGTGAGCAGTTGGAAGCAGGTTTATAAGGCCAAGAGAGGCAGACAAACCATCTGGGGGCTGTGGAAGTTTTCCCAGTAGGCAAATCGACCTGTGAACCAGAAGTGGGTCCAAGTAAACACACAAAATCTCATACTGTTTGGTGGATTTGCATTAGACTAGCCAGCCAACTCGATGATTATGTTCTGCATAAACTAAGACGGCATAGACGTAACAAATGAACATTATGCTGCTTTTAAGAAATTACAATTTGTAAATCACCTGTTCTAAATATACAATAGAATAAATACTGAACAATCCCCAAGTGACTGAATCGTGACGTATATGGACAGAGCATGGAACATCTTGTGATTTAAAGTAGGTCTGTAACATTATTGATCAATTTGCCAATTATTTGTTCAGTTAATCGATTATTTGTTGGCGGTTTTGTCCAGCCGTCGTCGATGTTCAATTTACTATCGAGTAAGACGAAGACGAAACTGGACGAGATAATAGTTGCAGATCATCATACAATATGTGATTGTTCGTTTGTTTATTTATTTGTCATTTTCCTTTTTTAATTTGATCTCTTTTTAGTTTTTTCATTTTATTCCATCTCTTAGTTGAACGCCGAGTCTCCCCAGTGTGTTGGGATGTTTGTCTGTGTCCGCAGCCCCCCTGCCTGCCGGTTCACTTTGTTATTTTTCTGGAGGAGAAGAGGACTCCAGGGGTGGGAATAAGGGCAGGAAGGAAAGAATGGAGAGAGGTGTGGGAGAGAAGAGACCGCAGGGATGCAATATCACACTTTAGAGGAGAAGACCAGAGAAGGAAAGAAGTGAGGAGAGGTGCACCCCCACCCCCCTCCCCTTCTTGTCCTATGGGCTTTGGTTAGATTGCTTTCTCTCTGACAGGGAAGAGAAGTCGAGGTGGGGAAGGATTGAGTACACAGCCACAGCCTGGGGGAGGGGGTCGGTCAGCAGAGAAGGCTCTCAGGTGTTAATTTGCACCTCGATTCACACCTCTCGCATTCCATCACAGAGCAAGAGAGCTGCAGACCTGGCGAGATGATGGCTCTGTCACCTTCCATCACGACGAGCGATTGCATAAACCATCCCTGCCATCTATAAAACTTTGCCGCAGGCGATTGGATCCCCACCCCCCCCCATCGACTCCCTCTCTTCTATCCCTCTCTATGACTCAGCCAAGATACCTCTCGTCCTCGTCCTGTCACAGGCTGCTGAACCCTCTTATAGGAGTCCCTTGTCCAAAAATTGTGCCAAATGTAATAAAAGCGTGATAGCGCTTGGCTCCACGTCCGGACCTTGCACCAGGACCCCACGAAGGAAATTATGTTTCCGAGTTAAATTGGTTTCCTGGCATGTGATAAGTTGGGGTGAATTTTTAATCCATGACCTCGTGAAAATATGTCAATCTCCCAGCTGCTATCGTTTCTCCCTCTCTCCTCCCTCCCTCTCTCCCTCCCTCCTCCCACCTGCTTCTTGCCCCTGTGTCTTTCTTCTGGCTACGCTGTTCTTAAAAAAGAGATAGCAGGTGTGGGACACCTTTGCTTCTCTACCAATTACCTCACCAGTGTATAATCCTACCTAACCTCACCTCTCTTCCCACTCAATCCTTTTCCCTCCCTGCCTCTCTCACTCCCTCACCTCCACCCACGCCATTCTTTTTTTCATTCTTTTTTTTCATCTCTTTCCTTCATCCCTCCAACCCTGTTAGGCTCTGTGGCTCACCAATTACAGCTAGCTACAGTTACTCCTGCAGGCAGTCTCCATGCCTGCAGGAGGCATGCATGGAGACTGACATGACACAGGGTGTTCTCCCATAGCCGGCCCACCACCTGAGGGAGCCTGATAGCCAGGCTCCACCGGGGGCTCAGTGTTACTGGCTTTACATGGCTAGCCATTCGCTGCACCAGGCGACCTCCTGCCTGCCTGCCTGACAGGTTCTCTTTTCAAGTGAACATGCTGAAAGGTTTGTGGACAGGCGAACAAGCCAAAGTATGTCTGCGGAGAGTTAAAGGGTTTTGGTTTTAAAAGTTTAAACGCAGCGTGTGAGGATATATGGATGTGCAATGAAGAAATGTGAGAGGCGCTAAACCTGCAGTAAACGTTGCAGCTATATGTCGATTGATCTGTAACTCATTTGATAATCAATGAATCATTTTTAAAAGCAAACATTTGCTGCGTTGCTCTGAATCTCTTTCAGATTTGGATCGTTGGTCGGATAAAACAAGATATTTGAAGACGACACTTTCGGCTCTTGAAAATTGAGATTGACATTTTTCATTACTTTGTGACATTTATAGACGAGACAAACCGTAATTAGTGGCAAATCAATAATGAAAATACTCGTTAGTTGTAGCCCTACTGTAAATTACTGCATTATGAATGGACTAACTCTTTATCAATCATCTCTTTGATAAATATGTAATGATGTAATATAAATAATGTTTAGCAAAATATTCAAAATACTATTTCCAAAATGAACAATGGACCTTTAAATGTAATTATATTATTTGTGTCCTTTACTACATTATCTTTGAGTGATGATCAGTTCTTTTAAGGATAATTATCTGTAAATAAAAACTGATTTTAATTTGATTTGAAGGCCACATGGCTGAGCATATTAACATTTTAATCAACTCGTAGCTTCTCTCATCTGGATTTTGGCAGATGGACAGTAAAAGAACAATGTCTCGAAATTATTTAGAGAACGAAACAAACAGAAAGTGTAAAAGTGTGTGTGGGGAGGTGCAAAATGATGAATCTTAAAAGTGGAAATGATTCAGCAGACTAAAGTAATCTTAAAGCCACATTTCTATTATCTAAAACACAGTGTAGTAGCGACTGTCTTCACGCCTGCCGGCTCTCTATTCCTTCTTATCTGAAGTATAGAAATTCAAGACTCTCTAACAAGGCTACTAATATGTTTCGTAATCTGTGTTTTCGTGTCAAATAGAAGAAGATTCTTATCCATCAAATATTAGCGCTCGAGATTATTGAACGGTATTCGATGATAATGTCAAAAAAACTGAAGCAGAGGAATAAATTGAATTCTGTCATACACCGATAAGAGTTTATGAATACCAAGTATAAACTCCTTTTTTGATATACAGGGAATAAAATTCTCAGTCTGCCTTTTTTCCTCTGCATCATTTTGTAGCTGAGTCTGGCAGTTGTCACCTCCCAGCAGCCTCTGCGCGTCTTCCTCCGTCAAGATATTGCTCCGGTCAGCCGGTAGTCGCAGAGAGAACAACAAATTAAGAGAGGAGGGATGGTTTAGTTTTATTTGCCTGTCAGTCTCCTCCTGCGTACAATCACCTTCTATGCCTGATGTCAGATAGCGAGAGTGCTGCTGGGAAGGAGTCGCAGGGGCCTGCCATTAAACAAAAATTAATTCTGACTTGCACAGCTAGAGGCGAGGCAGAGGAGGGGGGAAATTATACCAAACATACACATTCATCATCAGGCGGTGACATGTGTGGAGAGGCTCGGTCAACATGGTGAGATCTGCCGCGCACTCTCATGTACATGCACAAGTATCCTCCTGCCTTCCTCTGGTCTCAACCAATCAGCTGCTGCCAGCTCAGGAGCCAATCAGGAGCGAGGATTCTCTGCTGAAGAGAAGGGACTGTGTCAAAGTCGTACCCTGTGAGGCAAGGCTGCATTAAAATTCATACCGAGCTGAGGCACCAGCCTGAATACTGATCAGTGCACAGGTCCTGTCCTGCAGCAACAGTGAGGGGGGGGGAGGGCTTTTATTTTTTACGTAGGTATCCACACTCGAGTGTTCCCAACATAAATATAACCATGAAAACACGTCACGTTAGAGCAGCAACAGCAGAGAAGAAGAATAAAGAGAGTTGGATTGGGGAGAGTGGGAGAAGGAGAGAGAAAACACAGAGCGTGAGATCCCGTTATACAAGGCTGTTGTGTCTCTGATGTGGTGCTGCAGCCACGATAGGAAGAGAGGGAGAGAATATCTATTTGTGTGTGTGGGGGCAGATGTAGCTATGTAACCATATGCTGTTGCTATTTTTCCCCTCTGTACATTATGTGTGTTCTTTTGAATGCACGCAAATCACTCGTGAACAGGTTTTTTTTTTTAAAGCAGGTACTTTCTCACTTCTTCTTGCCTTCCTACCTCGTTATAAATAGATGTCTGATACAGAACATAATCAATGTTTGTGTTATAAACCTGGCAAATGTGGTATTTGGTAATATTTCTTTGTCAGGATTTTAAACAATTTGTCTGACTTTGCACTGATGGAGACAGTGGATTTGGTTTCAATCAGTTGGAAAGGTTGAGCCAATCCATAAGACTATGACTGGGTAATAATTTAATATTATCATTTATCATCGTTGACATTTATCGAACCGTGAGGATGTGATCACAACTTGCCACCATGTTACACGTGTGATACACAATGATGAGTCGGTTAATAGATCAGTCAATCAACAAAAGAATTCATGAGCAACTGTCGATTATGAGTTTTTGAGTTATTGACCGATTTAAAGAAAATAACCCTCAGATGAATCGATAGTTAACAAAATGATCCTCACCTGCAGACCTTGACTGTTTTATATAAAATAAGATACATTGAACCACAGCAGCAGAAATGCAACAACAGATGTATAGATAAGTAAATGTAGCTTGAAGAAACATAAGCAAAATACTTCAAACTGATTATATATTAAGTATTAAAGTGCAAAAACTAAACTCACAGATAAAGTGAGGAGACAAGGAAGTTGCATTCTGTACATTTGTCAAATTCTGATCATTATTATAGTTAATATTAGATTCACCCATATCCAGCTTTATTTTCACATGATTTGGTGTCAAATTCAACACTTTGGTGTAAATGCAACACTTACTCCTGTGCTCCTCTGTGATCTGTGAAATGTTAAACTGACTTGTAACTGAAAGCTCTCACATGTAGGTCAATTTTAGGCAAGAATTGCACATGGGTATGTTTGGGTACATGTTAAATCTCTGTCAATCCTGATTTGACTGGAATTTAGATTAAAGTGACCTTAATCCTTCACCTGACCTCACCCAACATCCCCCCGGTAGAGAGAGAGAGAAAGAGAGAGAGAGAGAGAGAGAAAGAGAGCTACGATCTGAGAGAGAGAGAGAGAAACATCATAGTGAATTGGAAAATGTGAAAAAAAACCTGTGCTCTCAATAAAAAATGAAACCTAGCACTAGCAGTGCATCACTATGTGCCACATGCCTTTGTAAAATAGAGTTCTCCTTCACTTTATATTCCTCCTCAAAAAGCTTTGAAGCTATTTCTTCTCAAGCTGTGTGTTCTTTAACGTGAATCCTGATCAGTTGATGAAATGCAGGGATCTTTCATCTCCATCTTCATTCCTCCTCCTCCTCCTCCTCCTCCTCCTCCTCCTCCTCCTCCTCCTCTGCCTTTTATTCTACACTCCTTCCACTGCAGTCCCCCATGCTGCATGGACTATTGGGTAATTATGCAAATACTGCATTAGCGAGCGATCAAGACACTGGCAGAGTAACAAGACAATTCCTTGAAACAGCTTTCATCACTTTGGTCCACTGCTATCAACATACCAGAGTGTGTTTTCTGTATTTGTTTTATTCTCCTTCTGGATGACTCTAATAGTTATGCAGAGTTTGATCATGCCTGGAGGTTAATTCTGTCTTCTGGGTCAAAGCTGGCTTAGTTTCCATTGTAAAATAACAATCCCTGCAGAATTGTAAGGAGCGGATCTGGAGAAGACTGATTTGAATATGTTTCATCCTTCCACCCGAGCCCAGAACACAAACTGATGCTGCTATTTTTAGGAAGCATGAACAGTTGACAGTGAAGCAGGAGATGTGTTTGCCTAGTGATAATGCTGTTCTTAGCATCAGATCACTCTCTCCAGCCAAATGACCGAGACGAGCCCCGACTCCCTGCTTGTTCTCTGCAATTTTATTTCCTCTTTATTCAACCAGATTATTCTAAAAAAAGAAAAGAAAGAAAAAGGAGAAATTCCCGTGCTTATGTAACGGCTTCAGCATGAATCATCTAAAGCTGATGACAGATACTGACAGTCTAATTAGGGGTTTACCGTTTTATATATGATGGGACTATTCTTAGATTGACCCGTAGTAAAATAGCAGTTAATTTGGAATATTAATACCATGCTTGAGTTCTTTAATTAAGCTGAATTAAAATAGCAGAGAGGAATTACGTGTGCTGCTTCAAGCTCCAGGAGAGGACTGTTAATGTGAGCATCACATGTTTTCACACTTCACAGAGTTGTCCTCCTCACTCACCTCACACTTTTCTCACCTCTCTTTTATTATATTTCATCTTCCTTTTCTTTCTTTTCTTTTTTACCCTGGGTGAAATGTATTAAATTCAGCCGTGAGCAGTGAGCTAGAGGAGCAGGCTTGTGACCTTAAATCTGCCAGTTTAAATCCCCAGACAGGCTGAGGAAAAGTGAGGAGGGAAAGTGGATGAGTAACACTCCCTAAACAACTACCACCAAGATGCCCTTGAGCAATAATGAGATTGTATGGAACTTTTATGAGAAGATTGCAGGTGTGGTATCCCTAGATGTATACAGGGTGGGGGAAATAATAACATAACCCTTCTACTTCAGATCTACATAATGCCCCAGGCGGCCATCTTTCCCCTGGAGGGCCTGGAGGGTGCCGAGGCAGAGGCCGCTCTGCTGAACAACATGCGCGTGTACGGCACCATCCTGCTGACCTCCATGGCCACGGTGGTGTTTGTCGGCGTGAAGTACGTCAACAAGCTGGCCCTGGTGTTTCTGGCCTGCGTCATTCTCTCCATCCTGGCCGTCTACGCCGGGGTCATCAAGACGGGCATCGATCCTCCCGAATTCCCGTAAGCAGTGACGACCGAGACACTCCAACAGAATATAAGCGTAGCCACAAACCACGAACCATAACTCTGACAGCCACACACCATACACACCTGGTGTAGGAAGCACAAGCACACGACATGCAACCACATTGATAAGATGCTCCAAAACCATCCGTGTTGATTTGAAAGATTGGAATTGAATAAAGTATTTGTTTGGTTTTCATTGAAATACTCCGCCAGCCATAGAACGCTGATGGATCAACAGTGACGTGGAACATAGACGTCTGCTGTTCAACCCACTTTAGCACATTTCCAGCTCAGATGTCTAGACGTGTTTCGACCTGAAAGATCACTAAATCAATGCTTCCTGGGGAGAATATTGTTGTTTGAGGCTAAAGTTAGACATTTAAAACAAATGGCATTCTGTGACTTAGAGCTTTAACGTTTATTTGTTTGCTATCAAATTGATTTTAGTTACTTTTTAATATTTACATCTAGAGCTGTTGTACCATAAGTAACCACATTAATCAAATTGAGTGGAATCAAAGTGCAGGCAGAATGTGGCATTTTGTGATTTATATTATTATTATTATTATTATTAATATTGTTTTATACAAGAAGTCAAAACTCATTTTGTGCTTTTCTTCTCTCCAGTGTGTGTCTCTTGGGGAACCGCACTTTGGTGTCGAAGTCCTTCGATGTGTGTTCTAAGACCATTGAGACGGCTAACGGGACAGTCACCACCCAGCTGTGGCGCATGTTCTGTGACTCACCTTTCCTCAACGCTACCTGTGACAAGTTCTTCGTAGCCAACAATGTGTCTCAGATCCAGGGCATCCCGGGGGTCACCAGTGGAATCCTGGCAGGTTGGTTTGAATCTCACTTTGTATGTTTATATAGTGAGCACATAAACACACACACACACACACACACACACACACACACACACACACACACACACACACACACGCTTATGTACAGTGTGTGTTTCTGTCTGTTGTCTGAATGTGCTGCTGAGTCACGGATAATTAAACAGTGGTGTTGGCATTCTCTCCTCAAAGAAAGAAAGGCTTAAATTAAACTGCAATGTTGTGCAAAGGTAGTGTTAAATATGGCTTTGTATTTTTCTGTTGTACAAACATCTGTAGTTAAATAGGGAATCATATCAATGTCTCCAGTATGAGCGGCTGCAGAATTCTTTCAGTGGGCATTAAGAGTAAATAAGGAATAATTCAATCATTACGAGTGTCACTGATACATTTTGCATTAGAGTAATCAAATCATTAAATTTGCTAAATTGGATTAGAATGCTTTTTACTGTCTCATATATAGAAAACAGATATACAAATATGTATTATGCCACACAAAGAGTCTGAAAGTCTTATCAGGAAATGTATAAAATGATGAAGTTTCACCAAGACCCTGACTGTAGCAGCACTTACATGTGTCGGCCCCGGGCTACCTGAAACCTGAGGCCACAGAAAGCCCAGAGCTAGCTTAACCTGGTTTCTCTCTAGTACCTTATTACAGGGCTAACAGTAAGCCCTGTTGGAAGGATCCATGCTGTAAGATCAGAGCCCATCGTTAATATGGTGCCTGTACAAAGTGTTCACCCCTCTTGGAAGTTTTTATGTTTTCTTGTTTTAACAAAAATACTCTTTTGTTGTGACCACACCTCCATTCCTCATGGAGGAGACACACTGCACACCCCTCACCGAGGCTATCACCTATACATTACAAATGTACATACATTTACAGTCACTTGGCGACATGGAAGGAAATACAGAAATAATTGCTGTGAATAATACAGAAAAAGGAGAAGCCAAGATGATCACATTGGTGTGTTATGTCAAGACTTTTAAATTAAATTGGATTGCAGTTTATTACATTTATTTATAACGTAACCCCCTCTTTACCACGGCCATCCATCTATTTGACCCCCCTCCCCAGTGGCCTGAGTTCATTGTTCTTTAAGCTATTCATTATATTTGGATCTACAGTATATAGTAATTATTTCCCTCTCTTTCTGTCTTTATACAAAGAATTAGCATATTTCAAAAAGACACTTTAATTTCACTGTCAGTCAGAGATTTCCAAAAACCAGTTGGCTTCAGCAGTAATAATTGTGTCCTATTAAAGGCTGAGAGCATCAAAGTAACGATGTAAAAGTAGAAATGACTGATCATTTTAAAGCTAAAGTAAACCAGGTAGTCTTATATTTCGTTGAATCACAATCTAAAAATACATTAAATGGTTGGCAATCTGGAATGGGAGCATGTTTGTGTCTGTTGTTCCTTACTTCCCTCTCGTCCATCCAGAGAACATGTTTGGGACCTACTATGAGAAGGGGGATCTGATTGCCAGAAAAAACATGGAGTCAGTAGTAGACCAGGACGACCCTCTGACCAACGCAAACCGCTACGTGTTGGCCGACATCAGCAGCTTCTTCACTTTGCTGGTCGGCATCTACTTCCCCTCTGTGACAGGTGAAAATGAAATTGATATTCTGTTGCTTCTAAGCTGCCCCGTGTTTGCATGTGTGTAAATGTCTTTGACCTTGTTAAAATGTTTGCCTCTCGACTTTCTGCTCAGGGATCATGGCCGGCTCCAACCGCTCTGGAGATCTGCGTGACGCCCAGAAGTCAATCCCCATTGGAACCATTGCAGCCATCACCACCACCTCCTTCGTCTGTATCCTCTCACTACTGCCCCCTGCAGGAGAACAAGGGTCACTGCACAGACTCATTTCAAAAACATTTTAGTTTTCCACATAATAAAAAATAAATAATAATAATGCCACATATTATTTCATTGGAAGATTCACATTAATAATAAAGAAAAATGAAATATATACAATTAATTATACATTTATTTATATTTACACATGCACCCATTCACTTAAACTCGTACTTACACATTAACAAATATAACTAACATACAACACAAACACAGTAAAAAGAGACAGAACAGAACATTTCTTCTGTAGTCTCATTACACATCTAGAAAGTACTAGAAGTATTTCAGACAGATATCACCTCAAATAGTATTTTAAGCTCAGTGATGACATGTCAGACACCACTGGTTCGAAGGATTTGAAGCGACGATGCAATTTGCTGCTTTGCTCTGCTGTAACAAAAACACAGTGATTGGCCTGCAGGGAGCACCATAATTATAGGTCAACACAGTTTAAACTCATAAGGCCATAACTGCTACAATACCAGTCTGATTTTGATTAGGGGTATTGCATCGTTTTTCTGATTGGCCCAAAGCATGCCCGTATCAGTCATGGGAGAGGACGTTCACGCTCCCACCGGCAATGCTTATTAAATATAATCAAGAAAAAGAAGATCACGCAAGTAAAAGCATAATGATTGCACAATTTTAAATAAAGGGATCAAATGTAACATAATTCCATTTAAAATATAAGAAATTAGACAGTAATTGCAAATGAATAAACTGAATGTAAACAGATATCTAGCAAATCTGCATATGCAAAATGATAAGTATAAATATATATATACAGAGGTGTAAACGGATGTAAAAGATGCTTTTGCACATAGTAATGTAAAAAAAAAAGGATTTCTGAGCATTAAGAATTGTCGTGTGAAACGTTACTTGGCTGCACTTCACCACACAAGGCAGATGTGATTACTCTGAAGCAGCCATCTTGAATGTCTTCCATGTTCCTCAGAGTAATCAGCTTGAGGGTCTACACAAATTTGATTATGACGTCTAATCGCATCAGTGGGCTGCCTATGCAACCACAAGTTAATAAAGCAGAAGGATATTAGTTACAATGTCATTGATCTCTGAGATATTATCCTAAACAAAATCGATTGATGTCCTTTTTTCAGCCGACACCGTTGATTGGTTCATCAGATCATTAAGTGCACCTTCAAAGGGAAAGGTTTATAATCGTTATAATGGAGTCACTACACGTGTCTCATCTAAGGAACATTCATGCTGGCTAATATCCACCATTTTAAAAGCGTCACACCTGTCTATGAAATACCTTTTCTTTCCTGATCCGTAACTGCTCAGACATGTCCAGTGTGATTCTGTTCGGCGCCTGCATCGAGGGTGTCGTCCTCAGGGACAAGTAAGTCCATGCTTGTGTCGCGGAGATGAACAAACCTTAAAATAACTTGTTCTTTCAACAATATGCCTGTTATAAATAATACAATATAAAATACGCATGTGTTTTGAAATGGCAAGCAACCTTTTCCCGTCTCCTTAAGGTTTGGAGAGGGAGTCCACGGGAATTTGGTGATTGGCACGTTGGCTTGGCCGTCACCGTGGGTGATCGTGATTGGCTCCTTCTTCTCCACCTGCGGGGCGGGGCTGCAGAGTCTGACGGGAGCTCCTCGTCTCATGCAGGCCATCGCCAAGGACGGCATCGTGCCCGCCCTTCGAGTCAGTCCGTCTACTTATTTACACCGCCATAACTTTCCCTTCCTATTTTATCTATAGAGATGTTTTTTATTTATCAGACAAGACATTAACATAAGCGATCACCTCAAGGGACGTGTGCAGAAAGATAAGGAATACTGTAAAGAAGCAAAAACACAACAAGTGCATTAAAAGGACAGAGCACCTGCATGAGTTCATATGTTCAGCATCGCACCTCTGATCCATTAGTTGTGCGATGAAGACGTTACATCCTCCCATTTAAATATCATTTCCTTTCCTTTCTAATGATTTGACATACTGCACTCCAAGCAGACATACTCTGCTCTCTCTAATAACAGTGGTGCTAATATGTGTCTGTGTTGTCCCCGCAGATCTTTGGCCATGCAAAGGCCAACGGAGAACCCACATGGTCCCTCCTGCTGACAGCTTGCATCTGCGAGAGCGGCATCCTCATCGCCTCCCTGGATGCAGTGGCTCCCATCCTCTCCATGTGAGAACTGGCCTCTTTAATTCATTTTTGAAGAAGCAATGGTGGGAGATGTCAGAGCAACCAGTCAGGCAGTCCCCTGCTATTCCTTAAACGATGCAAATGCCACATTTTAAGGGCTCAGATTTAGCTCATCACACAAAAGGGCAGGCCGCTCTTCTGCTCTAGTAACACTTGTGCAGTTGACCTCAGTGAATGTGACGGCGTATTAACGTACGCCTTGGACTGCAATCAGGGGGAAATCACTCTTATGTCACGGGACATAAGAGCTGTGTTTTAAATTGTGTTTCTGTTTATCTGCAGGTTTTTCCTGATGTGCTACATGTTCGTGAACTTGGCCTGTGCTCTGCAGACGTTGCTGAGGACTCCAAACTGGAGACCGCGCTTCAAGTTCTACCACTGGTCAGTTCAGCAGCTGCATGTTTTAAAATGTGTCTCCCGGGGCCTCCGTCTTACTTTCTCCGTGTCTCCACAGGGCTCTGTCCTTCCTCGGGATGAGCTTGTGTCTCACTCTCATGTTCATCTGCTCCTGGTACTACGCCATCATCGCCATGGCAATTGCTGGCTCTATCTACAAGTATATCGAGTTTGCAGGGTGAGTGGAGCGCAACCCCAGGAGAGATTGGATTTGCTGGCTGCCTTTGGGTTTTGCTGGAGTGTGCGTGTGTGTGCGTGTGTGTGTGTGTGTGTGTGTGTGTGTGTGTGTGTGTGTGTGTGTGTGTGTGTGTACTATGTATTTAAAGAGTTTTCTGCTTCTAATTCCACACCATCAATATTTTTTCTTTAGGGGTTTAATGGGAAATTCATGTTTTTGGTTTCAGTTCCAGTGTTTGTTGAGGTTCTTGTCACTCATGTGAGAGTCCTGATGTCCTAGTAGATGCCATGTTTTACACATAACATCCTCCTTCTAATCATGGGAGGATTATGAGAAGCTGGCCAATAGCCACAGGCATGTAAAACGCCCCCTCACCCCTCAATACGTAAAGCAACTACAGACGATGTGGCTGCGTAGTTTTGCATCTCTTTCAGTGATGTTATGCAGCTGTGTATTTTCTATTCATTTTGCGTCTCTTTGTAGTTATTTCGCGTTTATTTCAGTGACATTTTCCCGCTGTTTCACTGCACCTAAACTTCAGTATTGAGTTCACACAGGAGATAAAGAGATGCTGTCCAAAGCGTCCTGCCACAGCAGATCCACACTGACACAGATATTATACTAAACACTACTGCACACAAATCATTTAGGAAACCAGCGATGGTTCTATTTTCTTAAAGTAGTGCCTGTGCAGCTCGCTCAGCTATCCATCCATGCTTATAATGGAGTAGTAGTCATGCACACTGTGAGTATTTAAGTGTTGTGATTCCCTGTGGTGAGTGACATCATGTTATCTTGACATTTACCAGCGATGGCTAATCCTTAATCACATTGCATTATGTCAAACGGTCGTCTAACAGTGTATTTGTTTCAGCGTGCTGACTGTATCACTGTCACTTCTAAAATTTAGAATGAAGCTGAAAAAGTATTATTCCTGTTTTGATGGACGAATATATATATTGATTGACTGCCGCTTGTCCGTGTCACAGAGCGGAGAAAGAGTGGGGCGATGGGATACGAGGTCTGTCTCTGAGCGCCGCGCGTTACGCTCTCATGCGGCTGGAGGAAGGTCCACCGCACACCAAGAACTGGAGGTACGACACACAAACACACAGTCACATATTGTGTTGCTTCATCGTGCTTCTAATTAACATTCTCTCAGTTAATGTGATTCTGCTCATCACAGCTGTCAACACGTGTTTGTGAATTCATATTAACACGTCGACCTCTCATGCTGTTTTCCTCCATCTCTCCTTCCCAACTAGGACTTGTACTCGGCCCACTCGCTCCCTTTATTTGATTCTTTATCGCTCTCCCTGCCCTGTGTTTTCACTTTGTCTTCCCTCTCTGCAGGCCACAGTTGCTGACGCTGGTCAGTACAGACTCGGAGCAGAACGTGGAGCAGCCTCGTCTGCTCTCTCTGACCAACCAGCTGAAGGCAGGCAAAGGTCTGACCATTGTTGGAACGGCTCTAGTGGGAACCTACCTGGAGAACCACGAGCAGACCCAGCGTGCAGAGCAGGTAGAGAGCACTTCAAATAATTCAAATAACTCTTTCAAATTCTCTTCTTAAATACTATACTGGTGAGTTTGACAGGCAAAACAACGAGCACTCAGCCAGTATGCTACTTGTTCTCCGCACCTTGGTGACGATTATTCTCCGTCTTGCGTCTCTAGGCGCTGCGTAAACTGATGGAGACTGAGAAGGTGAAGGGCTTCTGTCAAGTGACCGTGTCCTCTAACCTGCGCGATGCCACGTCCCACCTCCTCCAGGCCAGTGGGCTAGGAGGCCTGAAACATAACGCTCTGCTGGTATCCTGGCCACGCAACTGGAGGCAGGGAGACGAGCACCAGACCTGGAGGAACTTTGTTGGTGGGTCACTGGGAAAGCACATAAACCAATAATCCTGCCTCAGGCTGGTGTTGGGGGTAATGTGTTGGAGTTGTGCACAAACTGCAAGCTTCAAGGTCATCTTATGTCCAACATCTGTGCTGCTGAAGCATCTCAGCATGACACAACTCCTACCAGCTCCAGCTTTTGAGCAGCTCATGCTGCTGTTTAACTTCTCTGTTGATGGGAAAAGTAGATATCTCTAATAAGAGTACAGCAGCATGAAAGAAAATAAGGAATATTTGCTGATGGAGATCAGAAATAGTCATGTCAAAAGGTGCAGTAGCAAAAACATGCACGTTCAGATAATGAAGCAGACAAACATACATATATTATAATGATAGCTGATCAATGTCAAAGCTTCACATGGAGGTCAAACAGCAAATTAGCAACATTAAGAAAACAAACATGCAAAACACCTTAGAAATATGAATAAATCCTGTCACTACTTTCAGTATTGCAAACACCTCTGCCTCTCCGTATGTGTCTGCTCTGCAGAGTTGGTCAGAGAAACCACCGCCGCTCACCTGGCCATGCTCGTCCCGAAGAACATCGCGGCCTTCCCGTCCAACGGAGAGCGCTTCACTGAGGGTCACATTGATGTTTGGTGGATCGTCCATGACGGAGGCATGCTGATGCTGCTGCCCTTCCTTCTCAAACAGCACAAGGTGCAGTACAAACAATTAAAGACCGATGTAAAGTATGTCATATCCCATAATCCTCCCATATTATTTCCTGTTGGGTTCTTTTAAGAAGTTCAATTTGCAGTTTCAGTAATCTAAGATCTGCTGCTCAGAAATAGTTCCCGTACAAAATCCTATAAAATAAGTTCTACTGATGATAAAAACTAACAGAAGAGTTCTGTAAGGATATGTCAGCTGTTGTTTTTGCTACTCAGGTTTGGAGGAAGTGCAAGATACGCATCTTCACCGTGGCCCAGTTGGACGACAACAGCATCCAGATGAAAAAAGACCTGACCACCTTCCTCTATCATCTCCGTATCGAAGCCCTGGTGGAAGTTGTAGAAATGGTGAGTTCTCTAAGCCCTTATGTCAGAAAGTGCATCTATTAGCGTTGTAATCTCAGCTGGCTACATAATTAAAGAAGCCAGCGATGCCTCGGGCTTGACTGGTCGGTCCAGTGAACACGAGTAGTATTGTGCACAGACACGACTGCCCTGGGAGCTGCGCTATTCACACGCAAAGGATTGTGTGTGAGCTACAGCATGAAATACAGTTTGTGTTACGGCATCAACGTGCTCCACATAAAGGGCTTGTCGGATATTCAGCGCCTGAAAAACATCCTCTCCCATCATCCTGTCCACGTTGGAAAACCGACATTCAGCGTTATCCCCATTTGTCTCGGCATGAAGGCTGTTCACCCCGCCTTCAGGTGCAGCCATTCAGAACAGATATAAACATTCCCTTTGAGACGGTGGTCGCTCGGTCATTCGGACTCGTTTATGCTCGTGTTCCACGCTTACCTCCTCCAGGATTCAGCCGGGGACAGAGCATTACACTTGATAGATTTGGCGATGCGTATCCGGGTAAATAAATGTGAAGAGCACAGAGAACGAGGAGAATAAGAAAACTGAAGCGTTCATTTCTTTCATCTTAGCACGACAGCGACATCTCAGCCTACACTTACGAGAAGACCCTGGTGATGGAACAACGCTCGCAGATGCTTAAACAGATCAACCTGTCCAAGAACGAGCGTGAGAGAGAGGTAAGAAAGTTTTTTCTGTGTTTTGAAGATGCACACTTACACTTGACATGACTTGACAGGCCGACTTGGCATGGCTATGCATGATTTGACTCGACCTGACAGATGAGCCCCCCAGGACAGGAGCATATCTACGGTTAGATCGGAGCAGTGGGACACCATATTTACTGTCTCTATCAGCGTGGACCGCAGCCGCAGCAGCAACTGCTTTGCTTTTGTGAAACACACCATGAGGGTGTTTTGACAGATGTGGAAAAAGATATTGATCTCAGTGTTCTACTATTATTAGCTGCTCCAAGATTGCCTGGTTCTCCTAGTCAATACATAAGTGCAATGAAATGATCCTCACATGATGTACAGTAAATAAATGATCTGCTTTGCTTCTCACAAATATGTATTTATTTTAAATGTAAAAATGTCTCTGTGTCTAAATAAACCTCCTTCCTCGCTGGGCTTCATCTGTATCTTCTCACAGATCCAGAGTATCACTGATTCATCCCGCGGGTCAATCCGCCGCAAGAACCCGGCCGCTGTGACCACCCAGCTGAGTGTGACCGAGGACCCGCCAGCAGCCAGCAAGGAGGAGAAGCCCGAGGAAGAGGTAGAGCACGGCCGACCTCCGTTTGAAGAGTAAAAGTGTATTTGTGAGCCCACGTGTAGATGATTTAACACAGAACGAGCAAGAAGCTAGAGCGTGGAGATAAAACCAGGGGGCCCCCCGGGGGAAGCTTTTACTTTTACACATGATAAACAAACACTGGATAACATAGTGGAACACAACACAAAGTATTACTATATACTATATACTATAGAAGGTATAATATTACGATGTAATGTAGTGGAGTAGAAGAAATGATGTCATTTCAGTCTGTGTCTCATGTTTATGTGACTGTGATACAGTCAAATACTGTCCTCAATCATGTTATTACAAAAGAAACCCCATAATATGCAGACGAAACAATGAAAGGCTCCTTAACGGCACGTTTTCTTCCCTCTCCCTCTCAAACACTGTGGCTTGTTGTGACTTTGACCTGCATTCCTACATTTCCCCCTCAACCGTGACTCTTTCAACCGTCCGTGTGAATCCACGTCCGTCCTTCTCTTCCTCTCGTCTCATAGTCAAAGTCGGCCTCTTCCCCTGTGTCCCCCCCTGCCCAGGTTCAGCTAATCCACGACAACACCACCCCAACCAGCCCAGCGACCCCTGCCACCCCGCTGACCCCCTCAGAGGGGGCTAAGAGCCCCGGGGAACAGGTCCAGATGACCTGGACTGAGAAGTTAGACGGCGAGCCAGACAAGCCGCCTGGTGCAGCCACGCCAGAGGGCATCAAAGACATCTTCAACATGAAGCCGTGAGTGCTTTGATCTGCTCATTGAAGCTTTACCTGTTGTAAAGGTGGATAACCTTCTTGTTCCTGACATAAAGGTCCTTGAGTCTATTTTCTCTCTCTACAATACAGCACCAAAGAGGTCTGCCAGAGTGCTGTTAAAGGATTCATAAGACTTTTTTATGAGCAGAACTTGGAGTTATTACACTAAGGCCTAGTCCACACATACATGGGGATTTATATACACACAGGCTTTTTCCTCTTTCCCAAAAGTCCCAACCGCACATAAAAATGGAAAAACAAAATTGAAGCGTTGTCAAGGTCATTGGGTAGGTTGGGACACACACACACACTCACACACTCACACACACACATGTCTCAACCAATATCGGCGGCGGGCTCTGAGCCGTGGGAGTGTTGGGTAATGTAGCAGTGACCTCCGACGCATCTCTTCCTCAAAAAAGTGACTTTTTAAAAAGTCCTGTTGTCAAGCTTAGAACCAGCACTATGTGTGTCACGTCAGACATCGCACAAAATGCCGCCTCATAAAGGTCGTAACTGATATCTGAGGTTACAATCCAAAGACACAGTGTTGCTCGTCTACACGTCAACGTGTCCGAACATCTGCACCCTGGAAGGAGTTTTACAAAAGCTCCTTTTTCAGTGGCCTAAAACATGTGGACCAAATACTCCTTGTACGTGTGGACTAAACCTAAAGAAACCTTCACAGCTTAGTACTGACGATCATGTGTTTTTCTTCTTGCCACGCTGCAGCGAGTGGGAGAACCTGTAAGTACTGAAGTCTCTCTAAACCTCATTCAGTCCATTCACATCTCATACTGACCACGTGAGCCTCATGAACATATGAAGACGGAATGTGTGTGAATGAGCATCTGTCACCTCCACCAGCTAAGTATCACCAGATACTTGGTGACGTGCTCTGAAGTATCACTTAATCTCATTCCTCTGTTTGTCTGGGCTCAGGAACCAGTCCAATGTGCGACGTATGCACACAGCGCTGCGGCTGAATGAAGTCATCATCAAAAAGTCCTCAGAGGCCAAGCTCGTCCTCCTCAACATGCCCGGGCCTCCGAAGAACCGGACAGGTGACGAGAACTGTATCCTTCACCCGGACAGAAGTAGGTTCCGAATATGTCAGAGCCGCGTCCCTTCAAACACACGAGTGGTTAGCTTGGACATTTAGTCTCTTGTGTCCCAGGGGTTTACTCAGGCGGCTCGAGATAACTCACAAAAAACATTAATCGACCTACGTAAGTGTAAATATAATAAGCAGATCAGTTTGTGACTTAACATTCAGGTGGTTGGAAGAACATTGAAACATTTAGTGGCGCTCAAGATACAATCAGAATCAGTCGAAGCCTCGAGGCGCTTTGTATTTTGTGTTTTAAGCCATAAATTGTAAGTTAATTGACTTTCAGTAAATAAAAACAGCTGGGATTCGTTGCAAAGCATGGACCTTTTTAAATAACATTTGCAGGTTATATTTTATTTTCTATTCTTTATATTGCTCTTTAAGCTCTTTAACTGCATTTCCAATTATTTGTCAGTTACAGTTAATTATATAAAACTAATGATGAAATATGTTTCTGAGACTGTCGGTGGGAGATGATATGAAAAGGTTCATTTACAGCTGCACTAATCAATATTTATCTTCTGCAAGTAAATACAAACAGTGCGTCATTAAACAATAGTTTGACATTTGTGACAGATGAGAAGATCAATCGGACCGTGCGATCAATAGACGTCTATAGACTCCAGGAAGTGGCCGTGAAACAGTCGAATCGTCTTTTTCTATTAGGATCCCGACTGAGTGAAACGACAGGAAGTAACTAATGATGAGAGCCGGTCGAATTCTCTAACTTCCTTTGTCATGTGCTTAAGCATAGGGAACACTGGACCATCCTTTGTCAAAGGACAGGAGATAACGCCGTCCTACAATCCCTCGTGGCAGCGAAGTAACATCCGGCGTTGCTTAATTATGTAGCCGAGTGTGAGTGCAGTCGGATTCTCTTCGCACCGCAGTCCTCATGAATTCTCCTTCACATCTTTCCTTCACCTCGTGACGTTTTCCATCAAGGTCAAGAAAAAGTGTTTAGGAAAAGACACAAGATGTTATTCTTCTGACTGTTCCACCGCAGCCAAAGTCTCGCCTACAACCTCAAAACCACAACTTCTTATAGTTTTGTAAAATAGATATAACGCTATAATTAGTGATCTTTAGCTAGCCTCTTTTAGCGAGGCTAGCTGTTTCTCTGCTGCCAGTCTTTATGCTAAGCTAAGCTAACTGGCTCTAGCGTCATGTTCAGCCGTACATCGTCGTGACATCTTGTCATCCGACGCTAAGCAAGAAAGCAAATGAGCTTTTGTTTTGTGGACCCAATGTCACTACTTACGCATATCAGGACCAATGTAGGGTAACAATAATAATGTTTACATTGGGAAATCTCTTACATTTGTGACTTTTATCTTGTAAAGTCTGAGTTTTCCTCACAATATTCCCCTCCTCCCCCAGCGGGATTATGAATTGTTTCTACTTGCTGTACATGATTCTGTGTATGTTTATGTTGTTTGTGCTTCCTCCAGTTTCTTTAACACTTCTCTCCAAGACATGGAGTTCCTCGAGGTCCTCACTGACGGTCTCAACCGGGTCCTCCTGGTCCGCGGAGGCGGCCGCGAGGTTATCACCATCTACTCCTGAAAGAGCAGCCCCCTCCCCCACTACCACCCTCCCCCACCCCTCCCTCAGCCCTGTTCCTGTGTCACCTTTACTCCCACTCTCTCATCAACGCTGCTTCGTCATTATGTCGCTCTCACCGTTTGTTTCTGTGAGATCGTCCTCTCGCACCAAGCAGCTCAGCTTCAGCACCGCTCCCTCCCCAGCAGACCGATGAGCTCAACTACTAAACCTTCATTCTAATCCAGCAAGCTACTAAAACTATTGTCCGCTGTAGACTCATTTAGATGCTATCTAGATTTGTTCTTAAAGATACTTTTTTTCTTCGCTAGTCTGTGATCTACTGTAGTCGCTCGCATTGAGTCGCAGTAACTCGGTAAGGAGGAGGGGGTGGTGTTGGGTGTGGGTTGTTCGCTGAGGTGAGAGCGCATATGCATGTGTGTGTGTGTGTGTGTGTGTCCGTCTTTGTTTCAAATCTCTGCAGATTCTTATTGTTGTTGTTTTGTTTTTTCAAATACAAGTGTGGCATAGCAGCGGCTTCTGCTCGTAAAGAAGGAGAGCCGGCTGACATGAGCTCAGTGTAGGGTTGTCTGTTGAGTTCCCTTCGTGGTGATCGGACACCTCCCACAGCGCACCAGCCTGTTGTCTTCGATGTGATTTATCTTTCAAGGCAAAAAGACACTGCTACCCACGGTCAGGACCACCAGCTGGAAGGAGAAAGGAGTCGTTAAGTATGAACTGTGAAATTCACATTGGTATTCGAAGAAGAGTGAAAAGGCACGTGGATCAAACCTGCAGCATTATCTTTAACCTGAACACTCCTTTAGCATGGCGTCCTTATAACTGTGTGTTTTTACTCCACGTGTTCCGTGACCCGCCATCACCGTCCTTCTACCCCGTCAACCCATTTCTTAGTGGCTGTTCATCCCCGTGGCCACTGTTAGTGCCAAAAAAAAAAAAAGAAATACAACAAGGCTAGCTTAGTTTGTAGAGATTGACACGTAATTAAAACTGTGAAAAGTGCGTTTCCTACCAGAAGGCTGGTGTAACAGCGGAGTGGGGAGACAGTACAAACACCCCGAGGAGATGATCATTGCCAGCACCCCTCGACCCTCGTGTGGATCACTGTAAATAATGTACAAGCTCTGACGCGTTGTTCAGTATGAGTGTAGTATTTTTGTGACATACTAAAAAGCTTCTAGTGGAGAGAAAACGTTCCTTCGCTGAGAGGGACAGCTCAAAACCTGCTGTTTTTAAAATTTATTTATCTATTTATTTATTTATTGGATGGCATAGGCTCCTGTCACTATGGTAACCGTCATTGTAACCTCGACGAGCACTGCACCTGCACTGTCCGCCACTGTGCAACACGTGACGTTTTGATGAATTCATCAAATTCATCAAAATGGAGAAAAAAAACAAAACACTAAATGTTATTTTTTCATCTAGAGAACAAATATGTATTTATGTTTATAGACAAAAGTTACACGTATCGATGAAATAGTTGTACGTCATTTTGTCACTCAAAGATATATTGTTGTTTTTGCCTAATTTAGAAGCATTAAATGTGCCATATCAAAGTATTTTTCAAAGAGAAATATTGAACAAAACGTATATGATTGAATTAGAGAGAACAAAGTGTGCTAACAAAAGGAAACCTGAGGCGTCTACATGGAATAGTGCGATAACGTTACTGTAGATGGAAAGTCGCCCTGTAGATGATAAGATAATAGATATTCAGACGCTCAGATTTGAAGTAGATCAGCTCTTACCGAGGTGAGATTTTGGACATCTATTGATTGTTTACGGGGTAAAGTCTAAATAAATAGAGAGGACGATGGCTTCTGTAGCTAGGAAACTCATGTTGTCCACGAGACTGAACTCTATGCAGTAGACTCTCCGCTGAGATTTTATATCCTCTAGATTGGTGAAGATTTGAGCCAACACATGTCCACGACTGAATGACTTGTGAGCAAATCTTATTTAGGTTCAAAAAAAGTGCATCTTGGAAGGAATGTGCAATAGTTGAAATCCGGACTCATGTGATCATGTTATTTATTTTTTTACACACATATTTTGTATATGTAGATTTCGTAAGTCTTC
The DNA here is from genome assembly GCF_900634415.1 of Cottoperca gobio. Classification (NCBI taxonomy): domain Eukaryota; kingdom Metazoa; phylum Chordata; class Actinopteri; order Perciformes; family Bovichtidae; genus Cottoperca; species Cottoperca gobio. Next base: position 22,586,455 of record NC_041359.1, read on the forward strand.
AACAAACAACAGAAAGATCCAGATCCATCTCACTCCGACCAAGAACAGCTGTCACGTTACTTTATCTCCCTTTCTTTTCTCCAAGGAACTGTTTTTGGTCATTTGCACTTGTAGTAGAAATATGAATATAAATAAATACAGTATATATATACAGTATATACAATATAAGGAAGCAAAACAAATTAGTTTATAGAACTATTTACAAACAGTATTAAATGTTTTTAGTGTTGCTTGAATGTCGGACCATATGTTGTGAATGCTGCTAGTGTCAATAGATTTATTTGTACTGTAAATAGAGATGACTAAAGATCAAGTGAAAAAGGGTATAGACATACATATCAGTGGTGGTGGTTGTTTAACAAGACGAGGCTTTACCTGTAAACATTTGGCCTGAGATCTGTGGACAGGGTTAGCTTTCTGTTTTAATAGGAAACTGTACTGAATACCTTGATGCAATATTACAACTGAGGGCGAATCCTCCACCCTTTTACTCTCTTTTTCTTTTCTTTTAAAGACAAACGCTCTCTCGATTATTACCATCTTTAATCCCTTAAATAAAGTGAAGCAATTTTAACGTAAACAGATGATTCATTTACTTAAATGAGTTTACAGGAATCACCAAAATATATTTAAATATGAATATCTATCTAGCTAAACGTTAACCGTTTGCTCATTTATAACACACCTACCTTTGACACCTGTGAAACTTAAGAAGCAGCCACTCCTAGTTTTCAAAGATTTTAGGGTGCCAAGTCGTGAAGATTTTCTTTAATATGCTTGCCACACTTTACTCTGACAAAGGGAGTTGTTTAACGCTCATCAGTTTTTGAAGAACGCGGCTATTTTGGGATTGTCTCCACAACATTGCCTGCATCAACTGAGCCTTTTAAATTTATTCAAAAGAAAAGATATCTGATGTTTATTGCAGAAGTTTATTGGAAAATGAATTTATTTATTGAATTATAAATGTTTTATAATTGCTGTTTGCATGGTACTATGTGGCAATATTTGTTTTAGTGGTTTCTATAGTGATGACTTACATGTTCGAGGTGCGAGAGTGGGGTCAAAGGTTGTCCAATGTTCTCGTTGAGTTACAGATTTATGAGAACTCCAAGTGTTCGCCGCTCATCCGGCGACATCGCTCGACCTTGAAAACAAGTCTTTTGCAAAAAATAAGAAAAGTATGAGTTCACTATATTGTTACTTGTTATATTTCAATCTTGCTCAAATAGGCTTATGTAACGTAATAGGAGATTTTGAGTTAGCGAATGGATGGGCCTTAGGTCATTTCACCTTTGTAAATATATATCACTAAAGTCAGAGACACTGTAACCTACTGGTGTTGTCTTTCGTTGTACACTGTTCTATCACTGTGGACAAAGTCTTAGAGTTTTGTATGATTATGTGCAATATTGTTCTCACATTGGTTTTCATATTGTCACAGTTCTGTTGTTTATTTTCTATAAAACAACTGGAGGTGTCACTTGTTTCATCAGAATGTTTGTCACCAGGTCTTACAGACGATAACGATCAACAGTGTTCATCCCAGATGTGGCTGAGACAGCAAAGCACTTTACACTGAGTGGGGGGGGGGGGGGGGTCGACCAAGAGCCCAGCCCGCTCTGCACCGACTCTGCCCCCACAGTGATCTCTGGTGGCACACGAGTGTATTACAGCCAGCCGTCGAGGTCTGACAGCTCAGACTATAAAATATGATTCATTCCCATCATCTTGCAGCAGTTTTGAACTGCAATAATCCAGAAACTACCTGCTGATTTTGTTTACATCTTATCGTGTCAGCATTTTTCTTCGACATTTTTAGCATGCATCACATTCTTTCATTTCTCTTGCCAAACTTCTTAAAAAAAAGAATAATAGTAACTGTTCAATTTATAGTGCTTGTCACTCAATCTGTGAGGTGAGCCTTCCCAGAATCCCACCCCCACCTCCCCTCTCCTCCTCACCCCATCTGCCCCAAAATCCCCGGCCTCCCCCATCCCAGCCACTAAATCCACCCCAGCTCTGTATTTTAAATGTGATTGCAGTATAATTCTGAAAAATGATCAAAGAATATAAAACTCGCGCTTCCAATTCTGGCACTGGCTCTGCTTGGACGACACGAGATAGTCGACTCAGGAAACCAGCACGTCCCCTCCCCCCACAGCTGATCCACGATTGAGATCAGATCCTTCGCCTGCACAACTGTAGCATGAGACAAACTTGCCGGTGATCATTACTCAGTCTCCATCCTTAAATGGATATTAAGGGCTCTGAAACACATCTGTTACCGGGTTGAGGAGGCTGTCCTGTTCAGACACCAACAGAGAAAATACAAAAACAAAGTCCCAGATTTTGGCAGAGGGCACACGCAGTCTGTAGCTGAGATGAGATCGTATCTTCACAGAAGCATCAGACTGACGTGCCTGATTACATTTCACACGGTCGACCTCTCTGGGAGTTAAAGAGAAGAACTCGAGTGACTATCGACGCGCTGCAAGCAGAGCCAGGTCCCAGTCATGTTGTGTAACTCAGTGCATGCATGCAATTATCCTGAACAAGGTGTATTGAAAATATATTGGGTGTTTGTGGTATAAAGGTATTTTGTTTATATCAGTTAGGAACTTTTTTTTCTAGTAGTATGATTTTTAATTTTCTTTCCTTAGGACAGGCCAATCATTGTATCCAAGATGAATATTATTATTATTATTATTATTATTATAGTACAAGATTCTATTTTTTATGGTGGATTTGTTGACAAGGTCTTCTCATTGTGTCAAATATTATCTGAAGATAAACTGATTACCAAAGTATATTTCAGTTAACTACATAAATGGTGTGCAAATGTGTGCTCCAGTGAATTAGACGCAGACAAGTAAATACTGTTTATCATTTTCAGTTATTAGATCGATCATATGGTAAAACTCAAAGTGCCAAAGTAGTAAGATTCCTGCAAATCAGCAATTTAATGGAAAAGGCAGCTTGTTATTTACCCACTTTATTAATTAACTTTATAAAGTATCTAGAAAAGTTATATTGAACTGCCAGAAATGACAGAATGTTAATCTCATTTAACTCTTGAGAATTTCCCTTCAACCCTTTATGGCCTTTGAAAAGTATATAAATATAAATATATAATATAGCATTTAATAACCAGTACCTCTCTGCAGAGGAATCTTGTCACTGTCCAGGTTTATTTTTAATTCACTGGAGTTGTGGGAAACATTTTGTATGGATGCTTGACTAATGGATGTAGATATAGACGATATACACACAAAGACACTTGTATCAAATTTCAGTAGTATGAAAAAGTTTAGTGTTTTCCCCCCCCCCCCCCATTCAGAACCGTTCATTACTCTTCCTCGATACTGTACCTGGTCTTATGGTAAAGCCGTAGTGTGTTCCTTTCAGTTCTGTGGGAGTGTGTATGTGTGTACATGTGCACTTGTAACTGCTGGGGGCGGGGGTGGGAGGGGGCTACGTGTAAATAAATCAAATACAGTTAGTGTGGAGGTGTTTTTTTTGTGTCAGTGTAAGGTAACTATTCTAAAATTTAAAACAAAAAAAGACATGTATTCTTCTCTATTGTGTTTCATGGTACATAAAAAAAAAGAAAAAAGTAGTTTTATCTTACATTTCAAATGCTTATATCTCTATGGCTTCTGGCGATACCCGTTCCATTTTATAGATTTGTCAGCACAAAATGCAATAAACCAATACCATTTTATTACAGCGATTGTGTCTCGAGTTTTTAATCGTTCCACAATGAAAATGTTACAAATTAAAAAGACACTGTGCAAAACTATAAAACATAATAAATCATGGTTGGAAAAGAACGAAGGAGTCCATCGTAAACCAAAATATACTTTACACATGCAACTTTGCCTCAGTTTAACTCACATGTAAGACTGAATAATTATCTCCTGGCTAATAATAACAATTGAAATACAGACTGAGCTACTTCTGACAGTCGTCAAAGTTAATCAAACACAAAACTCAGAAGGAAAAAAAATGAAAAATGAAAAAAGGAAGAAAATAAAATGGATTAAAAGCTTTTACAAAACATCAGCCGCACGATCTAACTATACACAGTTAACTCACTGCACAGAGACTCCATGTGTCTCCGTGTGTCACAGGGAGAGGTGGGAGTACGGATTTCACTACAGCCCATCAGTAATGTCGGGGGTACATGGACATAATGGGGGGGACCGGGCCCATGCCGGGTGCAGACCTGGGGAGCGGCTGCTGAGGGGCGGCGCCGCCCACCAGGTGGTTGAGAGATGGTCCGCTCTGAATGAGGGTGTCCAGCGCTTTCTGTACACTCGGGTTGTCAAAATTGATATCTGAAGCAGAGGTGGGGGGTCTTTGACCGCCTGGTGGGACTTGCATGCGGCCCGTTAGGTTTCCATAACCCTGGACTGCACCTGAAGGAGGGCCGGGCATGGATGGGCGCGGTGGGTTCAGGGAAGGAGGTGGGCCGAGCGAGCTGTAGGGTTTCGGCTGGGAGACGGAGGGGGGGCCTCCGACGCCGGCTGACAGCCCGCTGCCGCTGTTGAACAGGCTAAGGATTTTAGCCTGCAGCTCCTGCTGATGGATGGGGTTAGCTGCGGCGCTTGAAGCCGCCGATAGACCGAGGTGGCTGGACTGTGGGGGTGTGTGAGTAGAATGTGACGGAGGAGGCAGTCCTACCGCTGAGGGGGGGGCTTCATGATGGACTGCTACAGGAGCTGCAGCTGGAAGGTGAAAAGAGGGGTTAGAGTTTGCAATATTCAACAGACAAAAGAGGAGCAATAATTCAATTTTATTCCCATTTTAGAACATTTATAATAAAAATGTAAATATATTGTTAGAACACTCGTCCACATTGAAGAACAGGGTCAAATTTAAGCACTTTCAAAGTACTTAAAATCTAAATTGTTACTATAAATGCAATGCAACATAAAAATTACGGAATTCCTTTATACTCCCATCAAATCAATGCATGGTGTCTATTTTACCAGCCGTTCATATCAACTTTAATTGTATGCTTTCAGTGTTTCCCCTACTGTTGTTTCAGGGGACACGCGCCCCCCCAACAGAGCCCCGCGCACCCTCTGAAATGTAACTTTAATTTAACAGGAGCTCTTTTATTAAATAAACTAAACGCTTATGTAATTTATGTGCACGTTTCAGTGTTTACTGTCTACTTTGAGCATTCACATTCTCTCCCCCGCTCTGTTTTGCGAAGGGCGGGGCTTCGCACCCAACACACACACACACACCCCTACAGTCACAGAGACAGAGCGGAGGAAGGGAGAGGCGAGAACTAAGTTTATGTCACTAGTCCTCCAATGCAGTTCAGCAAGGAAACGGTCTGAGGAAACTTTTGCACTAAAGAGGAAATTTCAATCTAAAAACGGTAACTTTGGAAAACACCCACTTTGTCTAACTCGGACTGCTGGCGCCTCGTATTAAACTTCAGCTCAACTGGAATGTGTTTTTGCATTAAACCATAAGTGGATTTGTATCTTCAGGGCCCGTATGGACGGGATGAATGATTACAGCCACCAAGTTCTCTTTCCAATGTCATACGAGTATTGTTTTAAAAACAGACTGGAACAATGTGAACCCATCCTTCTTACCTGCAAGAGGGTCTGCAGCACTTCGTAGCAGACGGCCTCTTTTGTCCTTCAGGTAAGCAATGAGACTATCCATTTCCTCTGGAGTGACAAATCTACCACGGAGAAAAAGAAGTGTGGAGATTTTTAAAAACAATGCATGAGAAAACAAACTGTAGTTATCACAGAAAGTTACATGTTACATGCTCTACAGCTCCAATACTTAAGTGTTTATTGAAGATGCTACACTTTTGGTTTAAAGATATTAAACCAGATACCTGTTTTCAGACAGCAGTGTGATGGAGGTGAGCACAGAAATGGGATGACTCTCTCCGTCAGGCTCCCTGAGTAACACATCGTCTGCCATCTTGGCAGCTTTTCTAGCAATCTCCTCGCGTTCTTTTTCACGGTTTTCCACTTTGTAGGCGTCATAATTGTGGGAAACCAGCATCATGGCGTCCTGCATTGGCATGTTTCGATGCTCTACGGCAATGAAAGACACGACAAATGTTAGCATGTTAAACAACAGAAGATGCACTTCTTGAAATGCTTTGGTGACCTGCATTACCTTGCGGCGTGCCGAACAAGATGTTGACGGTGCAGGAGCGGTGAACCTGGTGCTGCTGGGTAATGATGATGGCAAAGGGAGTGCGAGCTCGTCCTACATCCTCCAGTGCTTGGGTTAGTGACACTTCTGTGTTGAGGAAGATCAGATCCACCACCATGCCCGAATCGCGAACTTTCCGCCCGACCGTCTCAGCATACTCCCTACAGTTGTTTTTCAAGCACAAGCACAAGTACACACACACACACACACACACACACACACACGCGATATGAAATAAAAACATGCCATGTACTGGTCCAACATTTACAGAGTCGTTTCTGGTCCAAGATTTGCGTTTCCCGCAAAGAACAGAGAGTGGACATACTTTTGCGCCTTGTTGACGACAATCACAGAGCAGTCGACTGGGCGGTCGGTGTCGTAGCGCCGCTGAAGTTCTTCATAGTACTGTCGATACAATTCATTACGCCGACGCTCTTCTGGTCGAGCACGATCATCTACCCCTGAGGAGAGGTTGGAGGCGACTGTAAAGTCAGTGAAATGTTGAAGTTGAAAACAACTCTCAATTGACTTTAAAAAAAAAAAAAAATAATCAACATGCTAATAAAGCCCGAGTCAGGTATGTTGGCTCAACCATTACACTTTAAATAGTGCAGTTTCTATGAAATGGACAAACAGCTTAATGTTTCACTCTAAATAGTTTAAATATTATGGTTAAACTAGGTTTGGTTGTCGTAGGACTTCTATTGCGTGTAGTGATGGTGGACAACTAAGCTAGTTACCAAAATGCAGTAAACATGATCCCCAAAGCTACAAAAACAACTTGTGGGATGTAAGAAAATATATTTGAAAATTATATTCAAACAATCTGGAAAATCCAAATCGATCCAAGAACAAATCACTGTGCTGTCTATTTCTATGTTTATGGAGTTGGGACATGTTTTTTGGCTCAGAGTGAGCGCACCTTGGTTTGTTGGTTTGCTGGGGGAGTGTCAGAGTGAGCGCTCACTGCTTTGCTAGGATCTTTGTAAACGGAGCACGGAGATCAACACGTGGAGCAGAGACTCCATGTAAACTGTTTGTGTCTGTGATGCTTGAGCCTTGGAAACTATTTGTCTGCGAGTTATTCATGTGCAATTTAGATGTGTTATGTGCAGAATGTTTGAAGTTTGTAACTTGGTTTGAAGCTAGTTTAATGTGTGCTAATTTAGCTAATGGCGATCTTGTGCTATTTCTAGCCAACAGTGAAGCTAATGATAGCCAATTATTTTAATAGTAGCAAGTGTGTCGTTTGTACAGTGCTACTTATGTTATGTAAAACTAAAAGAAGAACAGTAAAGTCAAGAAAGCAAACCTTGCATCTTTATTGGAGGACTTTTGAATGTTAGCTAACTGTCTAGCTACGCATAGGGATACACGCACTGTAAGGGCAGAACAAATACATTACTGACTATATTACAATATATTAAGAGTAACTAAGCAATACAATGTGGCATGTACACTGTAGTACCCATACCCTCTGGCTCACGGCGTCCGTTCCAGGGATCTCTGTAGGGGTCCCTGAAGGGTTCTTCTTTCCTCCGGTAAAAGTCTTCTGCACCACTGCCACCGCGGTAGTATCGGTCATACTCATCTCTGCTGTATGGAGACATTTCAGCGTCAGACAAAAATGCAAAAATGAAATATGGACTTCCAACTAATGGATTGAGTGTCAGTTGTCACCTGTATGCAGGATCCCGAGGGTCGGGGCCTCTGGGGTCCGGGCCTCTGGGGTCCTGGCCTCTGGGGTCGGGGCCTCTGGGGTCCTGGCCTCTGGGGTCGGGGCCTCTGGGGTCCGGGCCCCTGGGGTCTTTGTCTCTGCTCTCTGAGCTACGGTATCGGTAATCATGGTCACGAGAGTGGCCACCCGGCCTGGACTCTCTACCCGGGTCCCTCCCGTCACGGCTGTCCCGGGACTCGCGGCCGTCTCGGCCATCCCGAGACTCACGGCCGTCCCGAGACTCCCGATTGTCACGAGACTCACGGGCATAAACAGGTGAGCGTGACCGAGGCCGGGGCTCTTTGTCCCCATAACTGCCATACGGGGCCCTGAGAGAAAAGTTACCAATTAGTGCAAGGACAGTTAGAGTTTAGGCTGCCAATGAAATACAACGGGTAACTTCTGTCCACAACGGCTGAAGACAGACCTACAGTTGGTATTATAAGTTGATCTATTTATTCAGTATGCATCAGTGAAATACATTTATACACACAACCGAAGAAGAAGAAGAAGAAGAAGAAGAGAAGGATAACAGAAGCTATCGTTTTCGCAAAAATAACTAGAACAAAGTCAATCCAGGAGGCGATTCCGATAAGTGTCCTTTCAACAACGAAGTTTTGAAAATGTCCCGTGATCCGTGTACGCAACAATATCGAGTCGTCGACCGTTTGAGGTTCATTGACCATAAATCCAGCTTTGAAAATACACAAGTACCTTGGCTGTTTAACCTTTTTCAACAAGGCGGTTTATTTTGTGCATTTAGCACAATTTGCTTGTGACGATTTGCATTTTGTTCTTCAGTAGGCCACATTCCCGTGCTGCCAATATGGGGTTACAAAAATACTAAAGTAAAATGCATATGTGCTTGAATTTCTTTTTCAAGAAAATAGAACTAAAATAGGAGCAGTAGTTCTAGAAGTTTAGTTTCAATACATTTATAGGAGAATATTCTTGATTGCAATCCAATTGTTTTTACATATCAAACTGTCCAGAAACATTTCTAAGCCAACAGTAGAAAATTAAAGACTGAGACTTTGACTACAGTTCTTAAAAACGTGAAATGATCGAAGTGTATCCAAGTAGCATTTCTGTTAAGTGCAGTTTGAACTTTTCATGTTAAGAAAAGAGGTGGATGGTGCTCACTCTTCTGTTGCCTTTAGGGTTGGATACACAGGGCAAGTACAAAAAAATCCAATAGGTTCCTTTTACCACATTTCCCTTGAGAATATTGCACATCTCAACATTTTAAAATGTATAATATGCAACTGGACCATATTAAACATAAGCATTATACACAGCATTTGCCCTGGGCTGTGCAGGCTGGACGCCCACACCCAAATCTCCCCGAAATAAACTTCTTAATTATGTTTTTGGCTGAATCATCCATTGTTGACGCACAGTGTGTTCAAGTCTGTTCTTCAGACTAAATTATTTTTTTATGTGCACACCTAATTAGTTAAACATAAATCTGCTTCATAGATATGGGACAGGGTGTGACGAGCATCACGTTTCCTTCAGCTGGAAAGTTTCATATCGGGATGAAATGCGGGAGAAAACCACACTAAGAACACGAGCGTTGAAAAGCCATAAGGCAAGAATCTTTGAGACAAAGACACTTTTAAATAACATTCATATGGCTATTTCCTTTATTTCAACACACCTGGAAATGTTTATTCCCAGCCACCATCATAAACCAACTAAAAAGGTACGGCAGCTTCCATTAAGCGGAGTTCCCCACTGGTGGAAATGACAGCTGAGGAAAAGTTAAACGCTTTTGTTGTTTTTTGTTTACGGTGATGGTAGTTCTTCACACCCATTTCGCGTTACTTTACCTTCGTGGAGGACTCTGCTGGGATTGAGGTTTAGCTTGCCGTCGCTCCACTGCCATATTTACATCTGAAAATAAATCAATCCAAACGTTGAACATAACAGTGACATGTAAATCAGCTTATGTTTTCACGCAGAATGGAGTGGCCGCGTCAACACTTCCACGATCCAAATGAAACTGAACTCCAATATCCAAGATTGAAAATCCAAACTGTCAAAATGCAGCAAATCGAGTTGCCAAATCTGTCGAATTGAGTTTTAAAGATGAAGAGAGTTCTTTTCTACCCTTAAAAAATGGCTAAACACTAGCAAAGCTTGAATGCGTAAACTATAGGGCTGTACAGAGTAGTTTGAGGCTCAATTCATAAATGTTGACGTTCAAATTAATTCAATAACATTTGAATGCATCGCAGCTTTCTTATTTTGCGTGTCTATTCATTCCGTTTAAACCTGTTATTTCTGCACAGTCGTAGATAACTACTACTAATATTATCAGTATTATACTATTTGTAGTGTAATTAGCATATTAATTATTGCGGTATGGCCAAAACGTGTTTTGTGGGGTCAGTGACCTTCAACCACAAAATCTGAAATCAGTTCATCCTTGAGTCCAAGTGGACGTTTGTGAAAAATTTGAAGAAATGTCCTGATGGTGTTCCTGAGATATCGTGTTCACGAGACCGGGACGGACAACCAAAAACATTGACTTTAACAATGACTTTTTGTTACGGCCCCAGTAAATTAGATTTTCAACTTGAACTGTGGCCTTCAGAAACTCCCGAAACCACAAGTGACACATTTAAATGCATGTTGAAGAAAATTCCGACAGTGATGCAAATAAAACAAGAGATTTTTCAGGAGATTCAGGCTTTGCCAGAATTTAATAATGCACGTGTTTATTTGCTTTGTATGCCAAAAATGTAACATGTCTACAAGAAGGAAGGTTTAAGTTGAAAAATCAGCATTGCTAAATCTTCATTTTGATGAGTTGTAGGTCAAATCAGACGACCTACACGTTGTGAGGTCAGATGTGAGCAAGCATAGGGCTCAACTTTTATCTTCGTTGTTATGGGCATTTCATTTACTGGATGCAGCATATCCCATTAAAATGGCATAAATTAAAAGTTAATTTTAGACCTAAATTAATTAAGGATAGCTATAGTTTTCACACAAACTTTATCCACAGAGAGCCATTTGTACGTGTTAATCCTTAAGATTACGTATTTGCTTTCTGGCATTTTTAAAAACGCCAAATACACAAAAACAGATTATCTTGAGAATTAACACAGAAACTTTAATGCCCAAAGAAATCACGCACAAAAAACACATAAAACAAAAACTTTTCAATAACTTGGTTTGTGGTTTGCTGTACACCTATCCTCTTTATGCAGAAAATCACACCCACTGCAGTTAAGGCTTACCTATTTTATAACCTTTATATAGTCGACCCTTTTGGGCCGCCTTTGCAGCTTCGGCTTCCTCAACACGTTCAAACTGTACAAATCCAAACCCACGAAACATGGACACGCCTGGAAGAGGAACATTTCAAGTGGTACAGATTTAAGATCATTTTGAAGAACATTTTGTACCTACCCATTTAACACAAATTATCACTAGGGACATTACGAATTTTACATGCTTGCATTTCATGAAAAACACGACTCATGATGCTTAATGCTATTAGACATGTTTCAAATAATTGTCATGAATTAAACTTATTGCTTGTATTGTGTTTTACTGACCGATTATCTTCCCATACGGGTTGAACAGTTCTTCCAAATCCTTCTTTTCCATGTCGGAGGTCGGCAAATTCCCAACAAAAATCCGTCTGTCCAAATCTCTAGGATCATTACTGCTGCAGGAGCGAGAAAAACGTCCCGGGGATGCGCTGCGGCTTCTTCGGTGAGACATGGCTCAATCCAAAGGGTTTACTGCTTTCTTTCTTTGTGCGTCTCAAATGCTTGAAAAGGTTTCGATTTGTTTCGCTAATAAGCGTCTTTAAATTGTCGTCCACAATCCTGAAACATGTCAGTGAGTTAAGAGAAGAGATAAAAATTCTTTGGAGGGATGAAAAGTTTTAGCAGATCAAAAGTTGCAGATCAAAATCACATCAGATCAAGTTCAGACAACGGAAATGCTGTGGCAAATACATTTCAAAATGTAGCAAATATTTAAACCAGCTGGTTAAATCGCAAACTCTTCAGAAACCTTGTATTAAAGAACAACACTTTTTGAATGCGTCATGCATAGTTCCCACTTGCACAGCAGGATTTTTCTTACATTTAACAGCGCGCTGGACCTTTACGTATGCAAGAGCTTGCCTTGAATTATGGCACAAAGGTGGGACATCAAAGTAGGATTGATGCAGAGCATAATAACAAATGTAAATGTAAATCCGCCACGCAAATTCTGTGATGCAATGATATCCTTCCTTCGCGCGAGGACATGAAAGTCTTGTATTACTAGCCAACAATTCACTCATTTTGGTCACATGGTCTTTTGCTTGACACACATTTTCGACATGTGGTGCAGCGGAAAAATAAATAAAAATGCAACACGACTCTTTGACTCTTAAACCAGTGAGCATACGCTTCCATTTTATGCTAAAATGAGCCATGTGAAGACATGGTGCTCGTCGATGAAAACACATTTCATGGATTGCAACACGAAGCCACGAACACGTCACGCAAAACGCAACGTTAGAGAAAGTGGAGTAAATAGCACAGACACCCACGGAGCATCAACTGTGCAGCGGGATGAACTGTTAGGAAATTTCCAAATGTTCCATGATTTAAGTTTCGGGTCACATTGCTCATCCCAACTTTGTCTCTCTGTAAAATTGTTAAGTGGTGCAGCCGATAAGAGTTTCAGTTCATTTTTGGCAAGAAAAATGTGCCCCATTAGGTGTGTATGGTTTTACTACATAGCAGTACAGACGAAATGTGGCGTTAGTTTAAATCATCCTCTTCTCTTCAAATGGTGAAAACATCTTGAGGAAAATTGCATTGATGAAATAAAATCACGGGCTTATGACCACCATGAAAATGCCGAAATACAAATGTTCTCTTTAGTTCGAAGAAACCAACGACTTTATAAGTCTTCAGGGTAAGTTGATGTCTTTACGTGGCCAACATGGCACATTATAACGCGATTTCAGCAAAAGAGAATTTCTAGATGTGTTCAGTCCCAACACAAATACATTTCAAACGGACAGTAGAAAGGGAAGGGAAGTGCTTCATTACAATTAAGGTTGGAGGCATTTTAAATAATGCTTTTTAGGAAGCAATCCTTTACATACCTTAAGTTGAACCTGGATGCCCTGGATTCTGTGTCCACACAATTTAAAAACACCAACAGCCTGAAAGGTAGAATACAAATCAATAAACCATTAACACAGTTAAGGAAATAAATCACTTAAAATGCTCCACAATGTCTGTAGCAGTGTGTAGCTTCACACTGATTACTATCTCCCAAAGCAAAAACTGATAGTCATGTTTATTATCAGAACGTTTTTGGAAAACCACAAGTTAGTATATATATATATATATATATATATATATATATATATATATATATATATATGCATAAAAACTCGGCATTCAAGATTCATGAACACATCTATTTCAAATGTATGCATAAATATAATTTAGGTAATGTTAGTGGTTTAAATTTAGCCCCTACATGTCCACCTCTCTGCCTGCAACTTTATATTCTCAAAATAGGACACTTCCTGGATTACAACCTTCTGTATTTGCAAAATTTGAGACCACAACTAATGAAATCGGCATGTATATTAAACACAGAACTGGTAAGAATATTCTCTTCCCATGCAGTCATCAGTAATCTAACGTTACACATGTTTGACCATTCATACATGTAGGTTAACGCTCAGGCAGCCTGAGAATGGATGGGATGCAGGTAAAGAAACACACTTCAACAGAGTAATCCAAACCGGAACTTTACTTCTGATTGTCTTCGAATCAACATTGGTTTACTAACACATTTGATAAACGGCACTTTGGACATTTTAAACATTATTCGCCTACAGTTAATTGTAATGTCGCTCCCACGAGGGTCATACAGTTGTACTCTGTACAACACTGCTCGCGCTGCAAATGGCGTGCCACGCGCTACAGCATCGGATTGTTAGAACATGTATTATAATGTATCTAGCTGGATTGAATCGTTTAAAAAAAAATCAGTTTAGCATGCACTTTTACATCGCCACACCTCTGTGTGTTAACAGTTACGATGTAGCTACACGTAGCTAAGTTAGCTGTTAGCGAGCTACTTAATGCTAATGCTAACGCTAGCATACCTGTTATCCAAACGGCTAGCTTCGCAGTTAAACAGCCAGCTACACGGAGGTACGATTTCCCTGCAAATTACGTTAGATTACAGACAACACAACAACTCTTCACTCACCTTCAACGTGAAGTGTATCTCTGTTTACAGCCTCTAACGGCCGGACAGGTCCTGGCGATTTCGCTATCTTCTGTCACAAAGCTTTCTTCTTTACGGCAGTTGAGTGTTCTTCTTCTGTGGTCACAGCTACTGTTGAACCTATAGACATCGCCTCGTGCTGGTTAACTGTCAAAGCTACTGCTGTTGTGAAACCGTGTGGCTACTGTGCCTTCAGTCATCCTGGTTAGTCAAAGCTGGAATAGAGAGTGCAATATAATTCATAGATCTTTCATTAACAATTAAAACAATGGATGATTAATACATACACATGTATTTGTTCTCTTCTTTCGTTCAGGCCTATATGTCCCTACTGCCGTGTGTGTCCTTTTCCAATCCCCAACTTCCAAACTGCATGACCTGTTTTAGTTCTTGCTCTGATGTGTATATAGAAAGCCTTTTGTATACAACACATTGGTCATGGGCAACAGATGAAAAAGTAGTTGGTACAGAAATGTGTACCACACAGACATTAAACAAAATTTACTGGACACGATTTTGTAAAATGTATTATAAGGCACCAAAAAAGAGAACATCATTGTATAAAACAACGTGAGCAATGCATATTTTGACATCAGTTTCTCCCACATGTATCTGTTTGTCCATATGAAGTAGATCAAGTAGGAATCGAGGAATTTGTTCTGTTCTATATTACATTTTCTTGTCTAAGCACCAATACAAGAAAGCTAATTCATTGTATGTGAAAACCTATTTGGCAATAAACCGGATTCTGGGTCTGTCTCTGTTGTCTCTGTTTAAGTATTATCCCCTCATCCAACACAGAATCACATGTCAAACTTGTACTTACTGGTAGCGTGGCAGGCAGACAGATTTTACAACTAAGGAGGCACTTTGTGCATTGAATAATGGGTCTTAGTAACTAGCTCTGCTGCATCACCACACAGGGCGCATTTATGCTAAAGTTGGCTTGTAAACAATCTGTCAATACAGTGAGTGGCTGTTTCACTGCAGCAGCATCCTGCTCAAGTCCTTTGTTGTTCTTCTTTGGGGTCGTCCTTCTCAGACGTGGAAACAATGAAAGTGTTGATTATGTGTCCTTTAACTCCACATGTGACCTGCAGTTTCCTTGTCCATGTTCTCTCCATCCTATTGACATTAAAGACTTTCAGCATACAATCTCTAATTGTGTCTTTTGTTTTCTTTTTGCAACTACTTTAAGTAGCACCACCCTTCCCTCATCCTTTTTTCGGATTATGTTTATGAGATGAGTTTCTTCCAGTGCTCATCAGCACCTTTTAAAAATGGTTCTATTGAGGTTTCACATTCAGCTGTTGTAAAGTCCGGCTTATCGAGGGGACACAGGAACTCGCAATGCAGAGGGAGTCCACAGAATTTCAGGAAGTTTGAGCCTTCATCCCCCCTGTAAGGAGTCTCCTGAAATTGGAGATGTGTTTATTGTAAACTCAAAATACAGATCGAAAAAAATCTATTTGATTGGATCAACCTCAATAACCGTTACATTCTTCTTTTAAAACGTGGTTATTTATATGAACTATAGCTAAATAGTTTATTTTATTTACTGCTGCTCGTTGTCGTATTGACCTATGTATGTTGATCTATTGCATCTGACTGATACCTTTTCTGTGAGTTTTGGAGTTGTGTGTATGTACTGAGAAAATACTTTCTTTGGATAAATAAAGTTGTCTGAATAGGATTGGAGCAGCCTGACAGTGTTGCTCAGTGATACAGCGAGTGACCTGACTTAAAGATGATTGAGTCCACAGGACTATTGGGCTCCCAACACTTCCTTTATAATGTACATCATGAGTGGATGTCCTTGTATACAATGACATTTAAGGGGTTTGTGGCCCTTAGTGTGGCCCTTAGAAGTCTTATTGTGTGATCCATATTCATTATTCATCCCTACACCTTTTCGTTTCTTTTCAGTCTTTCTTGTCTTGTTTCTCTCTCCTAATTCACAGGCTTGTCACAATGCAATGAAGCTGTATTATTAAATACAAAATTAAAAACCAAGCGTTTGCGTGAGCTGCGAAGCTGGCTGAGCATCCTGATGCTGCGTTCAAGTCATTTTGGAGTTATCGTAAAATATTCTTCATGTCAACATACAAGTCGTAATCTAATTATTACAACTACAAAAACCGCATATTTCTAAACGTTTTTACGTATTTATATCAACCAATATTCATACACTGTGTTGTAAAACCAAACAAATATTGATACTGACTGTGTGAGGTATTCACAGAAGATGAGGTAATTACACCGGAATATAATGTATATAAGTTAAGTGCTAATATATCAAAAGTATTCAGTATGTTTTAATCTTAACGACCAACTCAGACGTTAATATACATCTGTCTTCAATTGTCCAACTATGTGAACACTCGCAACAAGTCGTAAACATGAACATTTTCACCCATTCATCCCACATGAATGTGAACGCGTCAGGGTTGCCAGGTTGGGATATTGTCAGGTTCAGATTGTATGTAAAAGTAATATTAATTATTTAAATATATAAACCACGAGTTTCATTTGGAAAAAGACATATTATGTTAAAAATATAAATATAAATATAATGCCTTTAGTGAAAACTGTGAAAATATCAATTATTTTGATTTTCTTTTTTTAAATCAAGACTACTATTTTCTTTGTCATTCAGCATTCAAACATGTATTCATCGAAGTTGTTTCTATTTGTGTCACTTTTTCTTTATATACTTGACTTACTGTTTTATAAACTGTGTACATCTCTGTATATGTAAATATATGTATTACTTCTCATTATGCATTTACTACATTACTGATAACACTCCATTTATTAATTTGTAAACCTTCTACCACAAGTTTATACTGCTTCATGTTATATTTTATTTATGTATGTTTATCCTTATATTTTAACTTGCACTACTTTATGTCTTAGAGTCTCATTTTTCTTGCCTGAGTATTGTTGAAGGGAGCCTGAGATCCAATATTTTCATTGCCAACAAATTATTGTGCAGACATATAATCATAAAGAAGTTGAAACTAACCATTAAATGTATGTATTGTGTATTCAGGGGGGGGGGGGGGGGGGCAACATGGAGAATGAGCTCCACAGGAGGACATGTTTCCTGGTTGGGCCTGTGGTTGTGCTGGGAGGAGTCACACAGACCTGGCAACCCGGACAGTCGCTTTGTTAACACTTCATTGAGCCAAGATGGCAGATTTCGATGAGCTCAGCGATGAAGAGAAGGTATTACTTTATAAATTAATACTGCGATTATTATATTATCCTCAACCTTTGTCTGCATTAATATCAGAGCTTTATGAAACACTTGCTATGTCGCATGAATTGCCAACATGGCCTTATTAGGTGTTTGCTGGTGGAGCTAGCTAAACCAAGGCAGTGTTTGACAGTTCAGAGTTGTATGTTCTGTGCCCAAATACACACGTTAGATAACTTATGTGGCCCTCTTTGTTTAAGCAATAACACACGTGTACAACTGAGCTTGATGTCTGAGTTTATACTATTTAGAAAAGATAAGCTAATGCTAAAACAGAAGGAAGTCGAGCTACTTCCTGCATTTACAGTAAGGATAATGATCGGCAGCATAACACCACCCACACCCAGTTTACTATAACTTATTGCACCTGCTGATACTTTTCTTGATACATCAGAAGTGGAAGTTGGTCACTCATGTTAGTCGAGTTTGCAGGTAATCTGCATTTAGCTTGTAACTTTTTGCACTAGATTGACAAATGCAGTCTTCCAGCAGTGTTGTTGGGGCTTGCAGTGACTGTCTGCCTCATGCTGCTACATGTTGTAAAATAATGTTTTGCATTCCTAGAGTTGATGGTGTTCCCAAGGGGCTTACCCCTCCCAACATTGCTACAGTGGATTTGAGTGAAATGATTGAAATTTCCCCATTTGAACCTATTTTTTTTATTAGATATCTACTTTTGATAGTATCTTTATCAGACATACGCTCAAATAGTTGAACTGCATTGTCTGTGCCTTGCAGGGATTTCTGGGCTCTGAATGGACCGACTATTCAGGAGCGTGGTTAAACTAGGTTACTCATTGTTATGCCCCTCTGCCCTTTCAGCTGGACAGGCCATTTGTAGGTCACTGCCAGCTGCTGCCTGGAGGCTTAATAACCCTGTCTGTCTGACAGACGGCATCACTGGCACAGCCACACTTTAATGTGGCACTGACATTAGGATGTAGGACTGGTTAAAGCTGTGGCGGTCGTAAATGAGGGATGCAAATTATATTGCAACTTCTCTTTTGGCAGTACACTTTGCTTCCACTTTTCTATGTACTGCCTGATTTGTGTTCAACCCAGCAAGAGCCAACAGTCCTTTACTGAGTATCACCTTATGAGAGCACAAGTACCTGCCACCACTTCTTCACCCTGTGGCTTTGACACCACATGCTTACACTTGCATTCTGGCTGCTAAGAAAAGCCCTTGGGTGACATACACTGCTCGCCATCTAAGGAGTGGCCCAAATAGAGCGAACAAGCCTGCTGCCAAGAAAGTTAGCAGACTGCGCTCTGCTTCACTCTAGTGGCTGCTTGCATGTTTTTCACTGCTCATGAACACCACCTGCAATATCTCAAAGGAGAATATTTTGGCTAGATTTTCCAAAAAACATGCAGCAGATTTGTCTTGTGATTAAGTAGACTGTTGGTATCCTGCTTCTACCACAGTTTCCTCAAGCAGGAGGGGAACGGCACCCATAAGTTACACTCTGTATTTAGTGATAGTGTTTCTCAATGATGAGGTTCCTTTTTTACTATTTTTAAGTTTTATGACGAGATGTTTTCTTTATTTCTAGGTCCGTGTTGCAGCTAATTTTGTGATGCACGCTCCTCCAGGAGAGTTCAATGAAGTTTTCAATGGTGAGCATTATTTGTGACTGACATCTGCATTTTTATGTGTATGGAAAACAAAGACTTTCCAATCTTAATTCTTCTTTTCAGATGTGCGAATACTGCTCAACAATGATAATCTTCTCAGAGAGGGCGCGGCTCAGTAAGTTTCGTAATTGTCTTCTTTTTTTAAATGTATCATTTTATAGGAAATAATGATATTCTGGATGTTCACACAACTTGTGGTTGTGCTCTTTCTTTTTCGATACAGTGCCTTTGCCCAGTACAACATGGATCAGTTCACTCTTGCCAAAATTGAAGGATATGAAGATCAGGCAAGCGTTTTAGTAAAATCATTATTCTATGTTATTAACACACTGCTGAGTAAACAGGGATAGTAACGGCAGGTTTTCTCTGTAGGTCCTGATAACGGAGCATGGAGATCTGGGTAATGGGCGCTTCTTTGACCCTCACAACAAGATCTCCTTCAAGTTTGACCACCTGAGAAAAGAAGCCAGCGACCCCCAGCCCCATGAGGGCGAGTCAGCCCTCAGGTCATGGAGAGACGCCTGTGATTCTGCCCTCAGGGCCTACGTCAAGGAGCACTACCCCAGTGGAGTTTGCACCGTAAGCTCTCCCAGTCCGCAGCGCCGCCATGTTCAGCGTTACTCATGAATCACTCATCCTGTTTTTATCTGCTTCAGGTTTATGGGAAAACAATCGATGGCCAGCAGACCATTATCGCTTGTATCGAGGGTCATCAATTTGAGCCTAAAAACTTCTGGTAAGTTGAAACCTCATTTTAAACTTCCCAATAAAATTCACTTAGACAATTATGTTGGTGCATCGCGAGGCAGCGATGTGTTAGATTTGTTTTGGATCAGTTTTCAACTGTACTCTTCGACTTTTCCTGTTTCCAGGAACGGTCGTTGCCGATCTGAATGGAAGTTCAGTGTCTCGCAATCTACAGCACAGGTGGTTGGAGTCTTGAAAATACAGGTATGTCCAGTAACTAACGAGTGTAGTATGAGGTTAGCTGTGAAGTTAGTTCTGTTTCACATGTGTGTGCATGTCGTTATCTCCAGGTACATTATTATGAGGATGGAAATGTGCAGCTGGTCAGCCACAAAGATGTACAGGAAGCACTGACTGTGTCTGTAAGTATTTGAACTTGTATGTCGTATATACTGTAGGAAGGCTGGAGATTCACAGACGCAGCTAAATTGCATTGATACAAAATAATTTAATGGATTTATTGGAGTATTTCATATTTCATGTATGTTGATGTGTGTTTTTAAAGTTGTTTATTAACCCACAAATGTATGTTTCGGTAGAATGAGAGCCAGACTGCAAAGGAACTTGTGAAAATTGTTGAGGATGCAGAGAATGAATACCAGGTATGTGGGAGTTAAAGGGCCAGTGTGTAGAACTTATGGGGATTTATTAGCAGAAATTGAATAATATTTCTATCTTTGTTTTCATTAGTGTAAAATAACCCTAAACTAGAAATAGTTGTTAGCTTAGTCCTTCATATCTACATAGGGTGCGGGTCCTCATGGATACAGCGTTGGAGGCTGGCTCCCGTTCATTCATATGAAAGTTGCTTAGTGGTGCATGAAAACTCTGGATTGTACTATTAGTGCATTGTACAACCTTTACGACCTAAGGATTTAAATAAGGGCTATGCAAGTGTTCTCGCGTGTGATTTAGTAAAACCTTTTTTAATTGAGTTACAGATGTTTCTTTCCCTATGTAAGTCTATGGCCTAAGGTCTTTTTGGGCCACATGGCATCATGTGATGGACCCTGAAGTTGTAATTCCAGGATTTAGCCACTATCAAAGCCTGGCGCACTTCCTGGGGGCTTGGGTCTTTGCCACGTAGTCCATGTTGCACCGCCTTGTACCAGAACAGACGAATCAAATTGTGAAATCAAACTGCAACCTCACCTCTCAATGTCACGAAGTCCTACACCCCGGTCCTTTAGGAATAACAAGAGTATTCCCCATTTGTGAATTTTTGAAGTTTTTATTATTGTCATTTTTTCCATGCACACTATACAAGACAAGTAAGCCAGATCCAGAATACTGCTTATACATTTCCAAACACTTCCACAAAATCCAAAAATATATGTCAATCATCGTCACAATCACATTTTCAGACCAACATGTCTACAATGAAAGTCATAAATCACTGACAGAGTCCTCCATAAACATACATAGTAATTAAATAATTGCCTTTTTATTCAGACACATTTCAAAAACTAAAATTGAACATTATAATTATCACGCCATGTCATAGAAAATGTACATATGTAAATCATCACAGTACTTTCATAAGAAAAGAACATTTAAATTCAATGTCTCACACATTGTGTTTTCATTCAGCAAAAATGTTCAATTAACCGGCATCATGGTGCGAGGAAGCATGACTTATCTTTGTTGTTTTTTCAGGTGGCCATCAGTGAGAACTATCAGACAATGTCGGACACCACGTTCAAAGCCTTACGCAGACAGCTCCCAGTCACCCGCACCAAGATTGACTGGAACAAGATCCTCAGCTATAAGATAGGCAAAGAGATGCAGAATGCTTAGAGGACGGAGGCTGTTTCGGTGACGACAAACACAATTGGGGAGAAGCTGATGCTCGTGCGAACATGTGTGATGCAATGTGTCCTGCTAAAAGAGACATTTGTTTGGGATTTCTTTTTGACCGCTTCCGTTATGCACTACGAGGGGATGCCTTCATTTTACATTGAGCGATGTAACTGTCGCTCACTTGCAAACATATTATTTTTCAACAAACGATGCCTTTAGTGACACTGAAGTGACGGGTCATGTCCTGCTATTCGTATTCAAAGTCACAAGTTAAACAAAGCAAAGTTTCTGATCCCTCAGTGCTTCAAAATGGACGTAAATCCTCCCAAAACCTCTTGACTTTCATGTAGCGACTAATCGACCCCCTCTATATAACATAACCGATATTCTTTAAGAGCTTCCAATACCTCCTATAGTTTTTTATTAACAGAAGGCAAATACTGTATGCAATTTGAAATATTAACGGAGACACTCGACAGCCCCAAACTACACAGTTTTAGTCTGAAGATCTATGTTTGCATCCCTCTCGCAGGGTTGTTGGCAATGTATAAACGTTTTCTTCTTTTCCCATTCACTGACTTTGTTCTTTCACTTGTCCTTGAGACATTTTTGGTGATAATCCCTCTGTCCTCCCCTGGACTGATAAAGTATTGGTGTCCTCCTGCCAGCGGTTTGCCTTTTAGCTTTTGCTATATTTTTTATACAAACTGTAAGTACATTTATTATTCATGAAATAAAAATATGATCTTCAAGCAATGGTGATCATTTGTGTGTTACATCATGTGTGGAGTTTCTTTTCGAGCGTCTGGGCACCAGATGTTCTGGGAATTTGACGGGGTTATTGACCTGAGGATGGATTTACACTCTAACGCACATTCCTTTTATTAGACTACATTTCATTGCTTTTAGGCAAAACATTAATTAATTTAAACAAAATGTAATATTCCCCACTAGAAAGCCTGAGAAAAGACTATAATGTAGTGAGATACAATTAAATAGTTAGATGAATTAAATTACATTTGTTAATTTAATAGAAAACTGAGTTTGGTTTGCAGCTTGTCAGGATGTTCTTGGGTGGGTGGGGTAGTGCTGGGGGATTTGAACCAATGACCCTAATGTTCTTAAAGTCATGGATACATAACGATGTTTATGCATGAACACTGCATTTGTTTTTGTTTTGTTTTATTAAATAATGAATATAATAGTTTGTTGCAGCTGTGGTGGAAATTCTGTTAACAAAGCTCAAAAGGTCCAAAGTATTTTATTATGTGGTCTCATCTTCACACACTTCAGGTGACCAATCGGGGTCAAGAATAGGACATGGGAACAATACTGTAAACCGGACCTGGCTTTGATCCATTTGGTCATTGTTTATCAAACACAGACCCCCCCCCCCCCCCCTGCTTCCTTATCTTTTCACTGCCTCCCCCTACCATAAACAACTAGGATAGCAAAAGGTCAAACCCCCCCCCCCCCCCCCTAACATATGTGAGATAGGGAGTAAGAAAACAATAAGAACAGAGGAGCAAAAGGAGCAATGTAGTAGTTTCACATTACAGCAGCCTTCATTTTGATTATCAATGAATCTCATTTCAAATGTGAAACTTTACTGCTTTTTGCTGTCATTTTTATAAATTGCAAATGTTTTAATATTCGGGATTTGGACTGTTATTGGCCAGACAAAAAGAACAATTATAATAGATTCAGTAGATTAATTGATTGCAAAAGTGAAAGTGTGCGAAATGTAGACACGTTGCATATTCTTTGGCATGAGATTTAAAAGCTTACCTGTTGTCAATATAATCCGGTAAAGATATATAATCGTTTAATGCAGCTAGGTGTATTTTGGTATTATAAAAAGATATAATATGTTGAAATGGATGGAAACGCCCATTTCACATGACTGTATGTGCCCTGCTGTCTCCAGCCCAGGGAGTGTCAACAATAGCATGTCTGCGCGAGAGGACTCGCCATAAAAGTCGCGTTGGGACATTTTAAATTCGGATAAACCTTGTAATGTATATGAAAGTATTGGACTACGCACTAAAGTTCTTCATTTCGACTATTGTATTTTGTTCTGTCCCGAAGGTGTTTGCGTTTTCCTCGTGTAAAACCATTTCCGACGCTCTCTTCCGGTATCTGTTGGAGACTGTCCACCAGCTCGGATTTTGCGCTAAACTGCGCGAAATAGTTGATTTAAATATAATTTAATGGAGAATTTAGCGTAAAACAATTAATGAGAAATCGACACCGGTGTAAAAGGTGTAATTGCCCTATGCTGCAAACATGCGCAAAAGTCGCGCAAAGTGTAACATGTGGAAATGTTTAGCGCATCCACACAAACAGCGGCAGTCATTCTTCAGGAAATTGAGGGTGATAGTTGAACTTCCTCATTTGAGTCAGTCGATAGTCACCAGCGGCGTGTAACACATCATCATGTCTTCTGAAGAGACGCTTGAATCCGGACTGGACTTTATTGACTTTTTGGGCGACAACAGATCCAGCTGCACCAGAAAGGAGCTTGAGCGCAGCTACGCGAGATTTAAGAACAGGTAGGCTGGCAAACAAGCGCGTGTGCAATGCACATTTATTCTCTGTATGAAACCACTCCCTCTGTATGTTTATGTGCACAGTGAAGGAATAGAAGACCCTCCATTTTCCGATGTCCTCGATGCCCTACAGGAGTTCAAGAAAGTCAACATAAAAAAGGGTATAATCTACATAGATGCCATACCTCAGGTAAGAGGCGCTGCCATTTCTCATATGCAAAGTGTCAGGCGCGCATAAACCGTTATGAAGTCTGAGTTTCCTGCTCCTATATGTCTGAGATGTGGTGGGACCTTTTGCATGTCTGTGCCCCAGGGACCAATTGTCTCATAATCCGTCCATTGCTGCGAGGGAACGAAACTAGTCAGGTACTTGTGAAAATACAGAAATGGCAAAAATAAAATGAGGAAGCAACATGTTATTTTTAAACCCCTGCTGTAGGTTCGGGTGTTCTGTGACCAGTGGAGGAGGCCCCGGGCCCCTCAGTCGCCACACAGTCCCGGCTCTGACCCTCAGAATGCACCTTCATCCTCCTCTGCCCCCTCAACTCCTGTGGCCCCCGTGCTAACCCCCAAGAGAAAGTTGGCTACGAAAGTCCTTCGCAAGTTAAAGCAGAACAGGTATTTTATTCTGTATTTTATTTAATATTTTATTCATTAACTCATGTGTTGCCATGACATTTTATTACTTTTTATATCAAGAGGTGATCACATCCAGTTTATGACATGCAATACTAGGGTCAGTTAAGGTGAATGCTGGGAGGAAACAGGGTGATGAGTCATGTAGTTGTACTGGCGGATGTACTCACTACTTTACTTATAGTTAAATCCTTTACAGCCTGATCATGTCTCTCTCTCTCGCTCTCGCTCTCACAGGAAAGAGTTGACAGCTGACAAGGGCGGCATTGAGATCACCTCAGACCCCGCTGCGACCGACGGAAAGGTTCATTTCACTGTGCCTCGTCTGAAGGAGTTGTTCCTCCTCAGGTTCCGCATCGTAAACAAGGGCACAAAGTGCATCCAATTCAACTCGTACACTGCCCTGTCAAATTTGAGCTGTTTCACTCTGGAAGATGAGAGAAGAGTGACCAGTGCTTCCCCGCTCGTACTCTCTCCTGGTGAGACCACTAACACTCCTCTTCTCTGTTTTTATTAGCAAAGAACCAAAGAGCGGTAATAAATGCTCACAGCTCCTCCTCTGCCTCCTCTCTTTCGCAGGAGAAAGCTATGAGGTTGTGGTTCGGTACATGCTGAACCACTATGGATATTTCCCAGCCACAATGTACTTTGAGTTCTCCCCGGATCTGCCAGGATCCGTGTCCTTTTGCATTGTGAGGGAGATGGAAGCAGCAGCCAGGACCCCGCTGGCTGTGGAGCTGGGGCCCGTGTCTCCTTACAAACCATTCCGGACGGTCACATACAAGCCTGTTCGCAACGTGACAGTGGAGGGAGTATTTCCTGAGAAGTACGTGATCAAAAACAAATACTTTTATGCCTGGTTATTAAAGGGGAACGCCAGAGATTTTGTACATTGTGGGGTCTCTTGTGGGTCCAGAGGGAGCAGCATTAAGTCTAAGTGCCCACTGTCAGTCCTACAATGTTGTACGAGTCAAAATCATGCTGGCCCCTTAGTTTAAAAAATGACTAGAGTGTAACGGATCAACTCAGCAGACCGTCTCACTATCTCCGATCAGATTGAGTAAAGATTTCCCCAGAAGTAGGAAATCTATTATTACAGATTTCAGTCCACATATTTGATTTGGAAGCTGGTTGTAATTTGAAATTGATCGACAAAGGGACCCAGAATGGTGACTGAAATAGTGTTTGATTCATGCTTGATGTGTTTGTGTTTTGTTCTCTGCAGGTCTTCCGCCCAGCCTCTAACGGCAGGGAGATTAGTAAACTATAACTACTCTCATTATCTGAAGGATCTGGCTAAGCAAAGAATGGAGGACTCTGAGTACCTCTCTCCAGCTGCCCGTCAGCAACTGGAATCAGTGAAGTGAGAGATCGACCTAATTATTTACAGCTAACTCAGTGTTTTCGGGGCTGAAATCCCTCATCATCACAATGTTTGTCTGTGTGTCTGCATGTCCAGGGATCTCCTCAAATCTCCCTTAAAGATGAAGACGTACGCTGATCGATTTCACCTCCTGCTACACCTGGAAGAGATACAGATGGAGGTGGACATCAGGAAGTATGACCTCCACAATCAAACCATGACTCAAGACAAAGACATCCCAAAACTGCTCACACTCAGAGTAAGGAATCCTCACGCTAAACATCTACTGTGTTAAACGGCTGCAATGCAAAGTCAATATCTAAAAGATACTATGTTTTCTATCTGCTTCTATCTTTGTGTGATGTTATACTATTTGTATGTTGTTGTCCTCTGAACGCTTGCTGATCTACTGTAAGTTCAGTGTTTGAAAGAAGGCCAACACTTCTATTCTTCTAGGTTCCGGGTGTTGCGGAGAATCGACCATCTGTACAACGAGAAGATTGTCTGAGGGTGACGAAATCGGGAGACACGGTCCAGCCGATCACTGTGTACAACGGATATGTTCACCGAGTGGAGCTGGATAGCGTGAAGCTGGGCTTCTCTAAGAGGTGAGAAGATGCAGATCCTCGTCTGTCTGAAAGCCACTTTATGTCTCAGACGGTGAATAACGGCCCTAACACAAATCTTCCTCTCAACTTTCCTCCCATGTCAGATTGTTGCAGGATTTTAACAGCAACATGAAGTTCAACGTGGAGTTCACTATCAGCCGGTACTCCCTGAAGCTGCAGCATCGTGCGGTGGACTTGGCGGTGAAACATAAGCTCGAGGAGGTGCTGTTCCCGTCTGGTGCAGCGGAGCCTATTCTCCCTATGCCTAAACTCAGGTCCGGTGCCTATACACATACAGTTCATGCATACAGAACACCAAATCACTCATAGTTGTAGTGTCATGGATGAACACATAAAGCTAACCACTTTAAAGTGCTGTATCTCATGTACTTGTGGAGCAGAGAAGCTTGAACTGTCTGGCATTGGTGATAAGAGAGTATGAACTCCTCTTGAATCCATAAACTTGCCTGGTGTAGATATGGGTCAAATATGGAGGGTTATGTTGGCTGAGGACAAATACCACAGTAAATCATCTTATCACACACATACAGATGAAGTTTCATCAACACTTTTTGAAGGTTTTTCCCAAATTCAACCCTATTTTAGCCTCGGCGCCACATCTTTTGTGTTTCACCAATGTGCAAGGTGTGAAAATCCAATTCTCACATTACTCTGCAGGATGTTCAACCATAAGCTGGAGAACAACCCGGAGCAATGTGCTGCCGTCCAGCGCATTGTAGCCGGATCATCGAAGCCCGCTCCTCACCTTGTGTTTGGGCCTCCTGGAACTGGAAAGACGATCACTCTGGTGGAAGCTATGAATCAGGTATTGAGTGTTGAAGATGGGCTGTTATGAGTCTGCAGTTAGACCCTGAACACTTAATCAGCCTCTCGCTTATTATTATTTTGACTATTTCCCCGACGATGCCGTCGCCTTGGATTCTAGGTTATTGTTGACTATTATTGGATCCATAATAAAAACACTATATTGTTAATCTTCTACAGATTTCTGTGTTCGTCTGAGCTCTTCTCTTTTCTTACACAAGAAGACATTGCCACCGAAACGGACACGGATATTATTTAAAATCAGAAAAGCATCAAAAATAACTTGTGATGAATTTAACTTTGCTTACGTCGACAGGTCAGCAGGGCAGACACGTCGGCCTGCATCCTCGCCTGTGCACCTTCAAACAGTGCATGTGACCTCCTCTGTGAGAGACTGATGGAAGACATGGAACCTCATAAGATTTACCGCATGTACGCCATCAGCCGAGACCCGAGGACTGTCCCCAAGAACCTGCTGGTGAGCGTCGGCTGGCATTTATACACCCACAGGATAATCTGGTCACTGGCCATAAAGCAGCTCTTATTGGTGCGACATTCTCTCCCAACAGATTTGAACTTGAGACGGGTGTATAATAACTCCATTTTTCTTGCGTGTTCTCTCATCTTTTGGCTCTTACAGAAGTATTGTAACTGGGACGAGACACAAGATAAGTTTGTGTTTCCAGAGAGAGAGAAGCTGATGAAATACACGATCATAGTCACAACTCTGGTCACAGCTGGCAGGTAGGTCGCTTGCTTGCATTCACAGTAATGATTCAGTGTTTGTGTAGCGTTACACACCATATTGCATATTACATTTCTGCTGTGTGTTTGTGTTTTGAGGCTGTCTGGAGCGTTCCCTGTCGGCCATTTTACCCATGTGTTTTTGGATGAAGGAGGCCAGGCTGTGGAGCCAGAGTGCGTCATTGCCATTGCAGGTAAATGCTGAATGTGTGAATTATCAGTGATGAAAGAGTTAAGAACAGAGGACTATTTCTAAGATGAGATGAGATAAGCGTACATACATTGTTCTTCCTCGTCATCATATTGGGTTAACTGTAAAGGTCAAGATTTCACACCTTCTTGATGTCTTCTCATGTCTCACACTAACTATATTTACACTGATTATTCTGGCGAGGACACTATAAATCAATTCTGCCACACGGTAAAGAACAGGGTGTACTCGCTTACTATGAGGTCTTGTGATGGAGAGGAGAAGTGGAACCCTGCCTGTGACAGATTTCTCCTCAGACATTGGGCAGAACTTGATCCAGATTTGCGTTGCACTCCTCCTGTCTCTTCTCTGAAAGAATCCACAGCCTCTTCATCGCTGCCAACAGCAGGCGATCGGTGCGCTGCATCAGTCCAGTGACAGAAGGAGGAATGTAGATGACAGAGTTATTTTGTTTTAGCTCTGTACATTTTTCACAACTTTGCAAACCTGGCCAGTAGAGACAGAAAGTTAGCATGGATTGGTGATTTAAAATACATGTGAAATGCCTTTCCCAGGAGTCTGAAAGAAGCTTTTAACTGCTTCCAGACTCCAGCTCATCTCAGAGAGTATATCTCGAGCTTAAGCAGCACAGACGCATCCACCCGTCCTTACACATTGCAATGCTTTACTTTAGGTAGTCTTACTGTGTGATTTAAAGGTCAGAGTGTAAGTTTGTAAGAGCTACACGGGGGGGGGTGAAAGTGATGCATCTTGTTACTGATTGGTTTGCACAGGTCTGCTCAGTGCAGAGAGGGGTCAGCTGGTGCTCGCAGGAGATCCCAAGCAGCTGGGACCAATCCTTCGATCTCCGATTGCAGAGGAGCACGGGTTCGGTGAGACGAGAGGCATTACATTACTTTGTCTTGATGTATTGCATTGCACACTATGGTCGTAGTTATTGCTTCTGCTTTATTGTGTCTTAACCTAACCACACGATTCAAGGATATAAATGTAATGCTGTGACAATGATGTTCTACAGGGCTTTCTCTGCTTGAGAGGCTGATGAGACACAACACTTTATATCAGAAGAGTAAAGAGTCTGGACACTTTGACACCCGCTTTGTCACCAAACTGCTGCGAAACTACAGGTGCGTCTTTCTATCTTCTATCCTGAGATAGATATATATATATATATATATATATATATATATATATATATATATATATATATATATATATATATATATATAAAAATAATATTGGCCTAGCCTATATCACAATAGAAACAATATAGAAAAGTATATATAAGATACACATTTTATTATATCGTTTTGACAATATTTATCATGTTGCTCGGCCCTACTTTCAGTTTTCACCTCCATTTTGCTTGTTATTAATTTCTTTGATTAAAACTCTTATTCTTCCCCCAGGTCTCATGCTGCCATTCTGAAAATCCCCAATAAACTCTTCTATGAGAATGAACTGCAGGTGTTTGCTGACCAGTGGGAGCGTGAAGCCTACTGCAACTGGAAACACCTTCCCAAAAAGGTGTGGCCGCAAGGAAATTTAGTTTTTTGATTCCTCAAAACCTTTTGAAATGATCTGAATACCAACATAACCCCGATACAGCGTGAAGCATTGTGAAAAGTATATCTTACTGTGGTTAAATGTAACTTGGCTGGACATGTTACTGACCAACTAAGCTTTAGTTATATATCCCTTAGAAGGAAAAGTTCATTGGTGGTCACAATTAATTTATACAACAGATGCTATTGAGTTGCATTATGGGAAGTGTAGGAAGCACCAGGGAGTTTAAGTCAGGATGCTCCTCTGCTACACTTGGTTCTTTGCTAATCTGTTACTCAAAAGTCCCCCAACTTCATGGAAGTGCGATGATAAATTGTGTCCCTTTTTAATTAGAATTAGAGTCGATATCATATTATTTAATTATATATTTTCTAAATGGATTGAACACAGACGCCAGCCGTACACCGTCACAGAAGACGAGACAAAAGGTCTTTACAACAAATTACATCTTTTATCGAAAGAAAAAATCTAATTTAGAAACAAAATGGGCAAAATTGGATTTCTAATAAAATAAAATCAAAGCTCTCATTAGGGTAAAAGGGAAAAGCTCTGGGAGGGCTGTATGAAGAGGATTGCTTATTTCAAGACAGTCGAGCTTTGACGAAGTTTAAAAGTGAGCAGAGATTAAACGACAACTAAACCGCACCGAGTGTAAACAAAGTACACGATCACCAAATAGCATGTAAACCACTGCTCACGCTCCCTTCACTACAGGGTTTCCCACTGATCTTCCACGGGGTGATGGGGAAAGACGAGAGAGAGGCCAACAGTCCTTCTTTCTTCAACGTGTCTGAGATTCAAGTTCTGGTCGACTACCTCACCAAACTCATGGAAACGCAAGGAAAGAATGGTCTCCCCAAACTCTCTGCTGAAGACATTGGCATAATCTCCCCCTACAGGAAACAAGTGAGTCTGCGGCGCGGTGTTCCTTTTGTGTTTTTAGAGACGTGATGAAGAGTTTTAACTCTTTTCTTAACAGGTCGAGAAAATCCAAAGAGCCCTGAAGTCCGTCCCAGCTCTGAAGAAATTGAGTGATCTCAAAAAACTCCAGGTCAGTAATGCTGCTGTCCTCTTCTCTCTCTCTCTCTCTCTCTCTCTCTCGCTCTCTCTCTCTCTCTCTCTCTCTCTCCGTCCATGCACACATGTGATTTAAATACATATGGATTGTGTTCAATCTCAAACGGTGTGATTTAAAATGGCTGTTTCCCCTCACGGTATCAGGTGGGGTCTGTGGAGGAGTTTCAGGGACAAGAGAGGAAGATCATCATGGTTTCTACCGTCCGCAGCAGCGTCAACTACGTCAAGATGGACAAAGACTTCAACATTGGATTCCTTGACAATGAAAAGGTCTGTCTATATTCCTTCCTTCATATGCCGTTATAATGAAAGCAGCAGGATATTTTATTTTTATACATGTATTTATCTCCTCTGCAGAGATTCAACGTGGCCCTGACCAGAGCCAGGTCCCTGTTGATAGTCGTGGGAAACCCTGTGATCCTCAACAAGGACTCCACCTGGAAGGAGTAAGGCAAAGCAGGCCACAGGAGCCGTGTTGGGAGGCAGAACGTTGTCTATAAATACAGCATATAGTAATATTTCAGTTGCAGACACTGATTTAGTAGCTATTCTGGAGTTTAACATGCGATTTTCCTCAGTTACCCGTTTGCCATGGAGCTTTAGATGTTCAGACATCCTTTCGTCAGCTGGTTTACTTTGTGATCTTTCATCTGCAGGTTCATCAGCTACTGTGTGAAGGAGGAGGGTTACACTGGATTTGACTTTGAAGACGCAGAAGGAGAGGATGACATTGTGTCAAAACTGGCAAACCTGAAAATCAACCTGGATTCTGACAGTGAGGACAACTGTAACCTCTAAATCTTTAAGTGATGCTTGGCCAAATCAGCTATTCATAGTAACAATTGCATCTGAACAAAGTCATTTATTGAAGCTAATATCACTTGCACATAGCAGTCATGAAATATTTAACTTATGAGAGACTAACATGTTGTGTCTTCCTGTATTGGTCACAGATCCTGCAGAAGAGGAGAGTGCTCTCCATCTGGACCCTGAGCATTAAAATCTTCCCGTTTTAAAAAGACCAACATGAAATAAAGAACAATTTGCAGTGCAATTTAAGTGCATATAAGTATTTTATATTTCCTCTATTTAAACTATGTGGCATCTATGTATTAATGTATTATTATGCCCCTTTCTCAGAGCAGTGTGCGTATTTGATGAATGAAACTGCTCCGTTTCGAGGGAGTCGTCCGTGCTTGACGTTTTCTCTCTGAACAGAAAGTTTAATTAGCGCTGCACACAAGCAATTCATTCAGAGTGAGAAAATAAGAAGCAGACTCATCTATTTCTCAGGAATTCATCACCGTATGTCTCACTGCTGTTTGAACTTTGAAGTTAGTGTCTTTTCATTTCCTCTGTTTCTGATATTTTAAGACTGAATAAAAAAACCTCTTAATTTCTGAAGCATGTTTTACTGCACGCTCATGTCATAACTTTGATTCAATGATCTTCTTCAATGCAGTGAACCACATCTGAGAAGGATTGACCAAGGAGGGCGAGTCGGTCTTGTCTCAAAAATAGTTTATTAGCAATGTTGATGTTCACTTCAGATTAAACATTCACTACAACACCTTCCGTTTTACAAAGCATTATTACAATGAGCTTTTATAGAAATCTGGATCCTTTTTATCATTTCAAATACTTCAGAGAAAGAAAGGAAAAAGTTACACAACACTGAGCAGAAGCTGTTCCCAAATGTTGTGTGTGTGTGTGTGTGTGCTCATTGTAAAGACCAATAGTTTTTCTCATGCATGCAACGACATAAGGACAGCTTTTTATATAGCACAACATCATCTGTACACGTTAAACAGGAGTATTGTCCATGCTCGTAGTGATATGTTCGACACTAGACCCTGCATTCGCCCGGGGAATGCTTTCATCGTTGCGCTGTGCTTCCAGCTGTGAAAGCTATTAGACTATCTCGGCCGACCTAATTCCCATGAATTCCTTGGCGTTAAGCTTGTTGAGACCCGTGAACATCATGCCACAACTATGAAACGCGTAGCTCAAGACCCATGTTTTCATTGATTAAAAAAAACAACCCGTTATTGGTAGGGATCTGAATGGGCTTACTCCTGCCTTGTTGCTGTGCTTGTTTTCCGCAATAATGCACAAAGCATAGGATCCACCCTAGAAATATTTGAGGTAACCACATTAATATGGTGTGTGTGTGTGTGTGTGTGATTGTAATAAGTAGTTTTATATGTTGTAGCTTCTCCACTAGAGGGTATAAGTTGCATTACAATATAACAAATACAGATCCTGCCAGCTGGGTACGTTTGTGGCCTTTACTGGCATTGTAAGAAGGTTGCATGCAACATCCACCCTCTTTCTAGACCGACAGCAACATGCAACCAAGGGACATGAACGGGACATGAATGAGCAACAGAGGCAGAGAAAGGGAATGCCAGAACAAGAGTCTGTGCCTGAGGACAGTTGCTGGGCCTTTCAAGCACTGTATATCAAGCTGCTGTATTTCCAGGAAACGTCCACCACGAGTATTCTGAGAGGACCAGTGGACGGTCTCTGACGTGTCTCCAAAAGCTGTTTTAAAGTACAATTCTCCTTTGACTCAGTAAAATATCAAATATTTCTTGCCAAGAAGTGAAGATCAACACCAACATAAATCAGGATAAAGAAAGATTAGTAAATCCAGATGACATTTAGCCACAGTTGTACTATCTTTTTTGGCAGTTATACACTCTAAAACATCAAAGGTAATCTTTATGGCTGCAGATGGATGTTTTGTGAGTCATTCTTTAAGCAAAAGTAATGTTACCTGCCACGTTAATGAAGATGAGACTGCATTTATGGATTAAATCTTTAAGTTAGGGAAATGAATGACACATTTTGCTTAAATCGAGCCTAAGTTTAGAGCCTTTATAAAGAACCAAGCTTTGTGAAACAGGACAGAAAGGTCTCTCTCGACCTTGTTGGCATGGAGCCGCTGGTCTATCTGGTCTGGGAGAGAACAACCGAAAGGCACACCACAACAGAGAAGGCACCAGGGGAAAAACAAACTCCTCACACGGACCCAACTCGACTCCTGTCAATCATGTAAAGAATGTCGTCCGACTGGAAACGTCCACACGCGACGGCTAACGGCTTCTAACAACACATGATTTCCACAACTGGGCTAACCCGTCCAACATACGGATTCCAAAAGCGGACGTCACCGGCTCGCTTGAATTGTAGCAGGAGTAGAGCTGAAGTCACCCGCAATAAACAAACAAGGGAGGTTTCACCAGGCTTTGGCCTTCATTTCTGTTTCAGCTGTGTCATCTCACTGTTGGTCCTAACAGCCATTGTGCATAGTTGAGTCATATTGGCTTGTGTCTCGATTGGCCAGTTCTCACCCCCCCCCCCCCCCCCCTTCCCATATGGGTCCACTGCACAGATTAGCAATAGCTATGAAGGATGCATGTGAATAATCAGATCTTTTCTCTTATTTTAATGTTTTACATGGAGGCAGCTACTTTCTTTATTTTTGATAAGAATGGCAAATGTTGAGGGAACGCAAACAAAAATGACACAAGCGACCTTTTGTTGTGCTCGACGAGTCCGCAGCACTGAAAGCCTTACTTATGGCTTTTGCTCAGGTTTCACAATGACAACACTGGCTACAGTACAATGGAGAGCCCCCTCAGCTGAAATGTTAGCTAGCTGACAAAACATGAGAAATAGACGGTGGCATACAAACTTAAAAAAAGAAAATAATAAGAAAAGAAAAAAGGCACTAGCTTTTATGGTCAGGCTGCGATGCTAACAGGACAGTCTGCACTCATGAAGACTTTACACAAGCTAAGAAGGATGCTGCTCGCTCAAGCTCGTGAAGAACAATATTGCATACAGATATGTGCATCTATCACTGCCTCGTTGCGTTACAAATAAAAAAAGTGGGAAAGCATTCTATGTGTGTGTAAAGACAGATTAGGGGAGGGGGGGGGATGGGGAGGAATGGCAAATCAACAAGGAACTTCAAACATCAATTTCTAATCACGGTTGTAATATAGAC
This sequence comes from Cottoperca gobio, assembly GCF_900634415.1. Classification (NCBI taxonomy): domain Eukaryota; kingdom Metazoa; phylum Chordata; class Actinopteri; order Perciformes; family Bovichtidae; genus Cottoperca; species Cottoperca gobio. The sequence continues at coordinate 22,621,681 of NC_041359.1, forward strand.
AAAGTCCACTTCCTGTATTCGGTTTGTTTGCATTTGATTCATTTGCTTGCCCGTTATCGTGAAATGCGAGATACAGTACTAAGATGCCATTTGGTAAAAGGTCAGTCCTTTTCATGTGATTCTTTTCCTCCTATTGGTCGGTTGTTTTTAAATGGCATCTGAACTGCTCACAGGAGGCTGCAGGCGCCTCTCTTCTTGCGCTTGCGGACCTGCAGCGCCGCCCTAGTGGCCATCTCGAACACTTCCCGCACGCCGTCCTTGGTCTTAGCGGAGCACTCCAAGTAGCCAAAAGCACTGATCCTGCCGGCCATGTCTCTGCCTTCTTCTGTCTTCACCGGCTCCTGCGTGGTTAAAGCAGAGATCGTTAGGGACTGTACCCGTCATGTATCCCCATCCTGTATCGGCTTCAAACACAATTAAACTTCTGTTGTGTGATTTGATAGATATCTAAGTTTTAAATTGAAGTACGTCCTAAATTCTTTGTGGACCTTTTCTCTTCGTCAAAAGGGAGGGTCAGAGGACAATATGGATATGCTTTTTATAAAAATCTGAAACATAATTAAAGCTGCAGCGGCTGCATTAGTTGATTAATCATTCAGCAGAAAATATATTGACTCATCGTTTGTTATTTTTCAAGAAAAATGCCAAATATTCTGCGGTTTAAGCTTCTCAGGAGCGGCTGCTCTTCTTCGTCATACATCATAGAAAATTGAATATCTTTGTAATTTGGACGCAGTTAGTTCTTCCACTGCTTTTATACAGAATATATTAATATACGCTATATAATTATATAAAACAATTGGCTGTTACTTGGTGCTACTCTTTGTCAAACGGCTCCTGATGGCAGCGTTTGAAAGAGCTTTGTTGTCAACATGTTGCTATTATCAGCTGGACCTGGAGACAAGACAGTAAATAGGCCACCGTGGCTGTGACACAGTAAACCAATAGTCTACTGGCATTATAGCAACAGCCACGGACAGACCTATCAGAGAGCCGTCACTCAAGTTAACTCTCAGTGACGGACAGGTAACACAAACACCAGAGAAATAGTATTCAATTAATGTTCCCGAATATTTGTCATGAATATGAACATAAATAATTCATGAACACTTCCTCAGGCTTTTGGTGCCCGGGTCAACAGTTCATCGACCTTCAGAGGCTCTTTGTACCTGCTTCATCTTGGCCAGCTCTCTCCGTGTGTGCTCGTCATTCCTCAGGTCCTTCTTGTTCCCCACCAGGATGATGGGAACATTGGGACAGAAGTGCTTCACCTCAGGCGTCCACTTCTCAGGGATATTTTCTGTCCCGGGAGAGAGAGACAAGAAGAGTGAGCAGAAACACAAGCGAGAGAAAGAGAGAGAGAGAGAGAAGGGGGGGGGGGGGGGGGGTGCAGAGTCACAGAACACTTCTCATGAGAGATTGCTCCGCAGACTGCCCGAGGCAAAGATGTTTTTAGCTGCACTAATCCTACTTCCCATCATTAACAAACAGCTTGCTTAGCTGATATGAACGGCCTTGATTCTGCGAAGATAAACACGATAACAAATTATAGTCCGTGTCTATGTATTGGATCATTTTGACATATAAATCAGCTTTCTGTGCCGCTGCCATCTCTGCCAGGTTAACGTCGTTGAGACTAACCTGTTTAAATATACAAATAAAACAAAATAGGCGACCGCATGTGAGCACTTCCTTACCTAAACTGTCCGGGCTGTCGATGGAGAAGCACATGAGGATGACATCTGTGTCGGGGTAAGAGAGAGGCCTCAACCTGTCATAGTCCTCTTGGCCCGCGGTATCCCACAGCGCCAACTCCACCTGGGAGAAGTCAGAAGAGAAACACTGTGAGAAGTGGTAAACAAACGAAATACACTTTCTGTACACGACGGCGGATTCAGTAACGTCCTCTTTATCACCTTCATGATTCATTCATGTCATTTTAGCCGTCTGCCCAGAGTAATGTTGCCAAGTGTTCTGGATGAAAACGCACACAAACATTTAAGCAGGCACGACATCATTAGTGATGAAGTTTCTTTTCTCTACCTCCGAGAGCAGTGACTACTTGGGAGTGTGACTTGTGAAGCTCGAGGCATGTGGTGCGTCCAGAGGCCAATGCTTTAAATAACGGCCAGTAAATATTGTTAAGCTTATTTAACTTCGGGACATTCATCTCTCCTCTTGTCTCGCATCCTGATCATAACTTACGATTTGTATGTTTTGCTCCAGCTGCGTTCAGACGAGTGCGTCTCCTCACCACTGCAGCTCTGACCTCGTCAGCTTTAGAAGTCTGTTCTGTTCTCAGTGTTGTGGAAATGAACTCAGGGACGAGCCTCATCCCATCACACCACAGATTAATTCAATTAGGGAAAGTGGGAGATTAGCAAGCATCAAACCAGATACCTCTGTGTACACTCTTGAGCTGAGTCACTGTGGTGGTGGGGGGGGGGGGGGGGGGGGGGAGGAAATAAACTTTAGAAAAGTTTTAAATACAGGAACTTCCCTGAAGGACAATTGATTCTGGTTTGCCCACAGAGAGTGCAAGCATCAGTCAACGGTCCCGAAATAGAGGTTTGCAGAGGCAGAGGGTGGGAGGTGGCAGCTCGCTGTATGAGCAACCAGACGTATGCTCCTGCTGGACTCGTTAGAAACTGCAGCTATTTTTAGAGTCCTACTAAATCCACTGAAGGTGAGAAGAAGAAAAAAATGTGTTCTCGAGGGGGGGGGGGGGGGGGTGCTGCTGCGAACACAAACCTAATCCAGCTGGTTGTGTAATGGGTGATTTCTTATGGGGGTCGTCCATCCTCTTGAAAGTAGCAGATTATCCCCGTTTAGACCGACGTCCGTCATGGATCCCTAACTTTATATTTCCTGTCCAGGACACAACAGTTAACTCCTCCTTCGCCTCCCCCCCCCCATCTAAGTGCGACCAGGACAGGAAATGAGAGACGTTTATCGGGCAGGAGGGTCCTGGCGGGTGGAGAGGGATTGCCAGGAGACATCCCTGTTCCCTGTCTGAACAGGAAGCTGGGAAGTAGAGTCATTTCCTGTTTTGGCAAGTGGTGATCAAGTGGCTCAAGAGAACAAAACCCTTTGGCATAACAACTTCAAGCCATCTGCGGCTCAGGACCGACCCTCGCTGACCAACTCCCTGTGACATCACACACACACACACACACACACACACACACACACACACACACACACACACACACACACACACACACACACACACACACACACACACACACACACACACACACACACACACACACACACACACACTTGGGTGCAGGACTTAAATGTAGTCCCGATTTACTACATAGTCCACTTTATTCACCTTCTACCATTTTATTCGAGATGATGATAACTAGATGTCCAAAATACGGCTCACGATCGCTCAACATGTGGGACTTCTGACACACCACCTGTAACTGACAGGTCACTAAACCCCGCCCCTGAGCAGTGATTGTCCAATCAGAGCTTTGCAACCGTATTTAGGCACGGCAGGTCGGTCCAGCTTTGGATTTCTCCACATTAAAGAGGAGAGTCTGTGTGTGAAGAGTGTACAGGAAGTAAAGAAATAAACAGTGTGTTTATCTGTGTGTGTGTGTAACTTAAGAGGCAAACTTGTTTACTATGTTACCTACAGTTGTGTATGAACGCTGCTCATGGATGCTAGCAGAGTTTAGGCTAACATTAGCAAATCTGCTGTTTATTGGATTTGGGGAAGTTACACTTTTCCTTGATACGACAACTTCTAGACTTCTCACTTTGGTGTCAAATGTACAAACCTGTTTTCCATCAACCTCGATATCAGCGATGTAGTTCTCGAACACTGTCGGGACGTAGACTTCAGGAAACTGGTCTTTACTGAAAACAATGAGAAGACATGTTTTCCCGCAGGCTCCATCCCCGACAATCACCAGCTTCTTCCGAATGGCTGCCATCTCTGCTGGGAAACAAGAGGAGGGTTTTGACAAGAACTCGTCACACATATGAGCAGTACTACAAAAGAAACTTTTTTTTGGGGGAGATGCTGTAGGAAGGAGCCAAACAACACAGTCACATATTTAAAATGATTTATAAAAGGATCACAGGAACACAGTGTTATACAAAAACCTCTCCTGCTCATGCTGTGTGGCTCCAAAGCGGCCGCTCTGACATCTCTGACTGAAAGCACTGCATTACACATGACACCTAAGGGAGTGCGCTCTGATCCGCACGTTGTCACAGACCTGGAATTCCCGGTGACAAATCTAGACTACAAAGCGACATGAAGAACAGACGAGAAGGAGGAAGATAGTGAAACGACGCAAAAGAGAGGTGAGCGGGGGTTGTCGAGACAAGCTGGGACATGAAGGAATGTGCTCTCCTGCTCTGCCCTGTTTGTTTGCAACGTGTGTGGAAAAAGAGAAGCGTCCGGGAAAATCAGAGCAGCTTGTAAAGTACTTGGTGGTGTCCTAAAGCAGACAAAACACTACCCTGCTTCTGATCTCTCCAGATGCTTCTTCAGGAATACTCCCGATAGTAGACAATATCCTAATCCTCTCAAAACAAGAGCTAAACCTGCCGCACATATGGTGTTCCAGTGTTAAGCTGTAATTGCTTGCAAGGGGTTTACAGAGTCGTGAGCTTGTGTGTAAAGTGCAGAAGAAGAAAAGGCCATGCAAGTATTAACCACCAAAACAAAACCATGTCATATAACAAAAAGGTGGATGCAGAGTTACATTTTTACAACTACGCTGCAGGCCTGCAAGCTTTACTGGTTTCCTGTGCACAAAATACAATCCATAAAAGCAACAGAACCGAGAAATATGTCTGCAATAACCCCGGACGAGAGGACTGGTTTGGTTGGTGCAGGCTGTGCGGCTGATGGATGAGATGGAGCCCTGCTGCCTGGGAGCAGCTGTGCATACAGTCATTTGGCTGCTCACCTCATCCACTTTCTGCCAGACAGTCCTGACAGCAATCCTCTTCACGAAGGCACCCACTTATCAGGGGAAATTAATCTTTCAGTGCTGCTGCTGGCGTAACTTTCTAGTCGCGTCCGTCCCAGCGCCCACTTTTAATATCTGCTCGGATGCATAGCAACACCAAAACTGTCAGGAAGTAGCATCAAACCCGTCACCAATGTGGACTGAAGTTAAACAAACTGTTGTCTGCTTGCTTTCATAACAGAGCAGTGATGCCAATTTCATCGAGGAGGGCTTGCTAAAAATTATTTTCCCTTTAGGGATGGGGGGGGGATTTGTGCAAAATTAATATCTCAATCTTTTGATATTTGAAGCTAATCCCTGTCAACATTTGCAAAGACTAAACAGATCCTCACACTGAGTTTACGTTATTAAAACACCAGATATATTATGGATTTGATCTTTAGCTAAAAAAGGAATAGTTTGATATTTTTGGAAATGATCCAACACTCTGACAGATTCATATAAAAAGGGACATTGTATGGATTTACACTCAAAACTGTTGAATAAGAAAAGTCATTCACACATAAGCAGGGAAATATGACCTATGCATCGAATAAGATACTCAGAAATCTCATGAATATGCATATTTATACACATTCTGTAAGAGTGCATGCAACAAATCAATATATAAACGCTAGAAATAAATGGGTTGCAAAGTGAGAAAAGAAACCCAGTAAAAGGAAAAAGAGGAACTTATGACACGGCCATGTTTCCATGGAGATTTAGACTTGGCATAACCAGTAGCCATACTGGAAATGTTGGGTGTGTTTGCTTATTTGACAGTTTTATTAACATTTTGGATTTATTCCTTCTTATGAGAATTCTGGTTGTGGTTTGTTCACATTTTCTTCCTTTTCCTCAAAGCCCCCGCTCCCTCTGGTGCAGCGTGTTTAGTTACAGCTGCACGGGCTTTTGCCAAAATATGGCAAAGACTGATTTATTTTAAAGTAGGCTGCTCAAGCACATACTTTTATTTCTACATGTTTAATATGTATTGAAAGGCATAGCATCCTGAGAACATCCTCTGAATGTACAATGACGACCAAAGAAGATCACTTCAGCTGCACATGAGATTATATTATAACAAAAACTGCTTCTGCTTTGATGCTGGAGTTTATTCTGATTCCAGAAAGACTATTTCAACTAATCAAAGTCATGTTTTCAGCCTCTTAAATATGGAGATGTCCTGCTTTTGTTTTGGACTAACAAAACAAAAACATTTAAGACCTTTCCCTTGGAGAAGCTGGAATCGACATGTTTCACTATTTTCTGACATTTCATAGAAGATTAATAATTAGATTTCCTGGATGATGAGTTCAAAACAAAAACAAGTGGGAGATAGCAGCACTGAGACCTCGGAGGCTCACCCTGTGAAACAAAACAATCCACTTCCTGTTCTGTGCGGGCCGGGCGGAGCTTTTGGCTGCAGTTCTGTTTGGACAGGCCTCAGCAGAGACGGGACACGGAGAGGGCTGCCAGAGGCGACGCAACACATGCGAGCCCGCAAGCGTGCTTTGTGCTCGCACACATACATGCACATGGGACACAGTGGCTCTCTTTGCACTGCACAAGGATAGCTTGTCCTTTGTGGCGGTGATATTGGGAGCCGACGAAGGAACATCTTGACTCTATGTTGAGAATGTCCCACACAGTCACAAACTGGGCCCTCAATGTAGCTGCTACTGAAGACTAATGACAGCAACCACTGAGGAGGACGTTTAGGTGGCCCTGTTACCTTTGAGCCAACAGACATATTCTCCACATTCACATCGCAGCCTGATGCAATGACGAGGGAAAGGGCACCACTCAGCCGGCTGACCTTTGACCTCTACACTTCACTCAACGAACGCAAAAGGTGTCACTAAGAGATTAACCGTCCTCATGAAAGCAGCATCGTTCAGTCGACTCTACAAAGCCATCACTCAGATGTTTTTATTTACCCGTCACTGTGACTCCACACAACACAACTGAGATTTATCCAGGGGAGGTGCAAAATTCGCTAAAACACATTCATAAAGTCTTCCATCATTCTGAGGTTGACCGAGGACCAAATGCAAACTGCGAGGCAGCAGGAACACTGTGTTACGTGCAAGGTTAAAACAACAACAGAGACACGCTGTGAGAAAAGATAACACAATGATAATGAATAACACTCAGGGCTGATTGTCTGCACATGTTCAACCCAGGAGAGATGTTCCTATTGTTTCATTAGAATACATGAACACATACTTGATCGAAACACAACACGAGGAGCATTACTTCCTACAACTATTTGAGCAATGCCCCGCGTTAATGAGCAACACCACCTCTCTCTTCTCTAAGGAGGTTTCCGGGAGCTTATAGCGGCCAACAGGAGTTACGCAACAAGCTGAGCAGAGTTAGCACGGAGCAGAGCGTGACCCTGGCCTGTGGAGGTAGAGCTGCCTTTCAAATCCTCACTTTTAATTCAACAGCAATGCTGAACACAGACAAACATCCAAGCATATAAAAAGGCCAGTTGTTCCCGAGATGATGACTTTGTGGTCCTTCAAACATATTACCGGAAATGAGTTGGAGTATGATTGTTTCGCTCGTCTAACAGGCTCCCAAGGGCTGCACCTCTTTCTGTCATATGCTACACTGGACTCAGCTGATGTCAACATTGAAGAGTTATTTCCTGGGTTTTTGGTGTTGCCGGTACACAAGGAGCTCAGTCAAACTCCGGCTTCATAACAAGAGCAATAAAACCCAAGAGTGGAGTTTGAGTGTTTGTCAGTTTGACAGATAAACATTTACCCAGAGATTAAAGTGCAGCTGAAATCTTTATGCAACAACAGAAAACTTATTTTACTAGACAGTAAGAAATGACTTTTAAACGACTTCAGGGTCGTGATTTCTACAGGAATGTCCTCCGGCCTCTTTGCCTGCACAACTACAACTCATTTCTAATAAGGGATTACTTTTATCCTTCTCTAGAGACTCGAGCCAACAGGCTGTAGTTGTATTTTAAAGCAGAACGAAACTAGATATGAAGACACACAACACTTTGCCTCAGATAGAGTCGGTCTATCTGAGAAATGGGCCAAAGTTCATAAACTGGCCGAGGTTGTGGCTGAGACAGAGCACACAGCCTCGACGCTCTACACAACCTTTAACCGGGCGTGAAAACATCTTATCTGACTGAATGTGACAAGAGGCAACAGACATCAGATCACATGCAGGATCAGACGTTGGGGGACTACTCAAAAACTAATCTCACCAGGAAGCTTCAGGCTGTTTCAGATCAGGCTCTTATTGATAAAATATAGAGATTCCTGAGTATAAGCCTTAGACTCAAGTGCATACGATTTGAAATGAGAGTGGCTGAGCTCTCTCACACAACAGCAGGAGTACATACAGAGGACCAGCTCTCACATTCTTTGGGCGTTTGTTAGAGACACACCAGCTCCTTACTCTCCCTGAGTCATGGCTTTACTGGTACACCCATGGAAATGACCAAATGTCCCAAAGGTCAGCCAGCCCGTGAAATAAATCCAGGTATTACATCTCCTTAAGGCCTCTTGAGGACACTAAGTTAGGTCTGTATGCTAAGCTAAGCTAGGCTTCATATATACTGTGCAGACATGCATTTGGTATTAATCTTCTCATCTCTCCCCAAGTAAAGATATTTCCCAAAACTTTTCTTTTAAAGTTAAGGTGGTTATGGAATCCTCGACACCATGATCCCAACAGGAGCTCGTCTGATCAATGTATTGGGCGGGCCGTTTTAAAACCCAACAACCAGCAGCCTGGTTACCTTCGTGGCATCCGTCCTGCAGCAATTTATAAATATACTAAAAAGGAAGACACTCCTGCTCTTAAAGCCTATTGAGAGGAAGTAGGGCAAGACGAGAGAGATGAGTCAGCTGGTGGCAGCCAGAGCGTGATATCCAAACTCAAAGAAACAAGGAGGCAGAGGATGCACCGCATGGCTCTGAGAGAACAGACACCTCATGACTCACTTCTGTTCACAAACTCAGGTCATAAGCAGACGAAGCAGATCTGCTCTGTTCCTCCAGGGGATTCTGTTCACCGTCCTTTTATTTGCACATTGTTTTCTTTATTAAGCCATCAATCATTTGGTCTATAATGTTAGGTAGTATTTTTTTTTAAATCTCAATTTCACAAGGACAAGGTGACATTTTTGTTTAGTCGGAGATATTCAGATTACTATTATAAGAGAGTAAAAAAAACTAATTCACCTCTAAACTATTATATAATACTACCATGTGTGTGATCTCTGTCTATATTCTTTATTTATTATTCGAATTGATTGTTTAGTCTATTAAATAGTGAAAAACGTCCATCACATTTACCTAATGTCCATTTTGACATCTTTAAATGTTCCACTACCAGTCCAAAACCCCCAAAATATTACATTTATAATGACATGAAAGAGAGAAAAGAAGCAAATATTCACATTTAAGAAACTGGAAACAAAGAATATTTGTAATTTTATGCTTAATTAATTTCCGAATGATCTATCTGCAAGTGTATGAAGAATACATGTTTGCACAGACGCCCCATATAGAGTGATTTTCCAATACATTTGAACATATTCAGGAGGATGAAGGTATCTTTGATGTTTTTTGTTATCATGATTTGGACCTTCCCATTTAAAAACCTTTTCTTCAACCAGTTAAAATAAATGTTTTAAACATTCAATTTCCCCCCTAAATAGCTTTAAGGTTAAACAATCATCCTTTTATCACACTTATCTATGTTGTATCATCTTGTTACATCACTACATGAGAGGCAACATTTACACTATTACATATAATCTGTGTTGTGCATCATACAATCAACCTGACACAATTTCAAATACAGAACTTTGGATTTGGACAATGCTTGGCTGCACAGCGTGGGTTTAAATTGACTGACCAGCAGTTAAATGAGGTTTAAGAGGTGAACATAATTAAGCCAACTTGGGCGTTTCAGCCTAAATAACTCACATCATTTCACCCTCCACATGTTTTGTTGTGTTGTGCAAAAACATTGTTGGCAGTTCAAACAACGCCCTCTAAGAGATGCGAGTCTAAATAATGAGGAAATTAAGTGTTACCAGGAATAGAAGAGGCTCATTAGGAGCTTTGCCATGCGGAGTTGCTTATTAAGGTCGCAGCATGTTGGGACAGACTGTACATACAAGATCTGCTGCTTTGACTTTCAAACTAACAACAATGAAGCGATCAACAGTTGTACTGACACACTGGATACATACTTCATTAGTCCGGGGTTAAACTACCTGAGCAGGGGGAAAAGGCGGTGTATCAGGGCAAACCACCACCTTGTTTTCTCACCCAAAGTAAGTGAGCCGTAATTAGACTGTCGACTTCAAATAAGAACATTTAGTCAAACTAACATTACAGCTTCCGCTTCATAATTACCTGTCAGTAGCCAGATGAGAGGTTGTTATAAATATTATTCCTTGCTTTCCTCTTGATCGGGATACACACACACACACTCACATACACACACTCACTTCTTGCTGCAGTATTCGCTAATTTTACAGAGAGGGTGCTGAGAAACGGGTCAGGCGAGCAGAGATCCTCCCACCGACACCAGCGACAAGCTGGGCGAGGCTAACCGAGCAGGGCTTCCGTTTAGGACTTTCAAAATAAAAGGGGCAGGTCGTTAAAGTAAAACAATCGTAGTAGTTCATTACAATAATAATTATAATAAAAAAAAAACAATAAATAATTATAATACCCTTTATTTATACAGTATTTGTTGTAAAATAATATTTATTTTTACAATTAACACTTGAAATGATGAAAGCACTTGCAAATGACAAGGTTGCACAACATGTAAACCATATATACCGTGCAGCTTATTCTCTTCCCAGGTTACGTGATGATACGAGGTCATGTGGCTCAGGCTTTAGCTGTTTCAGGACACCTGGAAGCTGCTAGACATTCTCCTGGATCAATTTTCTTTACATATGATTCCATTAAGTTTGTTATATGAATGAACAAATGAATTAATACAATTTTATAAAATACTCAACAATAATATAAGATGAAAAAAACAAAAACAATAATGATATGATAACAGACAAGGTATGCTGGAAATAAAATTATATGCTGGCAATAATAAAAAGCTTCTTACACACTGGGACTGGTAATCAAGCCTACTCACTAGTATTATTATTATTATTATAATTATTATAATTATAATAATAATAATTATTATTATTATTAATAATAATAATAATAATAATAATATATTTTAGTTGCATAAACAATACAAATGTGTGGAAGTCTGATTTTATAAAAAAGTATAAGTCCAGGAACATTTGTTGTATAACTGGTATAGTATATATTGTGTCCCATGATTCCACGTATTGGTTTATGTGTGGGAACAATAACTAATTTCCTCTCTTTAAAAGGCGGTGTATCTTTTGATAAAAATATATTCAGTAAAAAATAGGGAAGCCTGACAAAACCTTCATGTTGCACTTATGTCCACACCCCAATGATTGATGTCACAGAGGTGTTTTCTATTAGCTGCCAAATGAAAACAACTGCGGTGACATTAATTAATCATAATCATTTATTTGCTTTGTGAACTCATGAAGCCCGAATCTGCTTCAAGACTCTGGTGCTGGCCTACCGTGCTGTAAATGGATCAGCCCCTTCTTACATCCAGGCCATGGTCGAACCATACACCCCAGCGCGTTCACTTGGCTCTGCGTCGACCAATCGGCTCGCCACTCCCTCACTACGAGTGGGACCCAGATTTCCCTCAAACAAAACCCGCCTGTTTGCTGTCCTGGCTCCAAAATGGTGGAACGACCTCCCCATTGATGTCAGGACAGCAGACGGTCTTCACACCTTCCCGCGCAGACTGAACACTCCCCTGTTTCGACTGCACCTCGGCAAATGAAGAAAACAAATTAACTGTTCTTTGTATGTTGCACTTATATTAGTTTGGCTTATTTATAGCTAATAGTTGAATTTGTATTCTATTGTTTCTGTATTTTGCACTTATGTTGCACTTCAAACTGGCTTATTTGAAGACAGTGTTCACTTATATGATTGTACCTATTTGAAGCTATTGTACTTACAATATTCTTGCTGTTCGGAGTTGTATCTCCATGATTGTTTGCACTTTTTGTACGTCGCTTTGGACAAAAGCGTCAGCTAAATGAACTGTAATATAATGTAATGTAATATACGTACACCATTTTCTCCAGAAGTGACATCAAAGTTTACACTATTATTTTGAAGGCTACTGCCTGTACTTCCGGTGTTGTTATGGTTACTTCTAAATAACTTGACGGAGCCGCTGCAGGCGCTGGAGTCACCCGGGTCCCTCCTCCCCTCCCCGGTCAAAGATGACATCATCCGTAGTACAAGAAGACTCGTGCAACAGGAGGGATGGGTGTGGATCTCTGACACTGATGTAAAACACGTTCACATCTCTGAACACTCAGGTGCTGCAGGCTGCCAGGTGTGTCTTTGTGTTTTACCTCAAATATGACGTTCAGCACCAAGATGTCTCTGCATTATGCTCTTTTTTCATTTTGATTGACTGAATAATTAGCAGTGGTAACAAAGTATTTGTACTTTACTAGCATGCTTCTACTCCACAACCTTATAGAGGGAAATACTGTAACCTACTTTAGGCCTCTATTACATTCATTTCAATGCAATGCACTATTATTGATTAAAGGCCCTGCACACCCACACAGGTGTTGTCAATTACTGTTGCTGATCAGATTATATCTATATAATATCTATATAATGTGATCAGCAACATATATATAATTAATATATATATACATATATAATTAGTATATATATATACATTATGAATATGTACATAAATACATATAAATATAATTATATATATTAATTATATATGTATATATTAATATAATTAATATACACATATACATATATATATATTTAATTAATTCATTATATATATAATTAATTAATTATATATATATAATTAATTAATTAATATATATACTTTTTTTATTACTTACTATAACTGTTTTATATGGCTGTATATGAATATTGATCTTGCATTGACTATTTAATGTTTTCTTCTCATTGTCAGCTATGTCCAAATGTAAATTAAATAATACAGAAAATATAATGAAATATTCACACATCACAAAAAGAGAATGATTAAAGGTTCCCTGTGCAGTTTTGACCTTTAGTAGCGCCAAAGATGCTCAATAACTTTCTGCTCCGTCTGTAGTAGAGCTGTAGAGCAGTTTGTATCGTGCACACTAAGTCCTGAGAGGAGGTCTAATCAGGCATGAGTGAAAACACCTGTGTGTCGACAACAGAGGCCTTTAAATTCTCACGCATGAGTTGAGTTACTTTAGTACATGTTGCTGGTAAAACATTAATTTGACTTAATAAGTCAAGTTTTGAATGGAATGGAAGTGCTCATGTCACTAAACATGAGCCGGCACGAAGACTTCTTTCCTATTGTTAAAAGGTTCATACATAATTCTGAAAACATACAGAGTAATTACACTCTTGTGAAATTAATTATGTCTTTAGAGAACTCACGTAAATGCCACAAGTCAGTATAGGAACAAGTGAATATTTAGTTAGTGACTTTCTTCTTAGTCAAACTGTAATCATCAGTGAATCGGTCTCTGAACTATTCTGACTCATGAGCTGGTCACAACCAAAGGTTCATTTCCTCTTGATAATCACTGAGTAAATAAACAAGTTCAAAGCAAATGGGAAAAATCTGATTTATTTCTAAGCTGGTACACATGATCCCTCTACCTGGGACACACCGTTTCTCTAAACAAACAGTTAATGGATAGAAACTTAAAATAAAACTTCTGATACAGCCAAAGTTGTCTTCAAAAATATATGGATAATCTAAATAACATGACATAACAAAAATGGTACAAAAGAGGTATACGGTACATTTAAGGGCCTATAATGTTCCTTGACACGTCTACAAGGATCAAATTTAGTGCATCTGAAGAAAATAAAATCTCTGAATAAGGCATATGTGTGACGTTTATCACATCTTACTATACCGAGACATTTACTGAGAACAGACGGCTTATTTAAAACAATAAAAACGTGAAGTTAAATTAAACAAATTATACTTTTCCTTCAGCAAATGTAACACTCTGTTCTCTTTAAAGTAAAAGACAAAAATAAAACAAACGTATGAGCACATTCAATGAACAGATATCACAAATCCACAGGCTACCACAGAGCATGTGCTACAGTCTTCAAGTGCCTCAGGTGTCGTCGCTCGTCATTCATCGTTAAAACAGGAAGTGAAGCGATACAGACTCGAGTCGCGAGTCCAGAGCTGAACAATGTCCTTTCCTCAGTTTTCACTTCCTACATGCTTATTTAATGTACAGACATGAAGCTAATGATTTTTTTGTTAATCTCTTATGTATTCTTTTTACAGATGTCCATCCTCACGCCATATCGGCATCTCTTTGGCGTCCTCACATTCTTTACTGCAATCCCCTTTAAAATATATGATTGCGAAACTGCGGGAGGCTTTTATTTATTTTTCTTTCTTTCTTTACGAAAAAAGGGACATTCAGGGCATGACATGAAAAGGAACAATCCATTGAAAGGATTGAGTAGCGGTCCAGCCTCAAACATAAACAGGAAACAAAAACACTACAAAGGTTTAATTCTCACTGGCAACCGTCACAAACAGCAGGTCTGGGAGGAAGAGTGTGACTTCTCTTATAATGTCACTGAAAATCTTTTGTTACATGACTGAGAAGAACCGATATGAGATCCTGGGTTGGGTTGAAGTGCAGTCTGGGTTGATGACAAAGGTGTTTTCTTCTCCCGCCGCCCCGTCGGTCCAGGGTTTAAGGAGCTTGGAGGCATCGTGGGAAGAACCCTAAAGCGCCCATCCCTGTCATAGTGCTCGCTGCAACACCGTGTCATGTCTCTGGCTCCGGCCCCGCCAGCGGGATGACAAACACAGTGATGTCATCGCCTGAGCCCAGTCTTTCATTGGGAAGCCGCCAGCCGCGCTCTTTCAGCACGCCACGTGACCTCATCAGCAGGTCCTGGGCTGCCAGGGTGTACCTGTGTAACACACAGAGCGCAGGAAAACAGTAATTACAGCAGTGAGATACACTATAGTTACAGACACACACACACACACACACACACACACACACACACACACACACACACACACACACACACACACACACACACACACACACACACACACACACACACACACACACACACACACACACACACACTTCAGTGGCTTTACTTTCACTTTCTGACCTAATGCAAGTAAAGAGTAACACTTTACAATGTGTTTGATATATAAGCAGAACTTTGCAAGAGACCTGCTTATTTGTCACCACCTAATGGACATACTGAGTCCAGCTGAGAAACTGTAGCTTTCGTGTAGTTTCATGGACAATATGTTCACAAAAAAGAAAAACAAAGCATGATATAAAAGGATTATTTGGCATACCTCATGGGATCAGAGGGGTCACAGCAGGATAAGTACGCTGACACAGCATCTGCCACTTCCCTGTCTGTTGTTACGTCCCACAATCCATCTGTGCCCATGACCAAGACGTCGTCCGGGCCGTGTTTGTTCTCATCGATATTATAAACCGTCACCTGTGAAAGAAAGAACACTATTCATAAAGGTTTATTCTTTATGCTGTACATATTGTGCTTGTGTGTTTAGTGATAGAAGATTAGGAAAGGTTTGCATGACCTCCGCTTACAGTATTAAAGCTGCTCATGTTCATTCATTCTTTTTACATTCAGAGTGACGACAAGCGACTTAAGTTCAAGGAATACAGATAATATTCCTGTAATGCGTCGTTGAGAGGTGCTTGAACAGGAAATGAGAAATAGAGTCTATGAAGAGAGTATTTTTAAGTATTATAGCCTATAGCATATTATGTATTTTAATGAATTGAAGACGGACTCTGTATATACTTAAATATTGTGTAGTGCACACCAACTTATTTCTGTTTTTAGATCGTGGATTGATAACCTCTCAGACTCACAGTAAACAATGTATGAACATAGTTGTGACTCACAGTTCACTGCAAAACGGCAACAAAAGCATATTATGAGTCACAGCTTTGAGCAACAGCTGACAGAGCGAGGCCCGGAGCACAAAAACTGCTTAAAAAGGCTCCGAGGGTCTAAAGCGACGATGCTGAGGCGACTCCTCGGGCATCGCTGATAACCAGCGCTGCTGCTGACTCCTCACGCTCACCTCAGGGACGCATGAGAGGAAGGGCTTGATGTAAATGTTGGAGTTGTACACCTTCAGGTCATGATCTCCCAGCCCGCGAGTCACTCCGATTGTTGCCATGACACGTGCCTGTGTAGACCAACACACACACAGTAAGGACAAATACACACACACACGTAGACACACACACACATACACACAATAATGTAAGTTAATGGTTCTGGATGTGATTCAGTTCTAGGAAAATGCATTTAAGGAGGGGATTATTCAGACTCAGACAATAATGAAAATGTTGAGCAGGTCTCGTCTCTAGCAGGGCCGACCCTGAAGAATTCAACAAATGATTTCATAATCTGCCCATACAGACTAAAAGATCGACCTCGCACAAACGTATCAGCTGTAGAGAATCTGTGTATCCAGGACAATACATGAGGTTTCCCCTGTTCCTTACCTTTTTACCCTCTCCGTATATCAGGGGGAATTTCAGGTCATCTTCAACAATTGTCTTATAAGCCCTGCAACAAAACAAACAACACCACTGGTTGGAATTTAAAGCAACAATTCATTGGTTCTAGCTCACTTGTTGCTTTTACTCATGTCTCATTAACACTCGAAACTTAATTAAATACTCTGAACAATTAAATACAGAGTTCATGACAAGTGACTAACTGTCAGATTGATTAAAAAAGATCTCCAGGTTTACCAGCCAGTCATGGAGTGGTCTCTGTAGAGCATCTTTTTGCCCAGCTCACTGTGCTGGATCCTACGAGGAAACTCAATGTGAGTGAACTCATTACCCAGGAGCTCTGGCCTCAGGAAGCCCTGGAGTGACACACAAAATAGAGCAGAGTCGCATTAAACTACAGAATAAAACGCTTTACTTCAGCCTAAATATCTGTCACGTCTCACGAAGAAAAGCTATACGATTCCATGTGTATCAGAAGACCTGCAGTACAGTACGCTGCATACTGCAGGCACGCACCAGCATCCATTCAACATCATCCACCCACTCTGTGACTCAGAACAAGCAACCGATGAACGTCACATTATCTCAGTGTGGTACAGGATTTCCTCCCTCGTCTTTAGGTCGCCTGCTTATCACGATCAACTGTAGTCTGTAGTGTCAACTGTTATATACTATTAATATTTATACTCCTTTTAACTTCTTGCACTATGCACTTCCCAGATTATAACAATCCCTTGAACAGATTCTGTACAGTTAGTTTATGTGTCTGTCTTAGTTTAATTGTATTAATTAATAATTAAAGAATACCAGATACTGTAGTCGCTGTCTCTCTGACTCAGGTGTGAATTCATTCGTCATGGGAATAACTTCATTATTTCGTATGATTATGCCCCTGCAGGGATAAAGAGGGAGGGGAGACACAGACAGAACAACATTTATTATTATTATTTTAAATATACAAACAGCTCATATAAGCAAATTGGAAAGAAAAGGTGTTGGAAGGAGCAAGCTACAAGATGCAAGTATCCAGAGTGAACCTCAGGAGGCAGCTGTGTCTGAGAAGATTTCCCATATCAAGCTCCATACACAGTAAAGTGGTTAAAGCAGTAACAGAATTATAGATTTTATCCAGCGGTCTGCAGTAGAAAGTGTTCTCCGTTCTCTCACCTGCTATCTCCGGCATTGGCTACGTAGAGTTTCCCCATTAAATGAATGGCAGCTAAGGCACAACACCCACCAGAGATGGCATATGATGTTTTTTCCTTTTCAATTAGGTTATCCTGAAAATACAAAAGACAAAAATCAAAGTAAAAACAAAAGGCCACAAAACATCAGTGGTTTAGGAGCTCACCTTGCCTCTCATTACCCTGAATATCTCATTATTTCTCCATAAATATTCATATTCAAAACAAAGAAGCACTGCGGATGGAGAGAAACAAGGAGGCATTGAGGAATACATTACCTACGCTGTGGGTTATTATCATCTAAACCAGACAGTGGTTGCATCAGAGAAGAGTATCCCTTTAAGCTAACGGACTGCATGAGGCCACTTTGAATCTACATACAGGAAGAGCTCAAGGTTTAACAGGTTACAGTCTGCAGCCACGCTAGCAGCTCTGTGAGGCTGCACAATGCAAAATGCTAACATTAGCATGCTAACATGCTCACAATGGTTAATGTTTAGCATGTCATCCTTCTTAGGTTAGCGTGTTAGCGTGTTAGCATGCTAGCATCAGCCGAGGCTAATTGGAATATCAGAAGCATGAATCAGAAGCACTTCATGATTCAACTTAAATCCACAAATGTGGACCCCAGAGGATCACCAAAGTCATTAGGATGCGATATTTTTAGGGCCAATCCGCCCAGTTGATGTTGAGATATTTCACTTGATAAGTTAAAATGTTTACCAGCTGATGGTGCTAGAGGCAAAGTCAGGGGATCACCATCGCCAGTATTCTCTGGGAACCATGAATGTCTCTACAAAACCTTTATGACAGGCCATCCAATAGTTTTTGAGATATCTTAATCAGGACTAAAGTGGAGGATCATTGTCATCCCTTAAACCATGTCACCCTAATGGCTAAACATGCTGTTAGAGAAAGTTAGTTTCACCAAACTGAAGCCAAACAAGATAGTAAGCCTGAAGTGTTTTCATGTTGCTTGTTTGAAGACAACAATGTGCATGAATACCTAGAGCAGCTTGCAAAGCATTGTTGTCTTGTTTTCCCACATAGTTTGTTAGTAAAACATCTGCTCACCATCTGTGTGAAGGCGGTCTGTATGACTCCCATCACCAGGCTCTCCAAACTGACAACCTTCTCCATGTGATAGCGAACTGCGGAGTCGGAGACAGCTTCAGGGTTTTCTGTTTCCTGTGATGCCCCCTTTTTTGTATCCGGCTGGTACGGGCTGCCATTCTTGGACAGGCAGATAGGTGGTGCACTGTTGGGGTTCTCCAACAGGTGGCAGATTTCTCCCAAACGGTCTCTGATGAGGCGGTGAAGAAGCTTGGAGGCCATGATGGCGGCTCCAGAACCTGCATGTCCATCAAACACGCCCCAGAAGTGGAGAGGGATTCCAGTGCCATCCTGAAAAAAATTCATATTAACATGAAAATGTATAAAATAAATGTAGTAAAAAGTAAATAAATACATAAAAGTAACACATCCTATTGTTATTGTTTAAAAATCTCCCTTGAGATTACAACTCTGAGCAGAAGGCACACATTTGTGAGGGTTTACGGGCTGTGGGTCTGCAGCTGGTGATATTTGTTAATGCTATATATGGCATATACAATATAGAACAGAAGTGTGCAAAAAACATTTAAGTTATATTAACCTCCAGTGAAAAGTGTTCTGTGCTATCCGTCCTAACAGGATCTACGCAAGTGATGCAGAGACTACAGGAAGAATACACTCATTGCAGGGCTTCTGCTGCTCCAACATGATGCAATCTGCGATGGAAAGGCGTTGCCACCTTTGTGTTTGCAGGCATGTTTACAGCAGAGTTGGCGTGACTGACTGACTAACAGATGAACAGGAACAAGACACCTGCTTCCCGCTCTGATGCGAGACTCACATGGGGGAGGGGTGCAGCAAGGGATGTAATTAATTTACCCCAAATGGAGGACGAGGATGTGTGTGTGTGTGTGTGTGTGTGTGTGTGTGTGTGTGTGTGTGTGTGTGTGTGTACATCCTAAACAAATATATTGACCTACAATCCCTGATAAACCAGTTTATTATGTTAAGAAAATCAATCACTGCACTTCGTTGATTGGAGAGACTAAAAAAACCTCACTGCTCAGCCAGATCTGGCACTTTAAAACTGCAATAACAGATTTTTTTGGCCACTTGGGGGGGAAACATTTCAGTTGATATGGCTTACATGTTAGCAATCAGTTGCGTAGCATTGATTTAGAGTCATGTTTGTGGCCACCCGATGAATTTAAGCCCATTATTCGCTCCCTTTTAGCTCTTTTTGGTCTCCAACCAATCCCTGATATCTGGCCCTTTAGCTGCTAAATGCTCCACTATGTTCACCAGCAAGTCGCTAAATGTGTCTGTCTGCTGTTTAGTGCAGAGGCAGGGAGTGTACAGTGGTTTTTTAGAGCTTTGTCACTGAAAACAGCGGCTACAGAGAACTGTGAGAGTGACCTAAAACAGTAAGCAGGTATAAAAACCAAAACAATGAGCTGAAAGAGGATAAAATGCTGCGTAGAGTCGAGGTGAAATGAGTAATATTCTCTGTGGGCTTTGTCTCTACAAGTGACTTGCTCCACATAAAAGTAGCCATGTGAACCATGGTGAATATAAAAATATTGATTATCTGCAGTAGAAATTGGCTAAAAGTCTTCTTTTTTAGGTAATTTTTGGACTTTGATGTCTCTGCAGTTATGTCTTCTTTACTACAAAGTGAATAATTAGAAGTCCCACAGGGACGAGAGGTGAATCCATCAAAATTAAAAAAGGATACGAAGACACAACTATTATGTATCACATAACAACAACGCATGCAATAATGAAATCATCATTTCTACGCACTGCTGCTCAGACTATCTTGTGTTTGAAGAATTTCCAATACCTCAGACACCTTCAGGACTTGACACTGACGTCAGATTTAAAAACATTATCACTAATTGTTTATTGGAGCAGCCAAACATTTCATCCCTCACTGACTCCTGTTCTGATGTTCGAGAGCTTGTCCCTTCGCTCACCCCGTTGTCCTCCAGCAGAGAGGAGTTGCGGTTTTTGCCGCTCGGCTTTTTCACGAAAAGCTTCTCACAGGAGCCCTGGTCCTCGTTCAGCATGCTCTTCCCCGCATTGATCACCCTGACGAAGAGAGAGAGAGAGAGAGAGAGAGAGAGAGAGAGAGAGAGAGAGAGAGAGAGAGAGAGAGGCAAGGAAGATAAAAGTGGGCCTTGGAGTCAGATGATTTATAATGTTTTCTACCTCTAACCACATGAAAATATAATAGCAGCAAGAAATATGGAGAGAGTGGAAGAGTGAGGGGAAAAATGGGGCAGGATGCTGTCGTGTCCCAGAGGGAAGTTGCAGGAGGGATTAAGTGTTTTTATTATGAGCTGATGCCTGCGGAGGATAATAGCTTCAGAGTAATGCACTGTTTCATACTCTGGCAGCATCATCTACCCTGGTATGGACTGCAGCAGTGTTCACAGGAGGCACCGATGCAGAACGCAGACAAAAAGTGATGAAGCTGAAGGAAACTGTGCTGAGTAGCTCTATGAAGAATAGACAGATTTCCAGTAACACCTTGACTGTATGGTAATATACAGAATCAGTTGAAAATAATTCTGCACCATTAACCTGAATTACATTTTTGTCTTTGTACTTTATATGTATTTATTGCACTTTCAAAAAGCTGCTTTATTGAAGTGAATGGAAACTAATTGCTGCCTGGAACAGTAAGAATACATTAATACAACAATCTAAAACACGAAATGGTTAGCTGTGGTATTTGCAATCTGTAGTAACTGGACTAAAACAGACTAACATCCACTGGCACGAACCTTTAAGCTGCCACATTAGGCAGACTTGGAAAGGCTGCAGTTTGGACCTCATGCTGGCATATTACATAACATTTTCATTTTCAATTATAGATAAATGCCACATTAGCTGGATAATACGGCATAATGCCTATTGCGCAATTCCAGTTATTCAAGTATTGACATTAAGATTCCCTCGGAAACTTCTGCAGACGAGGGATTACCAGTGCTGGGATCATCGGAGGAAGGGAAAAGAGAAAAGAAACCAAAGATGAAAGGGGACTAGCAGTGAAGGTGATCAACTGGACAGTCAAACAAAAGATAGGAGCGAAATCCAGAGTTAAAATCTCATCAGAGTATGACCTTTGACCTCTCACTTTCTGAACCGTTCAGTTCTGATATCAGAGATCAGCAAAGAAATGCAAACTGCTGCCCAAATGTGGATTATAAAAAACCCTTTCACTGTCAGTTGAAAGCAGGAGACAGGCACCACAGTGTCCTGCACTGTGCTCCCTGCATTAGGACTAGTGACAGAGAAGAATTCAAAGTCGCCTGATTGTCGTCTAAACTTTCTGACAAGGCCAAAAGTTGGCACAAAATACAGAGTATATGTTTTTATATTTGCCGCTATTGGGACGCATCGGCGATTGGAGGCCGACAGTATGTTAAGCCAGCTGAAATGTTTTATTATAATGTTTTGTCTTATAATGTTTTTTTGCAGTATGATCAAGTTTCCCCACCACCACAGCAAAGATTCAGCATTTATTCTCTGTTTGGAAAGCAGTCACATGCGCTTGAATGAGCTATAATTGAACATAATGTCTGTGGCGTGAGAGGATGTGATTCTAAACCAGGAGCTCGAGCCTTCCTGTAATGTGACCTAACTCTCTTTCACATATCTATGTTTCAGTCATATGTTTCCACAACTTGTGACTGAAGCCATGTTTGTTATGCAAGGAAAGTTCAAAAGAGGAAGCTGAGAGTACCAGTGAATTCTCTAATTG
The DNA here is from genome assembly GCF_900634415.1 of Cottoperca gobio. Classification (NCBI taxonomy): domain Eukaryota; kingdom Metazoa; phylum Chordata; class Actinopteri; order Perciformes; family Bovichtidae; genus Cottoperca; species Cottoperca gobio. The sequence continues at coordinate 22,644,352 of NC_041359.1, forward strand.
CGACTGCCGGACGTTTTGCACGTCATGAGATTGATGAAAATGTCTGTGGAGTTATTAGACATCTTTTCTGAGAAGAAGAAGAAGAAGAAGAAGAAGAAGAAGAAGAAGAGAAGAAGAAGAAGAAGAAGAAGAAGAAGAAGAAGAAGAAGAAGAAGAAGAAGAAGAAGAAGAAGAAGAAGCATTTAGTCCAGTGAATGAAAACACCTCTCAAATCATCCTACATGGTGGTAACTGTTGTACCTTTGTGTCGTCTTTGATGCTTGTTTTCATTACTAGTGGTCAATATAGAGTTTCAGAAGCTTTGAGCAGCTGCTGACAACACACACACATTTGAGAGTAAAAGACTGAACTGTTTGAGAGGATGTGAAAAAGATGAATCCCTTGTTGTTGCTAAATTATATCACATAAGGTGAGCAGATAAACAAACACTGCAGGCCTGTACAAAGTCTTCATCCGTGTAAGAATTAGTCTTGCCATAGTCTGAATTCCTTTTCAGGGAGAGGAAGGTGCACGTCATGTTTGCAATGCTGGAAAAAAACTGAAAGGCGAGACCTGACAGAGAAACATCCTCATTACAGTAACAACAGGTAGTAACTTGAACATTGATTCGAACACAATGTAGGCACTGTAAAAACATGCTGCATCATGCACAGGTATCCACTTTCTCAAAGCTCAAACATTCACTTCAACAATATAAAGACAAACAATAGAGCATTTTCTCTGACTTCACCTCCACCATGTACATGTGCATCGTTTTGTGCCCTTTGCAGCAGAAACAAGTTGTGAAAGCAACTGTGACATATTATCACCTTTTCAGTTGTTGTGGCCAAAATGTTGTTTGTCTATTTACACGTCGAGCAACATCATCCTTCATGTGGAGTCGAGTTTGTGGTCACTCTGAGTCACTCTACCAACTTCTGAGGTAAATATCTGGCTCTTTAACTTCCGTCTGTCTGCTGTTTGGAAGTAGAGCAGGCAGTGTCCCGGCAACCAGCTGCCTGCTGCGACGCGCCGTGAGAGTGAACCAAAAACAGTAAAGTTGCGTGTCAGACAGCAGAACAATGAGCTGAAACTCACAGTGAACTCTGTAAAGTCGAGGGTAGCTGCAGATTCTGTGCAGATTCACCTCTGCAAGCGACGCCTCTCGCAATACACATTGTCATTTGATACATTGTTGTTATAAAAATATCGATTAAAGCCGCTTTTATTTCTTCTACGTCACTGAATCATGAATCCAAATGTTTTCAACATGACATCATTCATGCCAACCATGCTCTATACCTGCTTATCCACTTGAGAGCTTGATTGTACTTTTGTGCTCACCTAACATCTGTTTATTCGTGCATTATTAAGAATATCTCATAAGAGTTATTACATCATGGAAAAGAATGAATAATATATAAAGTCATAGATAATATATGTATAGTATTAGTTATTAAACTGTGTTCTCATCCGTGTCTTGGCTTGAAAAACATTTCAAAATGAGTGTTTGCCTCCTCACACTCTCGTTCATGATCTCTGCGCCGGGCCTGGAAGCTTGCCTCCATATTAAATTGTATTAAATAGCCATTTGACAAAAGCACTTTCAGCGGCTTATCATAAGTGCACTCACATGTTCCTGCTGACACGATGTTGTCCAGCAGCGTTAGAGCATCAATTAGACTTATTATCTCGTGCATCATAAACCTGTGCGGTGCTAAAACTGCTGACAGATTTTGGCTTGACGTTTCACTTTGAAATTAGACTCTTTGTGTCTGACGTCAGTAACGAAGCTCAAAGCTTTTACTACCATCATCTGGTGAGAGCCCAACAACACCGACCGTGAATCCTCAGTACCGACGTAATGACGCTAATGAAGTGATATCAAAGTGAAGAAGTTGCAGACAGTCTGAATGAAAGCCAGGAGGGCGTCCTTGTCATTGTTCCCACTCATTACAGCACAAGGGGAGAAAACAGCACCAGACAAAAGGGATGACGCTGATAGAAGCTCCAATAGAAAAATATTGTTCCGTGAAGATTATAATTTCCTGCCAGATAGATCTGAAGTGATGCTGCGCGGCTTAATCATCCGTGTTTGGATCCGTCCATGCGCATCACAGTTCTTTTAACACCTTCTGATGGCTCAGAATAGACTAATCAGAGCCACATCAGATGTGTGAATACACAAATAACTTCCTTAATCAAGCCAAATAAACACGGGTGTACATTCATCCAAGTGTACAACCTTTACCACCTGGTTACAGCAGTCATTGTGCATTAATGCCGCACTTTCCAGTGTTAATTGCTGATGTTTTCAGTCACAGTCACTCGAGATTGATTCATGTTAGTTTTGTCTGCTCGCAGTGTGTGAGTTTAACGCTGATGGGTGTTGTCTTTTTGGATTGTTACGCTTGAGCACTGGCAGCTGATGCACGAGCAGATTAGGTTGTGTAGTAAACAGCACCGCTAATGCTGTGATTACAGTTTTCAGCGACTTACATCAAAGTAATTTGCAGCAGAATGCAGACGGCAGCACTGATGACGGTGCACATTCCCACACACTGACCTCCCTCTATGCATCACAGCATCCTCATTTGACCTATCTCATTGAGTCTTCTGAGACCGACGGTTGTCGTCACAAATCTTGTCCCCGTACCCTCTTCACAATCTGCATGAGTCATCCTTTTTTTCCCTGTTTCAACACTGAGACAGGCAGGGGTGGTATAGCCCACCCACTGTACTGTAGAGCTATTCAGCCCTTCATATCTCCTCCTCCCTCCTCCTCTGGGAGAGGGGAATGTGTTAAAGTGTTTTTCCTGAGTGGGAATCGCCCAAACAGCAGATCCTGACCAATAGTGTGAATGAAATGGTGCTTTGTTTCTACCTGTGAGAGCACTGCAGGTGTATTAGAGTATAAAAGCAACTGCAGTAAAGCCAAGGACATGAGGAGAGGAGAACTGCACCTACACTTAAAAGAAATGTGACTTGTCATTGATCACTAAAACCTTTTCTTTTCTTTTAAAGACTAAGAGGAAACAACCTAAATGATTTAACAGAAACACTGGCTCAGAGGCACTTTGTGAAAGAAAGACAAATAACCTCCCAGACACACACACAATAAAGAAACTGAGCTCTCATTAAGGAAGTTTTAAGGTATCTAAAAGGTTGTGAGTGTAAGAAAACGCACAGAAAGCCTTGTTAGTAACATGACTACGAAGACATTTCCTGCTTTCACTTTTGTATCCTCTGACAATTCAAGTATAACTCTTTAAATCTTCTTGAGGAGGAGCCTGTAGCCAACAATCTTTAAACCCAAATGTCACTGTATGATAGTGAGCGTTTTGACTAATTACACACTGCTGCACATATCATTTACATCAACTCAGGGGAGGAACACTGAGGTAGAAAGTGTACAACAGCAAAAGGCCATATTGGCCATCACTTGGCTGCTGCAGTGCTCTCAGAGCTGCAGAGGCTGCAGCAACACAGGCCTGACACTCATCGGGAATGAAGAATACAACATAATATTCGGTGATGTGAATGATTTCGTCAATGAACGCCACTCACTCTGCGTATCCCGTCCGCCAGGGAAGCCTGCTGTCTCTCTTTAACGTGAGCACCGGCCGTGATGCGTGCTCGGTGGAGTACTGCAGGAGCTCCGGGGTGAGGTCCAAGAAATCCGGCCGGACCGTAGGGGAAGCGCGGCGGCAGGCTGTCCGGTCCGCAGGTCTGGCCGCCACCTGGATGATGGTTGTGGTGGTGGTGGTGTCCGTGCGGCATCATCCCTCCCACTAAGGTGGACATCGCGTTTTTAACTTTGCTGATCATCATCGGCACCGACACCAAAAAAAGATCCGGACGGGAAATTAAACTCGATGCGATGTTACGTTAGAGAGAGAAAAAACAAAACAATACTCAGCCAGTGGCGAGGATCATTTCAGGAAGCGATTTTTCTCCCCCTCCTCGGCCCCATGTGACAGCTTTCAGGCAGGCAGACACGATGTTTTCCTCATTGAAACAGAATAAAGCTCTCTCTGGCTGCGTGCAGCCTGTAATCCGGCTGATAACTCATCTCAGAAGGCAGGGCTTCACGGGGATGTGCAACCAGTCGTGAGCACATCACACACATCCCCAAAATATCAACTACAAGACATATTTATGGGCTGATGTTCTTCACGAAGATAAACAGATGTTGATGTGAAAGTCAGCCAAGGACAAATTTAGGAAGGTATGCTACCACACATCTAGTTTCTTTATGAGCGTTCATTTTGCCAACTGTGACCTACAATAAAGGGCACTCACTATAGCCTACAACAAGAATCTATGTTGTGAACATCTAAACAGGCACCTTTTATAAAGTTGTACATGTTGTAACTAAAGTAGATCAGTACATAAGTAACCACATATCTCTGATAGTTGAATAATTGATTGTGAGGTGTCTCACTTTCTAATACACTGTCAACTCTGCAGTTACACATTAAGTAAGTCATGGATAACCAGGGTCACAGTATTACATTTACTCAAACACATAAGTACCATTTTAAGGTACTTTCTTATTTCATTGTACATTTTTACCTCTCTGTATGTACACTCCATGGCCACTTAATTCAGTGCAACTATACAATTCACAGATTTGCCACAAATTCAGCATTTATGAATATTATAATGTTCAGTATAAACACTTTATAAAGGGTGCTTTCTTATAGAAGTGCTGAATATTCTCTGTGAGAGCAAACAAACTGATAACACGATGGCAGATAAAACATGGTTTCTGGCTTCGGGAGGATTGTTAGGAACATTATGAACTGACACATGATTTTAATACATTGTTATTTACACATTCGCTATGTGACTATACTGGAGCAGAGCTTGATTAGTACGCCATATTCCCATCACTACACAGCAGCACTGCACAGTTAATCAGAGCACACGAGAGCTGAAGTTTGGAAAGAGGAGCAGCACTAACGATACGTGAAGAGTAGCCGGTAACTGTGTTGCATAATCACTTTATAGCTGAGGTCACGGCCCATCTTTTAGCCGACAGCACTCAAGGACCGAGGCTGCTCCAGTATTGATTGTTTTTGCTTTTAGAAATCACCGTCACCAGGTAAATGAAACATCCATCGACCCATTGCCGCTCACTCCGACAATCAACACTACTCCATGCTAAAGATGTAAACTGTGCTTTTGTATGTGATATTGTTATCTTTGATAATGTTCTTTACTGACTGTACAACACTTAACATTGTTTTAAAGATACAGTACACACAGTTTATGCTTCGTCATGTTTGTGTACTTTTTTTATTTGTTGACTCAAGTCAAGTAGAAGTACTGTTGATGTATTTGCTCTTTATTCTATAAACTGTACTTCTGCTCCACAACATTTCAGAACCAGTTTTTTCCCCACTGCATGTGTTTGACAGCTGGTGGAAAGTAGATAAGTGCCTAAATTTGAGCTACTTGTACTTTACTTGAGTATTTCAATTGTATTCTACATCATACTTCTACACCACTACATTTCACAGCCAATATATCGACTCCACTAACTGATTGGACAGTTGTAATTACTTGTTACATTGCAGGTTAAGATTTAACATATAACATTTAGGATGAATGTATGACATATGATGTGCATACAAACCAGTTAATCAGCTACAACTGTTGAATGCTGCTTATCAGTGATAATAATGCAACAATATAATATAACAGTATAATGTTCTCAGAGACCATTTTTCTGCTTTAAGTACTTTTACTTTTGAAGCTTTAAGTATATTTTGCGGGTTTATTATATTTTAATAGTACTATTTTTACTTTACCCCACTTATTAGCTTATAAAATACAATGCATTGTTATTGATTAACATATCCAAGAGTCATACAGTTTATTAAGCAGTTATTTAAAAAGTATTATTAATACTTTTACTTAGGTAATTGTTTTTTGTTTTTTTTTACATAGTTTGCGTTTTCTATGCTTAACCATGATTGTAAGTAAAGTAAAGATTAAAGTAAAGTAACAGTGAGTGGGTTAATGCAGTGATGAGGTTTTGCTCACTGTGTTTTCATGGCACAGAGATGTGTGCACCTGCGTGTGTTCTCCAGTAGATGGCGCTAAAATATAACAAGATGAGAAGCCGTTTGAAAACGATGCTGCAGACAACGCTCATATAAATGATAAACATTATGTTTGTTAATCTTTTAAACAGATGCTGGTGTTGTCTATCTTGCATGTTATAACAGACACGTCGTACGACTCAGCAGGAATGTTAACACAGTTTTCTGTTTATCACCATTTTTTGTGTGATAACAGCTGTTTTATTGCTAACTGTCTTCAACGCCACATGCTGGCAAGTGATAAAAGGAAATTAAAAGATTTCCTTTGTATTAAAGGATGGGTTTTAAAAAAGAAAAAGAAAGTTGTATTTCCCCTCTCACAGATAAAGTACTCTCAACATCCAGTAGCAGTGGATGAAGATGTAATCTCTCTTCTGATGAATGACCCACTGCTTCTCTGTCAGAGGCTGTGGAGGCAGAAGAAACGGGGAGAATCTGTTTCTATGACACCGTGACCAAATCTCTGGTGGGAAGTCAGAAGGTCATGTGATATGCAGATCACAAGGACAGAAGATTAAGAACACCTCTGGAGTTTATATTTCCTTGTGTGACAATGCAGAATGAATGCACTGCAGTGAGATGTACACAGCAAACATCTTCAGGGTTTCCATCGTGTCCCTTCTTTTGTTTTGAACATGCACACGATGTCATCTTTATATATTCAAATGTAAGGACTCAATATAAAAGGGGGCAAGATGTTCTTTAAAGTTGATCTAATGAATTTACACTTAGTGGTATAAAGTAACTAAGTATATTTACTCAAGTGCTGAACTAGAGTGGGCGTGGCCTATGACAGTAAGCACAGTAGTTTAACTAACTCGGTTGTGATTGGCCAGTGAGTCCATAGAGCACACGCACGCAGCACGCTCTATGAAGTAGTTAAAACTTGCTCCACGGAAGCTTTATCCGTAAAGTGCTACTTATGCATGGATGCATCAGTATTACATCTAATAATGTCATTATGATAACAGTTTTCTGCAGAACTAGAAACTGTACTTTTGATACTTTAGAGTAAATAATTATGGTACTCTGAATGTTTCAACCTTTAGTCTTTTTTATATTGTTGTACTGGTAATGTTACTTAAGTAAAGGATCTAAACACTGTTGAAAATACTAATACAAATACTGTTAAAAATAGTAATAATAATAATAATAATATTTATAATAACTATAATAATTTTGTGCTTGACGAAACTAGATCATGTGAAAAATAAACAACAACAAACAATAGCACAAGTGAGAGAAAAGCAAACAGTTTGATCACAACACAATAACAATAACAATGATACAGTTAAAGCTAACCCTAATTAAAAGCCAAACTAAAGTGATGGGTCTTTGAAGTCGTTTTAAAAGTTTGGATGGTGTTCTCAGATCCAAGGGGGGGGGGGGGGGGGGGGGGAGAGCTCCACAGTTTAGGGCCACACGAACAGAAAGCAGCCAGATTTATATAAACAGTTTGCATCTGAGTTATGAGTGTGTGACTTTCTCCTCCTTTCTTTGACTTAGTTAGAGTATATAAAGTTTGCCATTTTATTTGACCCAATCTGAGAATTCTCTCATACAGCATGCGACGATATTTTGACAACCCTTGATAGAAGTAATTTTTCCTCATCTTGATGGCAGATTTATTCACTTGTGTTAAACTTGAATGTTCGACCTGTAAGACAATATCAGTCTATATGGTAATTTTTGCACTGTAACATTGGCTATTTTGATTGTGCTCTCTTATTGTTTTTTAAAGCTGTCGGCACTCTCACTGTTCAGACTAAATTGAGTTCATATATTCTGACTTTGTGTGGGCATTATTTCTTTCTCTGTGGCTACAGCTCCCCACTGGCATCTGAGCGAGTTGGTGAAGTTGGAAACTCCATTAGGGCGCACCCCTGATGAAAACCCATTAATGGCTTTGCGATCGGGATTGAGGTCGGGGGGAAAGACCTGGCAATGTAGCCGCACACAAAGCCATAAAGCCTGATGTAGCTGCCTCTCACCGAGCATCTGCAGCTGAGGAAGAATAACTGTCCCGGTGTCCGCAGACCTGTTGAATTAAAGGGGGTATTAACTGCTGCCTCCTCTGCATTATTGATGGCCAGCTCTGTTCCTGAAGCCATTATGCCTCCTTGCTATTTTCTGGTAGACGTCCCACTGTCTTCAAACACACTTCTGCGTTGAAGGCGAGCGAGGGTTCAGGCAGAGGGCTCGCACTGCTCCCTGCAGGGTGCTGTTATTTTAAACCAAACCACAATCAATGTAGCCCTCCACAACTATTGTTTCCCATGTGTGAAGTGAAAGTAATTACAGGATGACAAGCATGGGATGATGAGAGTTACGCAAGGTGCCAGCCACAGTAACCTAAGTGTGGTTTCCTCTGTGAGATGTCAAGTTACATGACGCCTCAAACTCAGCAGATGTGTGTTCCTCATTCCCCCCTGCGGTGTGACCTCAAAGAGACAAAACCAGACACTTTTTTTTATATTAGATTTTTGATCCCAAATGCTCACTAACCGGGATTACCTCATGACTCACTTCAGCTGCCACATACATTTGTTGTCGGGCTCGCTCACAGAAGCTAATACTGCTGGCTTTATCTGCTCTCGCACAGCTTGAGACACCTTACCTCACGGCTGACCTCATCTTGTCATATGATTTAATGAGCAGCGCCGTGTCACAAACCACAGTGTCAGGGCTTTGACAGGATAGGTCTATACAATGCACTAAAGATTAATGAGGTCATCTCCTCTCTCATTGTGTGTGTGTGTGTCTGAATGACTTTGGGAATCATTTAATAAATGACGTAAATGGAATCAAAATAACAGCTTTTCTAGTGATAGGCAGGGATAAAGTCATGTGAAGCCTGGCTCTGGTCTACATATCTGCTTTGAATTGTATAGCTCAGCCAGGTCAATGACAATGGCCAGACATTGTTTGTATTCAGTCGCCGGGCTTTTATGTATTCTGCCCTTTGATTCTGCTTGCTTGTGTGCGTTATGTGTGCGTGTGTGTGTTCGCTGAGTGTCTATGAGGTAGCTGGCTTTGGCTTTATGATGATAACACTCTCTGAGGGTGTCCAAAATCAATCAAATCCAAACCCAAATGCTTGCCTCGCATCTCCACAGGCTATCTCAAAGGTTGGTATTGATTATTCCACCCATTGCTGCCTTTCAAGGGGGCCAGCCAAAAGAGGCTGCTTGAGAAATGGAGAGATGATAATGCAATTACTGGGGGGAAGCCTTTGTAGACCGGGCAGTAATGTTTGAGATGAGCGGAAGTTGAATGTCAGATACAAACAGATGTATTATGATAACCATGGTGAGTAGTCAGGAACCTAATGCATGTCATAACACACAAGTTCTTCTGAGTCAGGGACTGTACACGAATGATCAGGGGAGAAAGGGTCGTCAGTAAAGGGGACGTTATTATCATTTTATTTTTGTTGATAGGAGTGTAGCATAACTTTTTTGGGAGAGCAGGTGGAGATTATTTTATTATTTTAATTAATTAATTACATATGTCTAAGATCCAATATATATAAAAGAGATTACATTAAAAGTTGTTTTATGTGTGCCATGAGGTGTGTTTCGCATATGATATGAGATTGTGTGAAAATATTGTCACGTGTTTGTGGTTTACCCATTTAGACACTTGTTTAGCATCTCTTTATTAAAAAGTAAATGGCTGTATTTTCACCATTTTGTCATCATGTTTATCATTATTTGGAGATATTCTGGGGATTTTCATACAGTTTTGCAATCCCCCTTTACCCACGGACTTAATTCAAACCATATCACATCACACACTGTCTTCCTTGGCTTATTTGCAATACATTTCCTCAATATAGGAGCTGGAAATTGATGAAAAAAGCACATTAGATGTATTAATCAACTTAAGAAGCCACAATTAACGCCGGAAATCCCAGTGAAGCCATGTGCAGGAACATTTACAGATAGTGAGCTGCTGTCTTCCACAGAACACAACCATCCGGTTGTCATCATCTGAAGATGGGTGAGATAAATGTCTGCACTCCTTCCTGTCAGCTGCACAGACATCCACTGGGTGGCGCTAAAACACCGGCGCAGCCCCAGCAGCCCGCACACACACACACACACACACACGCACACACACTGTCATGAATCCGGCTGCTCCCTCTCATCCCTCGGATACCTCAAATCCGTTTCTCTAACTGCACGAAGATGTTGCCAAACCCCAACTGCAACCTGCAAGGAGGATTGTAAAAAAAAGCAAAGCAAAAAGAAAAGCATGCTTGAATCCAGAAAGTATGAGTGACGGTCCGGCGGGTGGTCCAGCTGCTGAGGCGCTCCGGCCGAGGGGAAGTTGTGAGTCCAAACCGGAGGACCAGCAACTTTTATAGACTTTCCAGTACGCAGCCTGCAAGTAGCCAGCAGCCCCAATTTAGACTTCTTCTACTCGGGGATTGTGCGTCTGGACAGCTTTGACATTAGACCAGTGTTTTTAGGTTATGTGTTGTCAAGGGCGTGTTGAAGCCACAAGGAAATGGCATTTCTGTGAAGAAGAGGTTTCTGGTTTTTGTGGTTGACAATGGAGAATAAATGAAAGGGACGTTTCGGGGGATTAATTGACAGCACAACGACAGGTATGTTGACATAAACGAATGTAATTGTCTTGTATGTTGTACATTAAACTGTTTTAATTTGTGGCTTTAAAAAAAACAAAAAAAAACCGTAACGAAATGACCGACTTTAAACAATTTAGACTGCGAATTTTAAACAGCTCACGTGAGTCCTGCGAAATAACCAATCAGCCAAACCTGAGAATAAACTAAACGTGTCGATTACACTATTGATTGCTTCCACTATGATAAATAGTTATAAACTTGTGAGACACCCGCGAGCTCCCGAGAACTAATGATTTAAGGTGGTGTACAGGTGTAGCTGTAGCCTGGGAAATGTTCGGCTTCATGCTGTCTACATTCAGGGAACATCAGATCTGTGCAGCAACATGATGAAACCATCATCGGCTGCTTAAATTAGACACAAATCAAGTTTCCCTCAGAGGTTTCTGACTGGCTGCTTTTTTTTTTTTTGCACTGAAGCAACTCTTGAGTGAAAATACAAAGAACAACTTGCTTTTTATTATATAGTTCTTATCATTTGTGGAAACAGATAAAAGGCAAAGGAGTGATGTGTGTGGAAGTTATTATCTGATCATGGCTTTAAAAAAGATTATATCAACGATAATCATGTGAAAAACTGGCATGTAATCATCCCTCTTGTCATTATCTCTCTATCTCTCTCGCGAGCCGAGAGGAGCGAGATTCTATCTCTCTCGAGAGCGGAATCAGCTTCTCCGAGCGAGAGAGCTCAGAGAGTCTCTCTCTTTTCGCTCTATCTCTCCTCTCGGAGAGAAGAGGAGGAGAGAGATAGATTCGAGAGATCTCTACTCTCTCTAGAGCTTAAAAAGACTCTCTAGGCTTCTCGTAGAGATAGAGAGAAGAGAGAGAGAGCGGGCCTATCTCTCCCTCTCTCTCTCTCTCTATCTCTCTCTCTCGGAATCTCTCCTATCTCTCTTCTCCTCTCTCTTCTCTCTCTTCTAATCGTCTATCTCTCTCTCTCTTTTCTCTCTTCTTCTCTCCTCTCTCTCTCTCTCTCTTCTTTTCTGAAGCTCTCTAGTTTTTATATTCTCTTTGGGTAAATTCTAGTTATTGAAGCAGTAAATTACATCCATTCTGATGGTAAGTGTGTTCAGCTTTTACAGTTTTTGGAAGCCCTCCGCCCTAACAACAGTGCATAATATTTCTATATCTAAGCTTCCCCTCAGTAAAGGTAACCCCCAGCATAAACATGGCTCCCCACGTCACAGAGCAGGCTGTGTCCTCCATCACTGTCAATCCCCTCAATGCTAAAATAACAAATAAATAAAAAAAGCAGCTTCAGCTATAAGCGGCTTGTTTGTGACTTAAGAAAAGCACAATGCTGTTATCTTGTTGGATTATGTGGAGAAGACACGGACGGAGTCCCTAATGAAAACTGGCTCTTGTGTTTGCTGTCAGCTGCTCTGCACACAGACTGTAGATATGTATGATTATTCTTACACACCACTGTGAATATTTCTCTTTCTACAACCCCTCCCCTCTTTACTCTCCCCCTCCCACTTCCTCTCTCTTTTTTTCTTCTTCTGTATCTCCGTCTATCTCCTTGTTGACCCTGTTTTGTTTTTTAAAATCTGCCCTTCATGCCATTGACGAGCGTTGTGCGGTCAGCTGTTTTTCTTTCTTCCCCTCAATTAGTGCTATCATCACATTTCATCCTGCAGAATATGGAGATGGTAATAACCTTACACTCCTAATGCGGATGATACAATTGTGCTGTGATTAATTGAAGTCCCCTCAGAGAGTCAAAGGAGGCGTAGATCTTTGCTTTCACACTCACTGACAGGCAACCCATTATATTGTTTTATAGATCGCCGTCAGTAGCCCTTGAAGCTGCCCGCGGCCCACTGTTGTTCTGGAGGGTTTTATTGTGCAGTGTTATTGGTCGGTGTTGCTGACAGGCAGAGCAAAGGCCACCCTGGGATTACTGGAGATGGGATCCCTGTGACAGTTCCACTGTATTTGATAGTAACACTGGAAACTTGGAAAAGATTTATGCGCTCTGCAGTGGTAATTTGTTATGGAGCTAAAGGCTTAGAATAAAGTTGTGTCCGTACCTGTAAACATCCTGCCACAATAACCTCACCATGCTGCACTGTGGCGTGGAAATTCCCAAAACAAAAATGGTTGCTCATGCCTTCAAAATAACCAGATTCAGAGGTTAGACAGATTAGTTCGCAATTTCAGATGCGCTTTTCTTTTAAAAGCCACCATCTTCACAGACATTGAAACAAACAGAAGACAGAGTGCAGACCGAGGCTTGCAGAGAGTACTTGATATGCATGTGCCACCAGGTGATTTCAAGAGGAAGAGAACACCATGGATAAGAGGCTTGTCTCTAGTTTTAAGGAGCCACCACAGGCAGTATTTGTGTTCTCCGGCAGCTTCCTGCTCACACTGTCAGATCAATAGGGCATAATATGAGAGTCTGGTTTGTGTTTGCAGGCATGAGACAAAACAATACATTTTAGTTTTTGCACTTATGTATGTATGTATTCACAGCCCTGTGGTCATATTCAGATTGCCTGTTGAGACTACAGCCCTTCCTAATGTCTCTGTGCAAGACTGACATCACTGCGTTTTCTATAGTGTGGACATGCTGGATATATATTCAGGATACACACGCACGTGTGACAGCCCACTGTCTTGTCACAGAGAACATTGCACCGCAGCGCCGCAAATCTTGGGTATTGCATCATTTCAGAAACTCTGTATTCACCACCAGCCTTGCAGATTTGGCTTAGTGGAACAGTAAAAAGTCAGCCATCTATCTACATGATTACACCCGATTTCAGCACCCCGAGATTTGCTGCTCAGCGATGTTCATAGGCTAATGTGTTTAGAAAGCACAGTTTGTACCACCTCTCAAAGCGCCAGCTCGAGCTGCTGGGGTGAATCCATCGGGTGTTTTAAAGGAAAATTCGAAGCCCCACCATAGCGAACCAAATGCAGCATTGTTACGCTCGTGTGCAGCTCCGTCATGTACAGAGGAGGAGGAGGACATGGGCAGAGCACATCCTATGTTTTATAGATGCCATTTAAAGGAGCATGCCCAGGAAGGGCTGGCTGCAATGAACTGTAACCGCCGAAAAAACACCAAGACAATAAACAAACAAATTGGTTTCCTGGAAGCCAGCAGCGTCCCAAACCCGGGCTGATCCATGCCGATGCGACAAACTCGACTGAGAAGCACAACTGCACCTCTTATTTATTCATGCTGATTTGCTGTGTGTGTGTGTGTGTGTGTGTGTGTTGTGATGTCATCGTGTCATCAATTCCTTCTGTTGTTTGCTCAGTGTGCATGACTGGAGTACAGACTGATCCTATGGGCTCCATCATGTAAAGTTCATTTGACTCTGTTGTACTGACTCCAGTAAACCGCTCATGTGATGCATTTGAAGGCATATTTTTCAATAAGAATGATGCAAAGTGATCAATGCCTCCGATATCTTGAATCCTATGGAAATTGCAATATTAATCAAATGAATTGCCATTAGATCTTTTTTTCCACTCAGCATCACTGTTAGGTAATGTCACAGTGTCCTGTGCACCTTTAAATCAAAGTGAGACAATCTGAGCAACAATGAGACCTTCAGGGGTCGATAAGTTACTCTTTATCTACAACTCGCAAGATGCATTTCGGTAAGAAACACCCATCACATCACAGAGCAACATTTAATAATTGAGGGTGGAAGCTCAGTACAATCAGATTACATTTATTTATTTTCAGATTCTCTGTCAATTTGGCGACATGTTTCCTTTGATTCTTTAAGCCAGAAAATAAAAATTGAGGCAAAAATATATCTCTTTAAATTTCCTATTTTAATTCCTATTAGGGATTTATCTTCCGATCCACCTTGTTGTAACCACTGATGAAAACAATCCTTAGAAGTGTATTCAGATTTAGATTCACAATATAATGGTTTAAAAGGATTCTTTTATCTTTTGAAATGTATCCATCTGGATTCCAAAATGACTTTTTTTTGTGTGTAGGGATGACTCATGCTTGCAAACTCACATTTTCTAAGCCCAAATGTTTGAGTCCATCCTGAACATACTCTGTGTACAGAGGACGAGTCTTGTGACTCCTCAAGTGCTCTGGACACTGAGGACAATGAGCTTTCTCTCTCTCTCTCTCTCTCCTCTCTCTCTCTAGAGAGAGAGAGAGGAGAGAGAGAAAGAGAGAGGGAGAGATAGAGATAGAGCTCTCTCCTCTCTAGCTCATAGATCTCTCTCTCTCTCTCTCTCTCTCTCTCTCTTCTCTAGATCTCTCTCCCTCTCTCTGGGTCTCTCTCCTCTCTCTGAGTCAGGTCTTCTCTCTCTCTCTGTCGCTCTCTCTCTCTCTGTCTGTCTTTTCTCTCTCTCTTCTGTCTCTCTCTCTCTCTGTCTGTCTTCTTTCTCTTCTCTCTCTGTGTCTCTCTCTCTCTCTCTCTCTCTCTCTATCTCCTCTCTCTCTCTCTATCTGTCTCTCTGTCTCTCTGTCTCTCTCTCTCTCTCTCTCTCTCTCTCTCTCTCTCTCTTCTCTCTCTCTCCTCTCTGTGTCTTCTCTCTCCTCTCTCTCTCTACCTCTCTCTCTGTCTGTCTCTGTCTCTCTCTCTCTCTCTTTCTCTCTCTGTCTCTCTCTATCTCTCTCTCTCTCTCCCCCCCCCCCCCCCTCTCTCTCTCTCTCTCTCTCTCTCTCTCTCTCTCTCTCTCTCAGTTCTTGCCAGCTTTCACTCTTAATATTGTGCCATTGCGCCAAATTCTCACCAAGTCATTCTCCAGCACAGCAGCGAGGAACTGGATCCTCCAAGCCCTTAACCATTGGCCCAGTGAAAGAGTCTGGGAATTTCAGATTTTGAGAAACCCACTTCTAAACCCTGCTTCCTATTGGAGTAAGGAAGCACTGATTTTTAGTTGGCAGATCTTTTATCTCTCTTGCCTGCTCTTTCGGTGCCTGAGGGTCTTTAGCAATATGTTTTTTTTCTCCTACTCTTCTCTGGTGTTGCTGTCAAGCTCCATCTCACACCTGTAATCATTAGACTGCAATTTGGGTAGAAAATTGCAATTACAGGGGTTTAAAAATGAGCCTGTTATTTTCTACGCTTGTTATTTCTTCGTTGAGAGAGCAGGAGAATAGCAATCCTGTCGTAATTATAATTAAACAAATTGGACTCAATGAAATTGGCAATTAATGTCAAAGGTCTTTCCATTTGCTTAATTTTCAGGCTTTATTTTTCATGTTGAAAGTTGAGCTGTTTCCTCCTGTGGTTTTCCTGCATGATGTTGACAGGCTCATCATCTGCCCTCCTGCCTCTCATCACACAAACAATAGGAGGTGTGTTGGATTTTGTGACCCAACGGGGAAGCCGGTCAGGTTTCTTCATCAGCAGATCCTTGCAGTGGAAGAGAGGAGGACTCTTCTTCAAAGCAGGCTCCTATCTTCAAAAGAAATGCACCCATGTCATTAAATGCATTGTGCAGAAGCCAGCGTCTGAGCCTTGATCTTATGTACACGATGAGAATGATGAGAAACAGAAATCTGGGTGTTATCTCTGCACCATGATAGAATTAGCTCAAGGCTAGCTGCAGTTCACGCTCCTCTTTCATCCGTTCAAATACGCCTCCTCTATATCCCACTAAAAATACATACAGAACATTTTCCTTTTAATTATTCTTTTGCAGTTTGATTTGATTTGCTGTTATACTATCTGTAATAATAATACTGTAGTTTTACTTCAATGCAAACGGGTTTGAGCCAGGGCCATTAGGTGCAAAAATGATGTGCAAAGATAGCTTACGATCGACAGACTCACCACTCGGTTGTGTTTTTGTTAACCGTAAAAACAAGAAATCCTTTCTAACTTTTATGGCTTTTCACTCCCTTAAAAACATTTTTCAACTGTTTCATATTGTATTTTAGCTTCACCTGGATTTATGCTTCATTCAGACTCTAATGTTTGTTACACTCTAATGTTTGGGCGGTGTACAACATAGAGGAAATCAGGAAACCCAACCTTTTGTAGCGACGGGACATTCAGTGTTTTAAGCTCATTTTGAGTCTGTGTAACCGTGTCTTAAGCTTTGAGACTCTTGTCGATTATCTTATCATTTTCCATCCTCCTTGTTGTCGCCACTACTGTATCCAGACAGCACAGCGAGGCTTTTCCTGTTACTGCGGCACATTTCTGATGCTTAGATTGATGTTCTTTTTTTAGACCAGCATCAATTTCCAGATATAAAGCAGAATTATAAGCCTTGGGATGGAAACAATTTAGTTCTCTCTCCCTCCCTGATCTCTTTCGTCTTGCTTGCACTCTCTCTTCCCTTCAAACACACGCTCACACGATCAAACACACACACACAACAACTTCCTCTCCACTGTGTGTGGGGTGACTAATTTCTCTTGGGCTTTGGACTTCAGCGTGAGAGAGGGTGAGAATTAGGAAGAAAATGAAAGCGAGAGGAGAAGCAGTGATGCACTGGCAGCTCAGAGGAAGCCGCCCACATCCAAAGAGCCTGATTTCACCTCTTCCACCTCATCTTTTCGGTTGCCTGCCTTTCTTATAAACCAGTGCGAGCCCAGAGCACCGAGCATGTGTGTGTAGCCTTTTTGGTAATGTGTCAATTTAAACATTCTTTACTCTCCAGTTTCAGGTACTGGAGCCGAATCACAACTAATGTGTCTGCTGCTCCCATCTGGGAGGAGACATTTAAATCTAAGTGTGCAGTTTTTGTATCTAATTTGAGCCGTCTTTGCTGGATTCTGGAGAGCGGAACGGCTGCCAATCAGTAGGGCTTTGTTTACTCACTGTGTCCAGCTCACAGCGAGGCTGCTACACAAAGTGTGCCTTTGTACAGGTTATATAGGTTATATGGCACTTGTGTTTTATTCACTTATACACCATTAATGGAGAAAACCAGGGCGTTTTGGAGCTGACAGTCATTTTTGGGAACTGATTTCATCTCCATCTTGAGATCTCACCAGCGGGTCTCAGCGGCAACGCCAAATCAGGCCAGGGGCGTAAAGTGTGGCGACAAATGGCCCCTTCCCCACTTCCTACCCTCATACTTCTGGCGCCTCTGCTTGGACCACTCATCTGCTATCGCGGTGACAAAATCAGTCCCCAGACATACAGACAGAAATATAAACACCTGGCAAAGTACTCCAAACCTCTTCAGTTGTAGTTCCCTTCACAGTAGGTGTCTCCAGGAGCACATTTCACCATTATGACACACACACTCAAAGTCTCACAAGGTGAAAATAATACCAGCGTCGCAGTTGCAGCTAGTAATACTTTTTATTTACAAACCTTTTGTTGAAATAAAGATTATAGAGTAGTAGCTCAAAGAAAGGAAAGTAAAGCTACGAATTGGCCGTCTACTTTTACAGACGCTGATTGAGTGACTGAGATTGTTGAAAATCTTGGCAGCAATTCAGCAGGAATGTTTACTAGCTGTGTGCAGGTAAACATGCCCCATTATATAGTCCTCAGACTTTAGTCTACACAAGCAACCCACTGCGCAGCAGGAATACTGAGGCTGGACTTATTGTCAGTGTTTGGTTTTATTACTGTGCTGTCTTTCTCTGCGTCTTCACAAATATCTCCAATGACTTTCATTGGAGATATTTCACCTCACCGCTGTTTAACACAAAAATAATTAGACTTGTATTTGAAATGTGTCAAATGCATCGACAGAATTGCGTCCACATCCCTGCCTGGTTGACAAAACAAGCACTGCACTCACTTGACAGAATGCCAAAGCTATGTAGGACTTAGCGTGCACTTATGTCAACCCACTAATTACATGTAGCAAGTTGTATTACTGTCACAGAACACCTCTCTGCTTCATGATTGGAGACATAATGGAGATATTTTTGCTGCCATTCCCTCCCTCCCTCTTGTACATCTCTTAACACCTCTTCCCCCGGCCCTAATTCATTTAAACATTTAAAACAGGCACCTCAATTATTCATGTCCCCCCCCCAGTCGTCTGTGGCTCCGGCTCGGCCTCCTGCGGCTCCTGGTGCAGAGTGTGTCTGGATGGACACATTCCCAGGCTGCTCATTAATTGATGCCTCAGTTGACGCCAGAGGTCTAATGCACTCTCACTCTCTGCTTGCTCTCCCTGCCAATCCAGCATGCCGTCTCTTCCCTCTCTCACACGGACGGCGTGAGGGTTTTTTTTTTTTTTGTGTGCAGAGAGTGATGTCATGAAGTCGTGCTTAAAAGGTTCAAAAGGTGTCTTCACCCCACTGGCCCGCTAAAAATGAAAACGATGTCAGACAAGAGGTTATATCGGATAAATCTCCGCTCATGGTCAGACCGCAGGAGTCAAGACTGGTGTAACTAGACAATATACATCTCTTTCTTTCCTGTCTTTCTATCTCTTAACGTCTGTCCTCGTTTCGATTCTCTGGCCTCGTATTCTCCATCATTCAGCGCAGTATGTGGGTGGTGGTTACCTCCTCTGCACCAGAAGGAAAGGTTCAAAGGGGTCATTAAACTGAAGATTCACCACAGGGAACACAACATGAAGAGTACAACAAGATTAAAGTTAAGGCATTAAGAACTGCAAAATCATACAAGAAAGGATGTCTGTCTTTTCTACACATTAAAGAGAGTAGATGGCAGGAGGAGTTCGCTTTTTAGCAAAACAGGAGTTTGTGATCTGTTTCACTAACACATCCTCCTCTTAAGTTAGAGAATATGCATGCCATAGGACAGTACTGGAAACACTGGAAAAGATGCATGTTGAAAGTGTATGTTCACTGGCCAAGCGTCACGGGGTGCGAGGGGTGTGGTCACGCTTAGCGCTTTGTGAAGAGTCCAAAAAATGGATGACGTCATTATTAACATGATGTTTTGTTCAAACAGGACCCATGATGAGAAGCCATGATTAAAGAGTGTTTGGAAAAGGGCAGGCCTCAATACTTGGCAGGTGATTGGATTGGAACCATCTTTCAAT
Organism: Cottoperca gobio; assembly: GCF_900634415.1. Lineage (NCBI taxonomy): Eukaryota > Metazoa > Chordata > Actinopteri > Perciformes > Bovichtidae > Cottoperca > Cottoperca gobio. Next base: position 22,664,017 of record NC_041359.1, read on the forward strand.
CATTGTTGTTTTTAACGAACAGTCACGTCTCCTTGTCGCATCATACACAACTAAACGACGCAGGTAGCTCCTCGCAGGACGCTGACTGGTCAGGACACATTACTTGAAGCCTTTCCGTGCGATATGTGATCCTGCGATTCACACGGAAACGTGCAGGGTAGCGCCATATGGGTTATAGCTAAGGTTAGCATTATTGCACTTCAGCATTAGTTCGAAAGATTTCTAAAATGGCATCTTCCATCATTTATCACTGATTTGAAAGCACCGTCCAGTGAGCAAGATCAGTGACACCAATCCAACACACCCACGATATTGCATGAGCTGCAGGTGCGTGATTGGTCTGGCTAACAAGTTCAATGCAAAAATATGTGGTGGATCCTCCAGCTGTGACTTCTTCATATACTTTATAATATATGTATAACCTTTATCTTTTAGTGAGGTGTGTGTGAAGCCTTCTGTATGTTTGTGACTGCAGAGGCTTTTTCAATGCAGCTGAGATGTTGAGTGTTGAGTGGACTGGCTTTGTACTTGGCGCTGTCCATACCTCTTTTTTGTGTAATTGTCTGAGATTTCTTCCTTTTTTCCATTTCAATATAATAAGGCTACACTGAGGAAACATTTGTACATTTATAATTGATAATCAGTTGTATACATGCTGCAAATTATCATTAATTATTATTATTAATTATTGTTGGTTTGGTGGTGCCACTCACTTGGAGGATGGCATTATTTTTAATGAGTTTTTAAGAGTTAATAATAATTATTTTGCGTGTTGACTTTAGTATTCATTACTAATTTCTGCTACCGTCATAATTAAACATGCATACCAATGTGAGGGCAGTTTTGTATTTATTTAATTGGGGAAAATGTAATCAATACAGTTAAAACAGTAAATGCAGTATATCTGATTTCATGAATGATTATCTTAAAGTATCCTACAGTTTAGTATTTTAGAAGACGCATACATTTGTTTTATTCCCTTCAATAACAGCACATCTTTGAGCACAACGCCTAAAACAAAATGTAATTCAGACTGTCCCTCAGCTTGTGATCCCAACAGATGACGTTTCCTCCTTTTTATATCGTTTCACATGAATCGTTTTTAGGTGACTGAAGAGATAAAACAACATATGAAGGAATAAAAAGCAAGATTTGAGAAAGCAGAGATGTTTTGTTTCTTGTCATATTAATCATCTCGCGACTCCTTGACTCCACATATTTGAGATTTATGTGTCATTTTTAAAAAAGTTTTAAAATGTTCTAAAGAGACTTACTTCCTGGCATTTCTGTTTTGATCACTTATGCTTGACCTTGCTAACAAGCTTTAGAAAATATAAAAACGAGTCTTTCCTTCCTCCTGAAACACGAAGCCTGCAGTACAGAGGTCTGTCGTGGATGCCTGAGTGCCAGCCTGACCACTGTATTAGAACTGTGCAAGAAATCAATTCAGGAAATATAGAGGCAATTATTTTGTCTCCCACATTCGCTGACAAAGTATCAGCTAAGCGAGCCAAGAAGAAAACACAGAATTAAAGAGAAGAAAATAAATAAATCTCCACTGTGGGGTTTTGGGACTGTATATAGAAACATGTGGGTGATTTGAAATCCTGTATACTTCTGCAAAGCAGCTGTAATTAATGAGACTGTGAATGTCGATCTGCTGAAACCTGAACTGATATTTTACCATGTGCGTGGTCGGAGCACAGACTCAGAAAAGCTTTAAATGTAAGCTCAGGCCAGATTGAAGTCAGCGTGTTGACTGTGTTTTTCCCTCTATCATGCTGCCTCTCGAGTCAGTGCTTTGTAATGGGTCTTTTGGGTATATGAATCATGTACAGTATATTTCTGTTCATGCCCAGCAAGTTCACTCGGTGTCAGACAAGACCACACGTAGAAAATAGATTCCGTTGTCTTCGTCATTCCCCTTTTTTTGTAAAAGTTGTGTAGGTTATGTTTAAGCTCCTTTGTGATGGGACCCGCAAATATATTTAGAAGACTTTTGAAAACTTCTTTCCGAAGTGAAACGACTTCCATCATCAAAACTTCACCCATCTGCTACTGAAATACTAAATGAAATCAAACCGGGAGAATTGTTTGATCAAAGGTGTACATTTGTATTCGCGAGTTGAAATCATCCTCGTCACTATCTTTTTTATTCATCCAAATTAATTCCATCTTTAATTTCCGTCATTAAATGTGTATTCTGGCATTTTCTCCCTAATCGGATCTCAGAACTTCATTACGCTCTCATGCGGAGCTTTTCAGCCTCTTATTTTCCCGTCAAATGAGGTGTGCAAAGATCAGCTGTAAGCCATCAGCAACAGAGGCCAAATGGAGGGGTAATGTACTCCTCCTTATGCAAAGATGCACTGCTGCGACCTATGTATTAACATTTGGGAACAACTCAAACCTCTTAATCCTTTGGATAATTAAAAAGGGCACTTTTCCCCCTGTATGGCTTATTATCCTCAAATGATGTGTATAAGGCGTGAGGGAGAGACAGGGGGTGGATGAGAGGGAGTTGATAGCTTGTCAGTTAAGTTTGTGGAGCCTCCATATAATTAATGGTGTGAGACTTGACAGACAGTGATTCTGTATTAAGATAGGGGCATCATTTGCCCTGAAGGCCCCTTGGGACACCACTGGGACTACAGAGTTGGACATGGACTTAGACATTTGCATTACAGCGAGGGTTTGCGAAGGCATTTCCCCCTCACAGCGCGGCAGTGAAGCCAGAGAAGAGTAGGCAGCAGATAGAGCACGTCCTTTCCAAAGAGCATGTTCTATGACACGATTGTAAGAATCTGACAGAACATCATCCTGACTGCTGTGAGGAGAAGAATAAATGTCCACCGAAAAAGGGAGGAAAATGAAACGGTTCTGGCTCACTGCTAATGAACTGTGATATGTTACAGAAGCTGTCTCTTTCATCTGCTCGGAGAAAAAAAAAGAAAAGGGAAGACTGCGGTGATGGTAGTCCATGTGTGTCTTGCTCCTCCTTCCTGCCGGGCATTCTGGTTTATGCAACAACTCGGAAAACAAGATGACCTGCTCATCAAGTCGACCGTGGATACATGAAGGTTAACACATTCAGCCTTTTCTTCACATCTACTGGCCTGTATTAAAAAAACGATTATTTATGTTTGATCTATTCATTTAATCTAGCGATTATGCTGCGTTAAAACCGTTACATCTTTACAGTTATGTTTGTTTTGGTTATAACGTAGCGTGTGAAAGCAGCAACATCCAACATCCAACGGAGCACGTAACACGAGCGTTTACAGCTCCTCGTGTTAGTTGAACCTTTGTGGAAGAGAAACAAAGGCCAAAGGTAAAAACATTACTCGCACTGTCTGTTGTGAACTTGTACACCGAATTCCTGGACCAACTTTGACATATCATCGTTGCGTAGTTGTGCAAACTCACCTGTGACATTACGAGTATGCGTCAGTTCGGTTTTACCTGCAGATAACATGTCTGCTTGTTTACTGTATGAGTGTCTTACTGCTCACATTTCCTGCCCTGCTGGTTTTTTAGCAATGTCTGAGATCTTAGTACTCTGTAGCAAGTAAAAAAAGTCCTTTCCAGTCGACACAGACGATTGGAGCAGCTACTTTAATGAAGATCTATGAAATCTAGAGATTTAAGAGTTTATATGTATTTTTTAAATTGCCTTAAAAAACAACCTGTACAGCTGAATCCACGATTGATGCACATTTTCTTTTCTATTTTCTATTTCTTTTGAGAAAGGGTGTACAATAATCGGCAAACACCACTGTGTGAGCATAGAAACACAACAGTACACAGTAACAGTATCATCATGTCCCCCGTCCCTTCCCATCCACCCCCGTACTCCCAAGTAAACAAAAAGAGAAGAACACACAACAGAGCCAAGTAAGTAACCAAAAAGTACGTTTCTGAAAATGCACTTTTTGTACCTTTTAAAGCATCCTTAGTTATTATTTATTAAGAGTAAACAGTATTTATTAAGAGTAACACAGTTAAGACTTTAGTGAATCTGTTTCATCACGACGATGTTGTGCCCCACTTCAAACCAACAGCGCTCTAACTTTGGCAGAAAATAGCATCTTCATGTAAGATCCCATCGCTCATGGCTGATTGAGAAAATGGGTTTCCAGGACCTTCATGTACACTATATATATATATATATATATATATATATATATATATATATATATATATATATATATATATATATATATATATATATATTTAAAGCAACAATAACATGTGCGCTTGGGTATTCTTTAGTAATTGTCTTTTGATCCTGTGTGTGTGTGTGTGTGTGTGTGTGTGTGTGTGTGTGTGTGTGTGTGGTTCAGCAGGATTATTTTCCCTTTCATCTCTCAACGTTTCTCATCTACTAGGAATCTCACTGTTTGATTTGTTTCCAAGAATACTGTTGCATTGATCGAGCGCGCCTTTCCTTTGCGTATGGATATGTGTTTGTTGTATGTTCATTATTGTACTTGATTATCTGTGTGCATGTAGGACTGTGTGCGTGTGTGTGTGGGAAGCTCAAGGCTCTGCTTACGAGCACCCTGGCAGTTGAGCACTCTGGACGGGTGGAGCAGACACTGAGCTCAGACGCACCTATTCATCACTCTGAAGCAGGGAGTTCATTAAAATAGCCCACGCAGCCTCCTTTGTGGCTCCTGAACCGGAGCCTCCCATGCTAAACAAACAGGGTCAAAAAGTGATCTCACCACACGTTCATACGGTTCAGCAATAACAAACACTGAACAAGAAAAACCCTCAAATAGCAAAGCTGTTGGTTGTAAACACAGATCATTGGCCGAGGATACGTCACTACAATTGTCTGAATTTGATACTTTATGCAAAGATCAAGTGCCGCTGTTTATGTTAAGACAATATTTTCTTTTATTCTTCATACCAAAAACTCTCAAAATTTTAGTGGCACACAAATAGAAAGTCGTATTTTCTTTCCGACAAGAAATCAAGCTCCCAGTAGTTAACACCTCTTGTTCTACTCGTGTCTTATTACGGATTTGGAGAAGATCAAGATATTAGGGCTTAGAGAAAAGTGTGTTTCTGCAATTGACTGTAGAACAAGACTTTCTCTACATCATAAAATATAACATTTAAACATCTGGTTATGCACCACTTTGCACCAATTTTCAACAATACAGAGGTGGCAGACAGAGAGGAACACTCCTGAGCTTGCCCATTAAGGTGCTTAATTAACACATATTAAAAGATGCAACACTTTTTAACTAATACTTCCGCCCAAAATTGTAAATCTGCATTGATTATTTCCTCCCTATATTCGTCTGGAGAGATCAGTAAATCAAAGTCAAAATCCTTCTATGTGCGATCTTACTCGTTTTTTTATTCTGAATGAGAACTTGAGGAAACATCTCTCTTTGAATCTCTGAGACACAGCAGACCAGCTGTCAGCGAAGGGGCAGATGTGTATATATATATATATATATATATATATATATATGTATTTCTTCATTGAATGTGACTCTGGTATCATAATGCAGTGAAGCCTTTGTAGATATTATGTGGGTGTAATATATTCTGTTACAATGTCGTCGTCTCTGGTAGCTTTCTTTATAATTTGAACTTTTCAGCACAGCATGCTACTGCTCTCTCTTTAATCGCACTTTATTTTTCCTGGAAACGTATACAGTACATTCAGTTCAAAGAACTAGTTCAAGATTTTGGGAAATGCGTTACTTGCAAAATACTTTCTTGCTGAGAGAAACAACAGTGTGTAAAAATAATTATATATATATATATAAAGTCGTACATTTCCAAGAAGAAACATGGATATTGTCTCATATTAAAGTGGTACATTTATGGGAAAAAATTGCAGCATTTACGAGAAAGAAAGAGAGTTTTCATTTATATCTTCATTCAAATCCAAATTCATTGTGACAGACAATCCTAGATGTGTGCCAGCTTTTGTTTTTATTGTAGTAAAATGTAGTAATTCATTCAATACAATGTGAAAATGTTTATTTAAATACTCTTTCCACCACCTTTCCATCAAATGCCATTAAAACCTGCCAGATGTTTAAAAAGAAAAAGTGTTTTAGATTACTTAAACAAACGTACAGGGCACATAAAAACATAACTAACACAACTTTAGGCAGAAGCAAGACAAAAGACAAAAACTCCACACACACTTTGCATCATTTCCTGTCGGTACACAGCCACACAGCACAGCAGCTTCACACAGTGAGCCAACCAAACACAGGTCAGATGTTGTTGGACCTTATATTTGCTCTGTGACTAATGGGCTTTTGGTCCTCTTTGTGTGCAACCTCGGTGACCTCTGAAGTTTTCCTCGGCCATTTCTACGACACATGACAGCTGCACATGCATCGATGGCTCCATGTGGGTTACTGTGAGCTAAGAATGTGTATATTTCTTGTCAGGATTCAGTCTGAGCGCTTCCCTTGTGTGTAAGCGGGGTGTATGTGTGACTGTACATTTATATCTCTATTCTGCGAGTGCTGTATTGTGGAGTTCTTTTGTGTGTTACAGTTGGTGGATGTTGGTGCACCGGAGCAGATGTGGCATTTAAATGGCCTTCTTTTTTGGGAAGCAGGTGGCTGAGTGTGATAGATCATAGATGTCATCACTGGCTCTGCTTTCTTCTGTGTAAGTCCTACCAGAATCAGTTTTTGTCTTTGGTGCTTCGATGGCACACACATGCAAGTAGGGACATTGAAACACACACACACACACACACACACACACACACACACACACACACACACACACACACACACACACACACACACACACACACACACACGCACACACCCGTCATGCAAACCTTCAGATTCATTTATGTGTGTACATTCAGACGCGCACACCTGCAGGGAAGAGCAAACCAGCTATGATTAAGGAGCCCTGAAATCCCACAGCGCCTCGGTGTCAGACCTTTCCTCCTCTGTAATGACCTGTAAAAGTCCGCCAGCACAAAGAGCCAAAAGTAGTTTGATGTGGAAAATGTTTTAGTCAGATGTATCACTTGCACGGACGCACGTGTCTTTCAGCTCCTGTCGTAGCTTCTTCCTGTATCCACCTTGCACCATAATGACTTTGCACAAAGTAAAAGCCGAAACTGAGTGATTATAATTATGGTTGTATCTGATTTTATAATGATGTGTGAGCTCTCCTCCGGGCCTGTTCCATTTCTCTCCTCATGCTGCTGTTCTTTATTCTCGGGGAGGAGAGAGGGCGTTTCGAACGAGCCCACAGCAAACAGGACTAAAAATAATGACTCTGTGGCTCTGTTTGAGCTTTGCTGCTCTTTGCCTTCCCCTCAGGAATAGCTCTCTAAATACACACAGCGCTAATGCGGCGGCACAGCTCTGGGCTGTCTGTGTGCCTCCTCAGTCATTTTCTTAAAATATCCAAACGCTTTATTGATCTGGCCCCCGTCAGCCTGAGATGCATTAGATCTCTCCGCTGCTATTTTCAATATAACGTTTGTGTTTTTTTTTTGTGTACGTGCGAGCGTCATGTTTGCTCGAGCTTTGCAAACACTGAGGAGAAATCAAGCAGAGCAGGCGGGTGCAGGCAGCTAAGAAAGTGTCCTAAATTATTGTTATTATTAGCCCGTAATGACATCATTTCTCCAAGGAATTTAGAGGGTTTGAGAACAATCTTTCCAAAACATCAACAACAACAAAGATTTCTTGTGCTGCCGCGTGTTCTGACAGCGCTACCCACTGCTCCATTAATTTTAATCAAATGTTTACAATGCACTAACAGCTTGGAATTGTGTGTGTAATAATGATGCAAAATTAAACTTTGTTTGGAATGATCGCCCTAAACAAACACAAATTAGTTTGCTGTGAGAGGTGATGTATTATCCCAAAGAAACGTGGATAATTGAGTTCCTCTCATTTCACTGCTTCCATTGTTTCTAACATTCCCCCAGACTTTCTCCTTCTCCTAAATCCTTCACCCTTTCATCCCTAACTTTCTGCTTTCCTCCCCAACTCCATCTTTCTGCCTCTGTTTAATTCTTCATTTTCTGCCTCACCTCGCATGAGTCTTCACTCCCTCTTTGCTCTGTCAGCCTCTTCTTTGCGCCCTCTCGAGTATCACTCCTCCCGCTTCTCCCAGCCGTCTTCACTGAGAGGCACCACACAGGGCCCTCTGGTCTCAGCTTGAGTGCGTTTACTGTTCCCTGGTGCTCTTCTCAGAGCCGGCTGATACACTTCAACCATGGATCTAGCAGCTTTGAGCCCAGCTAATATCTCTATCCAGATTTCTTTGCCAGTGAAGGAAAGTTTACCCTTCTCTCGCAGCTAATATTAACTTTTGTGAAGTAATTACAGTTTCAGTAAACTGAGGTGCTTTGAGGAAAACAAATGCTCTTCTGAGTCTGTTCCTTCAGAATTTGATTAATCACATTGACAATACCCAGGAAATTCTTTACATGTCCACTTGATAAAAATAATAATGTATAGGAATGTGTCTTGGGGAAGATGCTTATAACTGTCTTGCCGGAAGTTCAAAGAGAAGATAGATCATTCGCACGCCTGTGTGTGTGAATCATGGAGCTACGACCGACAAAGCTTAACTGGAAGCCAAATAAACTTTGGTTGGCTTTGTCCAAAATGCAATTTCTGAACCCTAACATCTGAGGAGGATTCAGCTTTTTATTAGCATTACATGATCTTGTAAACGGGCTACTTTTGAAACAATCCTGTCGGAGATGTTGTCTCTCAACTCCGTTCTCCCATCACGAGTTGCTAATCGGACTGTAACCTATGAGCAGAGCACGGAAAAGATCATCTTGGATGTGAAACAGTGTCTCTGAGATTAGGATCAAACGAACAAGATGCAACATATTCATTTGTAAACTTCAGAGGTGCACGTAGGTACATTCTGAACGTGTGGAGAGAGCTAGGCTCCGTCTCTCGGCTGTAACTTTATATTTAGTGTACATACATTATATAGTGGTATCAATCTTCTCATATAGTTCCTCATTTACCAAAGCTTCAAACTATTTTTCAAGATGTCCTGTTTATGTGCTCCACAGTAAGCAATAAGAAGGAATGTCATTAGCAGATACAACTTCCAAGAGAAAGATGCACGTGCATAGATCACTTGGCTTCATTATGAATTCACTGTACTGCTGTGTACTGATGCAATAGTTCAATCAGACTTTATTGTTACGCGCTGGAGTTCAGTTTATTTTCCACATAACTAAGAAATGTCATCCATTTAAAGATTTTCCGAGACCTACGCTCTGCTTTAAAGAAAAATAAATGATACAAACCGCTCTTAAATTACAATTAATGGAGAGAAAGTGCCACGTCCTCCAAGTCTTTGAGTTAGAGGACATGAATAGAAGTCATCAGAAAGAGTATTCACATGACACATGTTCATCCTTTGATCAGTTGATTAAAGGTTTAGAGTAAAAGTAAATGAAATGTTGCCATGTTTTTATCTACAGCCTGAACTTCAAGGTGATTCTTTTTTCAAATGCAGTAATGTCCAGTTCGTGGTTGTGCACAACATTCTTTGCCAACTCATCTCGGAGAGAACAAACAGTCGAGCACTGGAGCACAGAGATCGCACCTTCACCGCTGAACTGAACTTCAGCCGAGGTTGTGTGTGTGTGTGTGTGTGTGTGTGTGTGTGTGTGTGTGTGTGTGTGTGTGTGGGTGGAGAGAGCGAACGCAGTGATTGCATGGGGTAAAGAAAAAAGAGCAAGTGTATTTCTATTGCAGAAAAGTGACAATCACACTCTTTAGTCAAATCACACATCTTGTGGTTTCACTGCATGTTACGCCCATATTGAGAATCTAAAGAGAAGCTTTTGCTCTTTCTTTGCGAGTGACTCATAATCTTAACTTTTCCGCTATCAAACTACTTTATAGCTGCGAATATCTAAATGTCATCTCACTTACATATTGCCAGGAAACAAGAAAAATAAACAATAAACAAACGATGAGCCCCGGAGATGACCTCGCTGAGGTTTTTCCAGATGAAACAGGAAACGGCGCTGCTTGTACGTGATGCCTTTCCAGGGATTCCCATTCATTCTCATCACCAAATTGCCATCTGGTGCATCCCGAAGTTTGTAAATAATTAGTAAATAACAGTGGAAAAAGTATTCCATGGTCATTATCCATTCTGCGTCGTGTTGCTGTAGAGTTGTACTCCGACTGATATTTCTTTAAATTAGTAATAGAGGAAAACAACAACGACAACGCAGTTAAAAAAGATCATTAGCGGTCCGGGACAGTTGTTGAGCCCAAGCTTAATTGACTTAAACTGCATCTGGGCAAATAGTGTTTAACAATGATTATTCTTAACCTGCTGTGAGGAGCAGATGTTACATATTTGTCAGTAATTCCATTAGAAGTGAAACTGTGTTTTAGTTTAAACTGGGAGTGCGGCTTGATGGCATCGTCGGTCTGTTGGTCTGTTAATCCACCACTTTGGTCCAGATTGAAAACATCTACTGTTTAGATATTCATAGTCCCTACAGTATGAATCCTACGCACAGTGTCGCCACCAGTAGTTTTTGTTTCATTTGATTTATTCTGGGAAATATCTCAACATTTACTCGATGGATTGCACCATATTCATGATTACCAGACAATAAATCCTAATGACTGTGGTCACCTGACTACTCCTCTGGTGCCACCAATACGTCAAATTATAACATTCTCATCCGCCTCAGCTGTACTGTAGCAAATGTTAGCATGCTGGACAAGACATTATACATTACAGTTCATTTAGCTGACTCTTTTGTCCAAAGCGACTTGCGATAAGTGCAAACAATCATGAGGATACGACTCTGTACAGCAAGAATCTTACAAGTACATCAGCTTCACATAGGTGAAATCTTTAAGTGCAGAACAACAGCTTCAAATAAGCCAAACAAAAGTGCAACATACAGAAACAATAGAATACTAATTCAACTATTAGCTACAAATAAGCCAAACCAATATTACATGCTTAAGATCAGCATGTTCACGTCGTCGTTTTGAGTATGCTGACGTCAGCCTTTGTAAGTGAAGTGTCACAGAGCTGCAAGCATGGCTGCACCCTCTTAGTCTCAGTTTTCAGATTCCTCTAGGCATGCTTTAACCTTTAAAACATGCAAAAGCTGTCACTGCTGAATGTTTCTCCAGTGAAATGCATCCAGTTATGGTCTTCTTTTCAGGATTGTTCAATCATTTTCTAAACATTTCTGTCATTGTGTGGGTTTTAATACAGTAAACTCTGCTGCAAACATATTAAAAGCTCGCTAACAACTGTTTGAAAACACATTTTGGTCCGGCTCTGCTTAACACAGAAGCGCCAAACATTTAAACACTCTCAGAACAGCCAGGAAAAGCAATCACGTCACGCTATTGATTGTGTGATTGCAATATTAGCCTTGTCGACAGCTGTACTCGCCATGCCTTAACTAGCAGGAGGTAAATATTGCACATCATTGGGGGCTGATTGAATATGTTTATTTAATTTCTGGCCAGAAGCGAGGCAGGCAGCCGGATGTCTGATTACCGCAACTGTTACCACGAAGCATTACTCCAACGTTGAGTTGGTAAATGGTGTGTCTCCAAACTGAGGCACCAGCAGAAAATAGAAACGCAGAGCAATGGTGCTGTCGTGGTGTTAGATGTTATGCTTCCTGTGGGTTTGATCCTTTTTGCAGCGTAATTAATCTTTCTCACGTCACTTGTATCGTGACTATCTCCTCCAGGTTATTCACCGCCGCAGATCAAACTTTCTCTCTGTGCTCTCTCAAGCAACACCAACTCCCTTTAACAGATTCTTCACACAGAAGAGAGTCTGACAATAAAAGCAGATATTCATGCCCCGGCATAGCATTTTGTCAAAAGATAAAAGCTTTCCTCCCCTCTATCTCCCTTTTCATCAATACAGAAGAACACAGTGTGAAGGCAAACCACATTTTCTTCTGCACTCCAAATACCTCTGCAGTGCAATGTGGAGGGTGTCATTTGTAATGAATAGCCCTGAGGTAATTAGAAACACACTGCTCTTCCAAGAGAAAAACAAGATCATGAAAAAACGATGATGAATAAATAAAAAGGATAAAAAAGGACGACAGAGGAATGTGTCCTCCTGGCTGAGAAACAGATGTCAGGGCTGCATTGTTGATACTCTGCTGTTTGGCAGAGGACGCAGGGGGCTTTTGCCAATTCATTAACCAGTCAAGTAAGAAGGCTTCACACTGTCTCCAGCAGTGCTCACAACACCACCCACTTGTCTTGTCACTTATGAGCATGTTTGGATGATGACAGGGTGTCAGTGAGTTTCTGAATGTTTGTGTGTGTTTTATGTCTGACATCTGTGTCTGAATATCAGAGGCTGGATAAGACTGAGATGTGAGAGGATCTAGTTCAGTGTAGTTCAGACCTATGATGCCGTTCATAAACCCTGCATCTCACAAAATACATTTATTTATAATGAGTTGGCTCTCCTCCCCTCTATCTCCCTTCCAATACATTTACAGAGACTTATAGTTGCTGTCTGTATCGCCTTCTTTGGCAGCACCAGGGAAGAAGTTGGGGTGACTTTAGGTCACTAAACATAAATTGTATATACGAAGTGGACGTAGTCACTGACATCACCCATTGGACTAACGTTTTGAAGCCTCGAGTTTGACATTTTCGGTCGCCATCTTGGTTCTTTGGAGGCAGAAGTAACTATAGTTGGACCAGAGGGTGGAGCTGGTGGGTACAAGGTACAGTTAGCAGCTAACACTAGCGCTTGCTAGCTTGGTTAGCAAGGTGCATCCGTAATTCATGTTAAATATGAAATTAATCCAGATGCTAATTTTGGTTAGCGAAAAACAGGCTTGTTCGTAATTTACTTACTGGAAAGAATGAACAGCCGACTCCTTAGAGGGTCTCTTAGTTTAACGTCACACTGAATAACACCGTGATCGTGACGCATACCCCGCTTTATCGTCTATTCTACTCATTTTTTTTATCATCTTTCAGCTCATTGTTTTGGTTATTCAGCCCACAACTTGACTAAAGAGCAGCATATTTATCTCGCTATGACATATCACACCATTGTTAATAGGAGAATCAATATTACACGTGACATTTGTTAGGTGGGCAGATACACCCACGAAGTAATTGTGATTTTAGTTATACATTATTAAAGTCAGATAGATAGATATTTCAGAAACAGTCAACATTTTGCATTAAGTTTAGTAATAATTAATTAATAAATAACAATTATTTTTTATTATCTTGGCATTTTTGGTTGAATCTTAAAAATATTTGAATATTAAAGTACTCTTGAGGTTTATGTATGTGGAGAAATGTCAGCAGAAATTAATTTAGCTGTATCAGACAATTCATTTGCATCGTATGAAACTTACAAAAGTGTCTTATTATTATTAAAAAGAGAAATTAAAGCAAAACGAGAAGGCAGAAGAGGAACAGAATCTTTTTTCCCCTGCTCCCCTTTTTGTCTGCTCTGTTCTAAAATGCATAAAATCCCAATTTTACCTGAAATGCAATCGCAAGAATCAAAAACAAAAATCTCAAGGAAACCACCAACGCTTTGAATACATCACCACTTACAAACCGCTGCTTTGAGCTGACATATGGTAGACAGATTGATCCCACCTCACTTAAATGCAGCATATGCCACAGCTTCATTAACAAGCAGAGGAGGGTTAGTCATCACCGAATGTGACATGGATGAGGAAAGAAAGATGCAGACACTAATAGACAAATCAATATTCACCATTTTGAATGTCGAGAGCAGGCTCCCTGGTCAAAAGATGGCCGACATGATCTGATAACAACTCCAATGTTCACTTTGTACAGATGTTTTTGCCTCTACAGCTGTGAATCACACCTGGAATGTGCAGCTGGTGCATGTTGGTTGATATACAGTGAACCTGTGTTGGTGTGTTTCTGTGTTTGTGGGACGAGAGGGAAGGGTGTGGATGTATCTGTGTTAAAAAAGATGTCATCTTCTTCACACACCAGATGCCTCCATGTTGGAAGCTGCAGATTTCCTTGCTGTGTGTCTGAGTTGTTTGTGTGTGTGTGTGTGTGTGTGTGTGTGTGTGTGTGTGTGTGAGAGTGTTTTCCGGTCACATGCAAGGAAGTGTCTGTTTGTTTCTAAAGAACATTAATTTTAGACGTTTGTTCTCAGAAACTTTGGCTTTCCTTTGCATATCATTATGTTTATTAATAACTCACCTTACATCACATAAAAATCAAGCAGTAAAACGTACAAAACAACAACCGAATTCATCTCTTCCTGGTCATATTGGTGAATAAGAACTTGTTGTGTGCGATTTACTAATTTAACATCACATAACTTCGACACATTGGAGTTGAATAAGCCAATTCGGGAAGTGGAGTTCAATGTCACAAATCTGCCAACATCAAACATCATCAAGAGCAACAACAACAAACATTTGATGTCAATGTTCATTTTAAACTTGATTTAAAATGAATTTATTTTATTTGAAAACTAAATTATTAGTATAGGGGGAACAGGTTTTCAAATGTCTCTCTTGTTTCATCTCTCTGCTTTCCTTCCTTCTTCTGATTACTGTTATTGTGACCTGCCGCAATTCAGTTTGCTTATACACACACACACACACACACACACACACACACACACACACACACACACACACACACACACACACACACACACACACACACGTGTTGTGGGTCATGGGAAGTGTGTCGTTATTATTCAGGTGATACTCTAGCAGAAGTGCATATTGTTTTACTGCCTTACTTGAGAGAAAGGGATTGTATTGTATTGTTTTGTATTGTATTGTTTTACATGACAATTGAAATTAAGAGCGAAAGACTGGAGGTGGAGATGCTTTGATCAGATTTGAGAGGAACTGAATGTGAAATCTGATAAAAGAGTGGAAAGAACACAAACATGCACATATAAAATACGTCTTTAGGATATATTTCAGGTGTTCCTTGAATATTTTGTTCTTCAAAGAGAGCAAATCTGCACAGGGTTTGCACGAAGTCTTGTGTGCCTGTTTTACATTCCTGTCGGCAGATTATCCACGTGATCCATGCTAATGCTTTGCCGTGCT
This sequence comes from Cottoperca gobio, assembly GCF_900634415.1. NCBI lineage: Eukaryota > Metazoa > Chordata > Actinopteri > Perciformes > Bovichtidae > Cottoperca > Cottoperca gobio. Next base: position 22,679,114 of record NC_041359.1, read on the forward strand.
TTTGCTTTTGCTTTTGCTTTTCCCGGAATTAAAAAACAAAACAAGGTGATTCTAACAGCAGACCTCTCTTGTCCTTATCTGCAAAAAAACGGAAGTCCAGAAAAGAGGCTTATTTCTGTGAGCACGGTACACGACGCTGTCTGGAAGGTGATCCTGTACTCGCAGGTAGCTGAACAGACAGCTGCCAGAGAGAAAAGAGGTAGAGGAGGAGAAGGAAAGAACAGAGAGAGTGAGGAGGCAGAGGATACAACACGAGACGATATGAGAGGAGAGGAAAAGCAAGGAAATGAGGAGAGGAAGGGAGAAAACAAAAGCCTTTGAGTCAGCAGTCAGCAACATGTCAAACTGCTCTCCAGATTACTCTGCACACACACGAGGGAGAAAGAGGTAGCCAGCTACAGCTACACACCTCATTTCTGTTATTTCTGTGGACACACACTGTAAGGTATAGCCCCAATCTTCTGAAAAGACGGCTCTTAAGATGCATCCAGTAAAAAAAATAATCTAATTGGTAAATAAGCTGCTGGATCAACTGAAGGTTTAGCATCTGTTAGCAGTGAGAGTGTGTGTGGTTTTCAGCGTGCTGCAGTGCATATGCTTACACCTCTGAGATTATGCTTAGCAAGCTTATACAATCCACTTAGCATACAGGCTGTAATAAAGTATTAACATGCACAGTCACAGGCCAAATAAATCCTGGATGAAATGTTTAAAATGTGCTGGAACTGCGCCGACTATTTTAGTCGTACAATAGAAGGTTGATCAAAGACAAAGCCAGGGCTCTGGTTTTTTTCTTTAATTGATGACGGTGGTAGTATAAAACTTGTGTGAGGTAACCATTTTGGCTTGAATCCTTGATCTGAAATGCTGTGTCTTCAAGAAAATGTGAGAATTTAGAGATTTGTTTGTGTTGAGAATTCAGAACAAATCGAAGGATCTGTTTTCATTCCATCGAAGCATCTCATTAAAACACACTGACAAGGAATGTGATGTTTGTCGTCTTCATCTCCCGCTCAAATCACGTTCCCAGAGAGACGTCAATCATTGAGGCGATTTAAAAAAACACATGTAGAAATAATCCTCCATTGACTTCCCATCAGCTCAGATCAGCTGTCATCACTCTGCTGGGAAACCGTCAGCACGTTCTGCCACGTTACACAACTTTACACTCGACTTCTGTTGCTCCTGCTGCACGATTGTCTTTTCTCCGAGTTATTTATGAATCACGAGGTGTCATTTATCCAATTATTGAACATGTTGAGTGTTGAGAGTTCAAACACACCATACCTGATGTGTGTTGTCAACGTGTTTTCAGCATATCACTGCATGAAAAGCTAAGAGCTCAAGCTTGCCGTCGTCACACAGTGTTCATTTTGCAATGATAACGATGGCACATCTCTCGAAACTCTTGGTAATATTTGAAACAATGGCTACTTGATGTCAGAGTGAAAAGCATCGAAACTTAAAAGTCATCTCTATCCAACATCCGTCTCTAGCACAGTTGGGATACGGATATTTCAGAGCCATAGATTCTAACACAAACGTCAGAGAGATAATGAGTCAGGCGGACCGGACTAACATATTCAACTAAACAACCCCGCTGCCCTTGCGCTCTCTCTGCTTCGAGGGGATGAAGAGGAGGGAATGGCAGGTTAACAAAGGGGGTTTCGTTTCGATCATGCTAATAATTGCAGCTTTCGTTCAAGCGGATAAATGCACCGTTTAATCTTCTTTACAATTTATCTGCACTGTGTTTTGTTTTGTTTTTGAAAAGGCAGTTTAAAAAGACCTCATATGGGGAAACATTTGATGCTTGAGCAACCTATTGTGTCTATGAACGTTTGAAGAGTAATAAATGTACAATCCCTGTTTAAGAGAGGGGTTTAGCAACTGGTCAGTTCTTCATATTTTGTGTAAACCAGTATTGTAAATAAATTGTGCATCGGACTGGTTATAACTCCCCCCCCCCCCCCCCCCCCCACCCAGCATGTAGACAAGCGTGCACTGACCTAAGGGCTCCCTGTTACTGGTAACTTAATAATCGCAGCTGTTGCTACATGTGCACTGCATGCTACTGGCTTCAGGCCACCGGAGAAATGTCGGCCCAGATGACATTTTGCACTCACAGAATCTAATATATGTATGTATTTATAGCAACTCCATAGCTTTTGTTTTTCACTGCAGAATGTATTCAAACTGGGCAAACTGTGTTTTTTTTCCTCGGGTCAATAAAAAGCAGACACAACAACAAATAAATCAATTAGAGGATTTGAACATTTATTTTATATCACCCGAGCTTCTGCTCTCTCTTTTTCCTATACAATCTCTGTAAACAGTGTGCAAACCGGATTGATTTAAACTTTCCATGTTCACTGAAACCCATCTGTTCAATCAGGCCTTTTCTAATGCATGACCCAGTGTGTGTCCCAGAGCTGCGTTTATTCTGGTGGCTTACATTAAAAAAGAGCACACGTATAAAAGTACGGGCTTCACTGCTGACACCACCGCCGGCCGAGCGGGCGCTAATACTGAAAGCGCATTGAGAGCAGTGGTTAGAGGAATTAGTGAGAGCCGTGCACAGATTGGAGGCAAAGTGGACTCCTGATTTTTTGTTTAATAGCCTCTCTCCCCTTCCTCCCCTCCTCCCCCAACATATATGCATGGCTCGTCCTCGGTTGGGGACTCGCTGAATATGGGAAACACTAAGTGGAAAAGAGTGTTAAGTGTGGTTAAAAGGGATAGAGGGGATATGAAACAGGGAACGAGTGGAAATTGGCTTCGGATGCATGGACAGTGTTGTTCACAGTGGTGGTGTGGTGTAAGGTAATATTTTAATGCACGACGGTTAGCAGATCATCACCAGAGCTCCTGCTGAGCCAATTCAGTTCTCAGGTCAAAGGGGGGGGGTGTTTAAACATTAAAAGCTGCCGCTGAGTGACAGCTCAGCGGCAGCTTTTCTCTCTAAGAGCTTGTTGTTTGACAAAACATGTTCCTCAGATGACATGTTTTCATGTCATTAACTGTGTTGATATGTTTTCATAAATGTAACATCCTGGCTCTTGGGGTTGGTGCTGTCATTGCTGTACACAAATGCAGCGGAACTGTTTACATTGATACTCAGAAGAAGCATTTTAATGCTACTGGGACCTACAAGGCTCAACGCTGGGATAAACCACATTTCAGAGGTGTTTGGGGATCCCAAACCATTGTCTGCGTGTGCCCGGGATAGTTTAAGAGCATAATTCATGTCAAAAACCAGGTTTGCTGAATTTCTTTAAGGCTGCTTGACACTCCGGTGATCACAAAGTCATATCTTATGAAACAGAACTTCTCTGTTCTTTGAGGGGAAGTATTCAAGGCAAAGCTCCTGTAGGATTCCTCACATTTCTGGATCAGATAGCATCCATAAATCTTTTTTATTGAAAATGTCATTTCTTCCCCACCTCGCCTGATTCCTCATTCAAAAAGGAAAAAGTAAGAGATAAACAAAAACCAAAGGAGGAATAACAAAATAAAATAAGATTGTCTAGACATGTGTTGTGGAGAGACAGATAATTGAGGTTCACTCTGTCCTTTATCTGGAGATTACATTTTAATTTACAGAATAAAGTCAAAGCAGAGGCAAAGCCTTCAAAGAGTCTCAATGAAACTGATAACGCAGCACATATCAACATTCACCTGACGTTAGGTGGAATGCCATTATAATATGTGCTGTGCTATTGTTTTGGGCCAAACACAATGAAAGCAGTTTTCAACCTTGAGGCCTTCAGCTCGCCCTGCAGCCTGCCAACTACACCGCCAATTATTCCACCACAGTGTCAAGGTTGCGTACTTTGAGCTCCTCCCCGGGCTAATGTCTGCTACTAAAATTGAACAACACTGTATTTAATATAAGTCATTTTCATCACTTTACTATCGGTATTATAATTTTATGTTTCTGTCTGATTAACACTTGAGGCGTTATTGTAAATGTCCTGAGTAAAGTGGCGTTTAAAGCCTGTCCGAGCTGCAGGATTACACTGAGACGGCGATAAGTAAGCAGGCAGGAGTTAATTAAGAGTTGCTTATGCCTCCGAATACAGTTTCATATATCAGTAATCCTGTATGACCTGGGCCACAGGAGACCAGGGATTGTTGGCTTAGGCACAGAAAGCTCACTTATATATAGAATGATGTAATAGATTTCACTTTGTCCATTAACAGATCATTTGACACTGTAATTAAAAACAGCTCGCAGTGATGAATTAATCAATCCCCCCGAGTGGGTTTGTAAGAGAAGATAAGAGCCGTCTCTCTCACACCGGAGAACAGAAGGTATTTAGATACTTTGGAGAGAAACTGACAGGGACGCTGATTCACGTGGCGATGCAGCTGAATGAAAAGGGCGAGGCAAAGTAAGAAAGATATGACGGGGGGGGTGGGGGTGGGGAGAATGGAAGCAGGAAACACGCTTTAGCTTTGTATTTGTTATCCAAACATTCCAGGTTGGTATGGGTGTGTTTCGTTTTAAATGCTGCACCAAATGTAATAGATGTTATGGTGTTACTTATAGTATATGTGACTGGACATTATTACCACCTCCAGTTTGTTTGTCAGCAGGATTACGGAAAAACTGCTTTTATAAAACTTTGTGGGAAAGGTGAAGCACGGGCCAATGAAGAACCCATTAAATGTTGGAGCAGTGTGGAATCACTGGGCGGATACACAAATCATTTTTCACTTTCGTTAACATTGCGAGATGGGGCTGCACTCTCCTAAGTGACCTTCTAGTGCCCTTGTAGTTTGTGCTCGTTATTGAGAGGCGTAAGTTGCACAGTTAACAGTTTAACCATCCTTTATTCATTTTCAAATAGATGAAATGTACAGGTAGGAAAAGAAAACTGGAAAGATAATAATAAAGGATAAAAATAGTCACACACGTATCCCTCCATGTGCCTTCTACCACCAACAGAAAGGCACAGCTCACACTGCACATCCTGCACCATATGGATGACCCAGGGCTCTTCCCGCTCGCCCGCACCACTGAAGTCATTACCACTAAAGAGTGGCATGTGAGCCACAGGTCACAAGTGAAGGCAGGTCTGTTACTGAGACTCAAACGCACCGCTCTGCTCTGGCATGTGATAATACTGTAACATGTGCAGTACCAAATACATGTTGGGAGAAGCGTAAAGCGTTCCCAGTTTACGTTTCCATTATATCACGTTTTTATCATACCAATGTTTTTGCTGAATGCATCTGCAAAACGTTTAAAGTCCAAGTATTTCATTGGTTTTTGATGCTATATAGAGTACGCTTGCGGCAACTAAAGCATGAATAATGTTAGTTCATATAATAAAACATTCAATATCTGTAGGTTTATCGTGGGAGGTCAGTTTTATGGTAAGCTGACTCTTTGATTGACATGCTGGGTCTCATGTCAGAGTCTTTCTTATTGTACTGTGTTTGCTATGCGTATGCAAACCAGTGGCGTTTGCTTCATGCCCGAAACTTTCTTTCTCAATAGGAATACTGGTTTTCGTAGCTTAAACGGTTGATTACTGTAATACAGTTACAGCAAATTCAACTTTATATAATGCCACTTCTGAATTACATTGAACTCTGTAATTACATGCAGAAGCACATTCTCAAGTCACAGGAGACACGATGGCATCCTCGCTCAACTGACTATAGGTGAAACAAATAAACAGTAAACTTTATTCCCACTTGCTGTTGTCTGTGCACTCTCTGAAAATGCTGCCTCATTTATACTTTAAATTAGCTCGCATAAATAGGCTGAAGAGTGCCCGGAAAACACAAACACAAGACTCCCCGCTGGAAAGGCACAAAGGAGCAGTGCAGAACAAAATCCTTTGAAGGGACTCTAAAAGGGAATTAAGCAGGCCTGTCAAAAATTAAACTGGCTCCAGTTTGAAATGGGATTCTTTTAGCTCTTCTGCCTCTTCATTCCTTCACCCAGAATACATGGGGCGCTGCCAGGACACTGCAGTCCACACTGCAGATCCTCCTCGGAGGACAACCTCACACACAGTCTGATAATACTGTATTTTGTCTTGTAAAGGAAACAATAATCTTATTTCTTTATCCAGAATTTAAAGATTTGAGTTTGTATTTGTATTTTTTTCTAATCGTCTGCACAGATTGTTTTGTTTGCACCAGTTTTGTTAGAAACAAGATCATCATGTTCCATTAACACAACATTTAATCTGCTGTCAGTTATCATCAGACCTGCATGATGGAGAGAAGCATTCAAGTGTTTGGTTGTTTTGAATCCGACTACTTCTTTATGTTTACCACATTTGTCTATTTGATTAAATAATCACGATGAATGGTTATGCTGCGTCGATCCAACTACTTCTCTCTCGATATTTATTTTTATTTAATTTAAAATCTGTATATCTCACTTCATGGAAGATAATTAAAGTCATTTTTGTGTAATAAAACACAAGGTCTGTGATTGCTGTGGCACTAACAATGTAGTCTTTTGCTCTTTGCGGAATTAATTTAATAAAAACACGTAGCATACATCCTGTGGCTGTATCGAATGAATAATTTAATGTATTCAAGAAATGTTTATATTCTTACACTACAAACAGAGGCAAGACAAAACAAAAGGAAAGCAAGCAAACACGTACAGTAGTACTGAATCCATATATCTCAAAACATAGTTTACCAAATATTAACTCAACAGATTATACTTACAACTCTCCTTTGCATCTTTGAAACCTTTAAAAAACTGAGCCAAAGGCCGTCTCTCTGTCTGTCTGTCTGTCTGTCTGTTTCTCTGTCTCTCTCTCTCTTCTCTCGTCTCTCTCCTCTCCCTGTCTCTCTCTGTCTCTCTCTCTGTCTCCTGTCGTCCTGTCTGTCTGTCCTGTCGTCTGGTCTGTTTTTATCTTTTTTCTTCTTTCTTGCTTCCTGTTTCTCTGTCTCCCTCCTCTCTGGTCTGTTTTTTTCTGTTTCATCTGTCTCTCTCTCTCTCTGTCTCTTGTCTCTCCCTCTCTTTCCTCTTGTCTCTCGTCTTTTTCTCTCTCTCTTTCTCTCTTTTGTCTGGTCTGTTCTCTCTTTTTTCTCTTTCTCTGTCTTCCTCTGTTTCTCTCTCTCCTCTCTCTCTCTCTCTCTCTCTCTCTCTCTCTTCTCTATTCTCTTCTCTCCTCTGTCTCCCCTCTGTTGCGAGAGAGAGAGAGAGTAGAGATATGAGAAGAGAGAGAGGAGAGAAAGATGGCTATCGTATCAAGAGATATAGATCTCTCTACTTCTCTCTCTGTATGTTTGTATTGATTCTCTCTCGCTCTCTCTCTCCTATATACTCTATCTCTCTCTCTCTCTCGCTGTCTCTCTCTGTCTCTCGCTCTATCTGTTGTCTGTATCTCTCTCTGTCTTCTGTATTATTGTCTCTGTCTATATTTATCTCTCTTATCGATATATATCTCTCTCTGTCTTCTCTCTCTCTCCTCTCTCGCTCTCTCTCTCTCTCTCTCCCTCTATATGTTCTGTGTATCTCTCTCCCTCTCTCTCTCTCTCTCCCTCTGTCTCTATCTCCCTCTATCTCTCTCTTGTCGGTTTTGTCTTTGTATCTATCTCTCCTATCTCTCTCTCTCGCTCAATCTCTCTAATCTCTAAATCTGTCTATCTCTCCCTCTCTATCTCTCTATCTCTCTCTTATATCGCTCTCTCTCTATCTATAGATCTATAGATTAATCTCGATCTCGAGGGAAGAGGTCTCTGCTCGCCCTATATCTCTCTCTCTCTCGCTCTATCTCTCTCTAGCTCTCTCTGTTCTCTATCTCTCTCTCTGTGTCTCTCTTGGGTCTCTCTATCTCTCTTGTCGTATCCTCTCTCTCTCTCTATCTCTCTCTCTCTCTCTCTCTCTCTCCTCTCTCTCTCTCTCTCTCGACCATCATTTCCTGTTACCTTTAGACTGTCTACTATCCCAATAATGGTGAAAAATGTGCAACAAAAGGAGTGCTTGCAGGGAGCGATCGGGACTGCATTGCGCTGTAAACATTCAGTTGTATGTGGACGGAGGACACGATGGAGCAGCTTTAGAAATGTCTCCCTCTTCACTTTTTTCTAAAAATCGCAACGTTAACTCGCACATCCAGAGATTGTTGGTCTGCAGACCCACTCACATATCCTGCAAGAGGGATCATATATAAAAAATAGAATAATATATCTGTTCAAAGATTTCTCCTGTGTGGGCCTACCGTACCGCACATCTGCATAATTACTCTTACTAAAATATAAAAATAGCAACCATTACTATAGTCAAACACCAGAAATGTGTAAAGCAGCACCTGCCTTCATGTCTGTGTATGACTGTATTAGTGAAGCTTTGTATGACGTAAAACTAAAGTTTTAAATTGCTCTGAGAATTAGCCTGTCCAAACATGTCAGAGGACTCAGTTAGACATCCAATTACGGCCGCTGCTCTCTGAGGGCTATCGGCTGTTGTAACAACTTTTATTAACTACTCTCTTATGAAAAATGAATCCAAACATTCTGCAAATCCTCGCTAGATTGGAGAGAGGTCGGGTTGACATTTAATCCTATTCCAACGGTTTGTTCATCTTTATTGCACCAGTCACGACGGTCTGTGTGGAGCTCTCACCAGCAGCTTAAAGGAAGAATTAGATAAGTGGCAGTTGAAAACATGCAATAGACCATGTCTTAGTGTATTACAGCTTAGTTGTCATAAGTGTCAGTGAAAGCCTCTCGTTGTACGATATAGTACATGAAATATCCATCTCAGCCCAAGCCGCCCCTTCTCTGCTTTCTTCTTCCTGTCAGACGGTGATTAGATCAGTTTAGCACAATGGCGTTGTGCCCAAATGCCGCCAGAGATGCACATTTTGTTTTTCCCTCTTGCTCTTGTTGTTTTTTTCTGTCTGCATTTTGTCATCTGGCGTTTAGTTCTTCATGGGTGACTCACTTGCATGGACAGCGTTTTACCATGCCCAGATTAAGCAGCCTTGTTCTCTTTCACGCTGTGTGACTGGGCTCCTCTTGCTCTTTGCTTGCTCTTCGCCGTTCCCACGCGTTGTGCTGCGCGTTTATTATTTATGAATGCATGCAAAGCTACTTCTGCTGAAGCAAATGGAACGGGATCCCTGTCTTGCTCCAGTGTAAATAATGCATTTGGCATAAACTTGAAGTCTTTGAAAGGTATTGGTGGACTTTAAGTTGGTGCAGCACAGTGTTGTCTTCGAGCCCCAATGAATACTGGCCCATGTCCTAAAGTGTTGCCCTTTAGAGTCTCTGGCACACACTGCTGTCCTAGAGGAGGGCTAATGAGGCGCTGTACAGTCGTTTCAAGTTATTCTTTTTGACCCTACAGTTATTATGATGCAGAACAGAGAGTCCAGCAGCAGCAGCATCATGGAGACTCATTATTTAAGTGGTTCTATGACGATCGCTTGTTTTCCTATAAGCTTTGCTGTGCCACGATCTGGCCATGAACACAGCGTTTCTAGCCTTTGAGAACAATAACATAAAACGTTCTGCTCCCGACTGAGAACAATCGAGACATTTATCGATGACCCAACAGTGAAATTAAGGATTTAGGAGCTACTGCCTCTGGTCTGCATTAATGCAGAGGACTGCTTGTATCTCACTTCATTAGAATCTTATTTATTTTTTACAGCTGATCTTTAAAGTTGAAATTGACCCTTTTCAGAGTCGGTATAAGTTACTGCTGAGGTGGGAAGTGCGGCTCACTGAATAAAAGGGGGTGACATCATGAAGCTGTCCCTCTTCTGAGAGACCCACACAAGTCACTTTAATGCTGGTGCAGAATGTAGGTCAGGAAAAGTTCCACTGGATCTGAGCCTGATGGAGCTGCTTTGGAAGAGGTCTGGTTTAGTGTTGGCAGGGAGGCAAGGGGTAAAATGGAATATGCCCAGGAGGGAGATAGATTAGAGGTTTTGGTATCAGTAAACAACTTTCTTGTACGCTGGCCTCAAGAGAGAAAAAGGGAAGACTTTATTTTAACAATAGATATACAAAAGTATTTTTAAAAAGGCCCTTAGTTGCTTTTTTCTTTTACCTCAAAATAAATAAATATTATATCATAAGACTTACAATTGTACTGCTACACAATGTTTTCAGATGATCACTGTCAGATTAGGCGATTATAGAGTCATACATTTGACTCGACCAATCATAACTTGCCGTCGACCACTCACCTTGCGTGACGTAGGCTACGATGATCGGTAGTGTACCAGGGAGACACGGACAACAACATACACAGATGGGATTAATTACAAGTTGAAACTAGGCAGGAAAAAGCTTTGTTGTGAGGCGTTCCACAGGCTGCATCGATTGTCTTCCACTTTGACACGTTACATGGGATAAAGTGAGCAATTAAAACACCACATGCTTATTTTCGTTCCCAACGCTCGTGGGCCAAGCTGAGCCATCATTGAGCCGATATCGTACAGTCTGCAGCTGATTATAACTATTAGCAAGTTACCCGTACTTACTCTCAATCCATTAATCCATCCAAAACTACACAGCATAGAAAATGCCATTAGAAGGTCCTGATGGTTTACCACATAATTACAACGTCCCCCCTTCATGTTCCAGCTGCTCTCTCTCTCTGTCTCTTCTCTCTCTCTCTATATATCATCTGATCTAGCTCTCTCTCTCTTCCTTGTCTCTATCTCTCTCTCTGTCTTCTCTCTCTCTCTCTCTTGTCTCTCTTCTCTCTCTATGTATCTATCTCTATCTCTCTCTGGTATGTCTGTCTATGTCTCTCTCTATCTCTCTCTCTCTCTCTCCATCTGTTCTCTCTCCTCTCGTCTCTCTGATCTCTCTCTGTCTCTCTCTCTGTTCTCTCTGTCTCTATCTCTGTCTCTCTCTCTGTCTCTCTTCTGTCTCTATCTCTCTATCTCTCTCTCATCTCTCTCTCTGTCTCTGTCTCTGTCTCTATTCTCTATCTATCTCTCTCTCTCTCTCTATCTCTCTCTCCTCTCTCTCTTCTCTATCTCCTGTCTCTCTGTCTATCTGTACTCGCTCTCTCTCTCTCTCTGTCTCTGTCTGTCTGTCTCTCTCTCTGTCTCTCTCCTCTCTCTGTATCTCTGGTCTGTCTCTTCTCTGTCTCTCTCTCTCTGTCTCTCTTCTCTCTCTCTCTCTCTCTCTCTCTCTCTCTCTCTCTGTAAACTGTCTCTCTCTCTGTAAACTGTCTCTCTCTCTGTCTCTCTCTCTCTCTCTCTCTCTCTCTCCGGTGCATGCTGGGAGTTGGTTGTGTGAGTGAGACGCTGAGCAGGTGCTAATTCGATACTTTCTTTTTTTACTATTATTAATAATGGGTTTGATTTAACTTAGTTCATTGGTGACAGTTGATTTAGTTTACTTTTTGGTGCGTTTGGGTGGATAGTCGGGGTGCTCTTGGGTGTTTTTCTCCTGCCGGTGTCCTGCCGGTCGGCGTCTGACGTCATGGCAAATGGAGACTATACCAAGCTAACGAGGAAGCACGGGATCAAAATATCAGCCGGCTTCCCGTGTAGCGTTGAAGAGATCGGGTTAGCTGTGGGAGACAAGGTCGGACATGGCAGTGTGAAGTCTCTGGCGCGGATGAACGGGGCTGTTGTCATCTTCCTGGACCAGGTGGAGCGGGTGCACCGCGTCATCGAGACAGGTATTACGGTGAGCGGAGTGTTTGTGCAGGTGATGCCACTCACTCTGCCCGCAACCAAAGTGGTAATATCTAATGTCCCTCCGTTCATAACCGATGAGTTTCTCAGCAGAGAACTATCCAGACACGGGAAAGTTGTTTCCCCGGTAAAAAGATTCTGTCTGGATGTAAGTCTCAGTTGCTGAAGCACGTAGTGTCTCACCGAAGACAGCTGTATATGATACTGAATAACCGAGATGCGGAGCTCAACCTCCGCTTCCACGTTAAGGTAGATGATTATGAATACGTGTTATTTGCAACTTCATCGGTCATGAAATGTTTTGGTTGCGGGGAGGAGGGACACACCGCGAGAGCCTGTCCGAAGCGCGGGGGTCCAGCTCCGCCTGATCCTGGAGGAGCGGCTGCCGCTCCCCCGGCGGGGGGCTCTTCGCCGGAAGAAGCCGCGGCTTCGGAGGAGGGCTCTCCGCTGGGGCGGCCGGTGGCCGCTCCACGCGCCGCGCCAGGACGCGCAGCTGCTGTGTCCAGCTTTGTACACGGGATAGGTGGTGTTAATTCACTTGGTGTGGTGGAAAAAAATGGGGAAAAAAAACAAAAAAAACAGGGAGAGGAAGTGCAGGGGGTGTCAGGTGGTATGGGAGGAGAAGAGGTAGAGGAGATAGGTGCTGTAGAAGAGATGGGTGGTGGGGAAGAGGTAGGTGGCACAGAGGAGATGAGAGTAGAAGATTTAAAGGAGGTAAGTGATGTAGCAAAAGAGGGGGGGGATGCAGAGGAGGTGAGTGTAGTAGGAGTAGGAGAGGTAAAGGAGGCAAGTGAGGCAGAGGAGGTGAGTGAGGTAAGGACAGAAGAGGAAAAGGAAGCGGGCGATGTAGTGGAGGAAATGGGTGGTGTAGAAGGAGAGAGGACAGGAAAAATACAGGTTCCGTGGAGTGAGCAGGTAGAAGAGGCAGAGATGGAGGAAGAGGTTAAAAAACAAAACCTGCCACAAAACGGAAAAAGAAAGTCAGAGTGCATCCAGTGATGCCAAGAATAGTAAAGTCGGGGAGGAAGGACAGACAGGCAGGAAGCAGGGACAGGCAGAAGACAGTGCTAGTGAAGAGGAGTGTGTGTCAGACAGCAGCGACATCCCTGGTTTTACTCTGACCAACAGCCAGAAAACAAAAATGTACTCAGTTGAAATGTTGAAAGTTTTCCTCCAACACACAAAAAACCAACACGGAGTAAAAGTGGAGGATTATTTTCCGGATTTACTCATTTTTATTAGCTCAAGCAGATTCCATATGAGCCAAAAAGAGTCTGGCCTCATTGAGCAGGAGGTTTATAGATTAAAAAAACTGGTGCTTAAAGTAAAAAAACAAATAAACAGTGATGATGGGGGTCTTAATTAATTTATTTGTTTTTATTTTTTCTTATTTTAACATGTCGGCCATGGATACTTTTAAAGTGGGTGTTTTAAATGTGAACGGAGCCAGAGTTTTTAAAAAAAGGACACAAATTTATGAAACTGCAAAATTAAAACACATTGATGTCCTTTTTTACAGGAGACGCACAGCGACGGCTCTAACGAGATAGACTGGAGGAGGGAGTGGGAAGGGGAAGTCATTTTAAGCCACAACACATCTCTTAGTGGAGGAGTGGGCTTCCTCTTCTCCAAATCTTTTACTCCAGTCTCACTGGAGGTCGAGCATTTTATCGAGGGGAGGTTGCTTTTAGTAAAAGCCCGGTTTGACCTTTTTAATGCTGTTTTTATAAATGTGTATGCCCCAACAATCGGTGCAGAGAGGAAGTTGTTTTTACAAAAAATTAATGATGTTTTAAATAGCTGTGCCTCGGAGGATTTTTTATTCTTGGGGGGGGATTTTAACTGTACAGAAAATGCTTTTTTAGATCGGAACCACGCAGAGCCGCATCCAGCGTCCCAGCATGTTCTGAGGCAGCTGGTCCGCTCTCATGGTCTGGTGGATGTATGGAGGAGGATGAACGCAGAGGCTAAACAATACACATGGTCCCACTGCAGAGGGAATAGGATTTCCTCTGCCAGGTTAGATCGTATTTATTGTTTTAAACATCATTTTAACATTTTTAAAATGTGTAATATTATACCTGTTGGTTTTACCGATCACTCTTTGCTTTTATGTAATGTTTTTATAAGAAATGTGTTGCCAAGAAGCGCATACTGGCACTTTAACTCAGTTTTAACATTTGATAAAAATTTTAGAGAAGCTTTTATTTATTTCTGGAGTGTTTTTAGGCAAAGGAAGAGTGATTTTAACAGTCTTAGGCAGTGGTGGGACCATGGTAAGACTGAAATTAAAATGCTTTGTCAGCAGCACACCCTCAATGTCACACATGACATCACCAGATCTATGAAAGACCTGGAGGGTGATATAGTGGAACTAGAACAAATAAGTGAGTCCACAGGAGATCGAGGATATATTGAAATCCTCAAAGTAAAAAAAATGGCATTAGCCGACCTGCTAGACGTTAAAGTCCAGGGCGCACTGGTCCGGTCCCGGTTCCAAAACGCCACCGAAATGGATGCTCCATCCAGTTTCTTCTTCGGCCTGGAGAAGAAGAACGGACAGAAGAGGGTAATCCACTCACTGCTCTCAGTCACAGGGCAAGAGATAACGGAACCAAGCCAGATCAGAACACGGGCTGTGAGTTTTTATTCCTCCCTATACTCGAGTGAGTACGAGGGGGAGGAAACGTTTTTAGAGGGGTTTTTAGGGGGACTACCTCAGGTAGCAGAGCAAACCAACTCACAGCTGGAGGGGCCGTTGACCACACGGGAGCTACAGGCTGCTCTGCAAAAAATGCAAGGACGGCGGGCTCCCGGCATCGACGGCCTCACTGTTGAGTTTTTTAAAGCATATTGGGACATTTTAGCAACAGATCTTTTAGATGTTTTTAACGAGAGTCTGGCCTCTGGTTCCATGCCGATGTCCTGCCGCAGGGCCGTGATAACGCTCCTGCCCAAGAAAGGAAACCTGCAGGACATCGGAAACTGGCGCCCTGTGTCTTTGCTGTGTGTGGATTACAAGCTTCTGTCCAAAGCTCTGGCCACCAGGCTGGGGGGGGCTATGGAGCAGGTCATCCACCGGGACCAGACCTACTGTGTGCCCGGCAGGTCCATGGTAGACAATGTCTACCTAATTCGAGATGTTTTGGAGGTCTCCAGCTCATTGGGCTGTGATACTGGTCTGATTTCTCTAGACCAGGAAAAGGCTTTTGACCGCGTTGAACACAACTTCCTCTGGAAAGTAATGGAGAAGTTTGGGTTCAGCGCTGGTTTCATAGGCAAGATCAAGGTGTTGTACAGTGAAGTTGAGAGTGTGCTGAAGTTTAATGGTACTCTGTGTGCTCCTTTTAGAGTGTGTAGAGGGGTCCGGCAGGGCTGTGCTCTGTCGGGGATGCTCTATGCGCTCTCCCTGGAACCTCTCCTCTGCAAAATACGCTCCAGCCTACAAGGTCTGGTTTTACCTGGTTTTAATAGCAGATTTGTTTTATCCGCATACGCAGATGATATTATTGTTTTTATAAAAGCCAGAGAGATGCGGACATTTTAACAGATATAGTAGATAGTTTTAGTGTAACATCGGCAGCGAAGGTAAATTGGAAGAAAAGTGAGGCCCTCGCTGTCGGGGAGTGGCGTGGCGGTCTCCCAGTTCTTCCCCAGAGCCTCACCTGGAGAACTGACGGCCTGAAATATCTCGGAGTATTTGTAGGAAAAGAAATTATTGTCCAGAAGAACTGGGAGAACGTCACAGAAAAGATTCAGGGAAAGCTTTCCAAGTGGAAGTGGCTGCTCCCTCAGATGTCTTTTAAAGGTAGGGTTTTGGTTTTAAACAACCTTGTAGCATCCCAATTGTGGCACCGTCTGACCTGTGTAGACCCTCCCTCAGGCCTTTTAGCAAAACTGCAGAAAGAAATGGTAGATTTTTTTTGGGATGGTCTACACTGGGTGCCACAGGGGGTGCTGTTTTTATCCAGAGAGGAGGGGGGACAGGGCCTTGTCCACCTGGCCAGCCGAACAGCCACTTTTAGACTTCAGTTTGTACAAAAATATCTTACCGGCCCGGCTGATTTGGTGTGGAGAGATGTGACCAGCTGCATTCTCAGACGTGTAAATAACCTGGGGCTGGATGCTGCTCTGTTTTTAACTGATTCTAATTTTTTTAAGTTAAATGGGCTGCCTCCATTTTATCAGGGTGTTTTTAAGTCTTG
Organism: Cottoperca gobio; assembly: GCF_900634415.1. Taxonomy (NCBI): domain Eukaryota; kingdom Metazoa; phylum Chordata; class Actinopteri; order Perciformes; family Bovichtidae; genus Cottoperca; species Cottoperca gobio. The sequence goes on from NC_041359.1 coordinate 22,694,970, forward strand.
GGCCCTTTTTAATCATAAAAGGTGTCCAATGTCGGACTCTCTGCACTGGTTGTTGAAGGAGCCTTTAATTTACAGAGCCAGGCTGGACGTCAGCAGCAGCAGCACACCCAGCCTGATGGTGGCGCTCTGCAGGTCCAGAACCCTGTGCCTGCAGCAACTGGTGGATGCAGTGGGGCCGGCGCTGAGTGATGCCCGAGCCCTGGGCTTGCTGCTGGGTCTGACCTCCGTTCGAGTGGCTGAGAGGATTCTGGAGCTGTGGAGCCAGAGGCTATCGGGGAAGGAGAAGACAATAATAAAAGACTACAGTGACGGGAAGGCTTCTCCAGACCCAGCAGACCCTTTTCCAGAGATCAACCTGAGCCCAGGGCTGGGAGAACTGACCGGTCCCCTGCTCAAGGTCATTAACCCGGCAGGACTGACGCTGCACAGAGCCGACAAAAAGACTCTATATATGAACTGTGTCAAAAGCATCCACAAGAAAGGCCTGTGCAGCAGACCCTCCACTGTGTGGAGCAACAGACTGGGTTCAGGAAGTGGACCAAGCCCACAGTGGGGGTCTTTTTACAAACCTCCCCTCAAAAAGCGGACAGCCGACCTCCAGTGGAGGATTTTACATGGTGCCGTCGCTTGTAACGCTTTTATCGCCGTTATTAATCCCGCTGTTTTTAACAAATGCCCTTTCTGCAACCTACGTGAGACTGTATTCCATGTTTTTACTGAGTGTAAGAGACTCACAGAGTTTTTCTCTCTTTTAACATTGGTTTTTAGTCTTTTTAACGTAGTTTTTACCGAGAGTGTTTTTATCATGGGAGCTGCCTACAAAAAAGACAACAAAGAAAAGTGGCAGCTCCTAAATTTCCTCTCGGGAGAGGCAAAAATGGCCATATACATTAGCAGGAAAAACAGAGTAGAGAACAGAGAGGGGCAGGAGGCCAAGACAGTGTGGCTGTGCAATATCAGGGCAAGACTCTGGCTCGATTTTAGGTTTCACAAACATACCGGGGATCTCGACACTTTTAAAGAACGTTGGTGTTTTTAAAAATATTATCTGCAGTGTGAACAATAATGTTTACACTTTGCACAGGTTTTTATTGGATAATTTTTATATATTTATAGAGTTGTTATTTATAAATGTATATTTTTTGATATGATAATATGATTTTTCGTTACACTTTATGAGTAAACTGTTTGTTTTAAGAATATGTAAATAAAGTGTTTTTGAAAAATCAAAAAAAAATCTCTGTCTGTCTCTCTGTCTGTCTCTCTCTCTCTCTCTCTCTCTCTCTCTCTCGCTCTCTCTCTCTCTCTCTCTCTCTCTCTCTCTCTCTCTCTCTCTCTCTCTCTCTCTCTCTCTCGACCCTCATTTCCTGTCTACCTTTAGACTGTCTACTATCCCAATAATGGTGAAATGTGCAACAACAGGAGTGCTGCAGGGAGCGATCGGGACTGCATTGCGCTGTAACATTCAGTTGTATGTGGACGGAGGACACGATGGAGCAGCTTTAGAAATATCTCCCTCTTCACTTTTTTCTAAAAATCGCAACGTTAACTCGCACATCCAGAGATTGTTGGTCTGCTGGTTCAGAGCCATCGTTAGTCATTGTAATCATTTCTGGTAGTTCTTATCTGCTCAGTTGTTGGAGCTTAATTGTATGAGGACCGGCGTGTTTATTCTAGAGTGACTTATATTGCTTTAAAGCAGCGGAATAATTTTCTGCTTCAGCAGACACATTGTTGGAGGAAATGTGGAAATAAAGCTTGAAGATCCACTTAGCATTACTTTGATCTTATTACAGCTTACGCCTGGCTCACACATTCAGTTCATGTCAAAATACTTTTCACGGCTTTGAATATTCATTTAAGCATTTTGTGACTGGCTCAATATCAGACATGACAACAGTACTGCTGAGGGGGAAATACTTCAGCAAAATAACCTAGAAAATTCAACAAACCTTTTGTAGGTGTTTAAAATGAAAGATCGTACCTTTTGCAACCTCGACAGTGTTGAGTTTGGTGTCTGAATTTTGACTGGGTTTTAGGTTTAGCATATTATTATTCTTTGTCAACTCTGCCAGTATTTGTGAGAAAGATCCTCACAAGTTTCAAATGAGAGACACAACTCTCATATAATATATATCAACAACCATTCATGGTCTGTTATAGATTTAACTAAATGTGCTTATATGTGCATACAACTATAACGTCCCTCAACGTTACTCTAAACCTTATTCTTTAGGGATTTTAAAGAGGACACATTCATTTGTGTGCAGCATATTAAAAAGTACTGTGACACTAAACACGAGTGTAATTGTTCTGTATGTCCTGAATTCCCTTTAAACCCTAAGAATATGAATTTTCCTCCAACCCTCGTGGTGATGCTCGGATGGAGATACAGTGTGCCGAATGCAGTTTAGTGTTTCATTTGCATAAAATGTGACTGAATGGAAAAACAAAGTGTGCTCTAACGCCAGCAGCGCTCTTTTAAACCTACAGCGGCCGACTCGTCCTATGTTCCCCTGTGCCTGTGCAGTGTGATGATGCAATAGGACAGCTATCTGATCCCTGCTGCGTCGTACCGTGTGTCCGGTGGCACAGAACATGCTGTGAGGACACAGGATGAGTCAGAAGGCAGTAGACCACGCTGAACCACAATAGCGAGGGAGATAGAGAGGGACAGAACGAGATAGGGGGGGACTAGCCAAGTGTGTCGGAGGACTCCAGCTACACTGAGACGACCTCTGCCGCTGCACCCGAGGGGATGTTTCCCAACAGGTCTGAGCCTAATGTTGGCTTCTGGATTTAAGTACTCGGCCTCCTCTGCTCTGCCGCTTCCAAAATAACACCACACCAAGCCCAACGGGGGGTGAATGCTGGAACACGGCCGCAGTCCTCCACCTCTGCCCACTAAATGTACTGCTGCTTTTCATGACTCCAATTTGTTGTCAGTATTAGACACGGTGGCAGTTCGCCTGTCACATACAGTTTGATTGTGGCAAATTATTGAACCAGAAGTAACTGCGAAAATCTAGTTTTTGTACAGCTTGGTTGGACATCTCTTTCTTTGTGGCTATCTTTATTACACACATTCAGAACCACACACTCCCCAGTCAGAAAGAAGAGTCTGAATGGAAGGCAATTTGTTCACCAGATGTTTAGGAGCCATTGTTAAATATTGCAGACGAACAGGTCTTCCAAAACTGTTGCCGTTGTCCCTGGCAGCACTGTCGGGCGAACTTTAATTGATTGTTTGAAAAACCAATTAAAGGAATACGCTGCACTACATTTTGCCACGTAATATTGAATGAATGGATGCATTTTGGCCTCCAAGATGCCACATCCTCTTTTATATACACGGTATACGGTCAAGGCCGTGGGTTTGGTTTCAGGAGTTAGGGGACACTAACAACAACAAAAATCTGTTTTTATATATTTATATCAACAACAAATTATGATGAAATTGTTTATTGTGTTTTCCAAAATAATGGTAGTATACCACGACAATAGAAATGCTAAATTGCTGCATTATTCATACACCGACCCATAACATCATGCTTAGCTTATAATGTATTATTTCCATCTTGACTACATAGAGCATCATTATCCTTCAGTGGTGTTCAATTATAGTGGGTTTAAGATAATAGTAGCTCTGTGCGGCTGTAAATACATCGGTTAAAATTGAATGTATTCATACATAACCCCCAAAAAACATGCAGTTTCGCCTGCAATTCTTCTTCTCGGGCTGCATACAGTTCAACAACAATCAGGGCAGCGCGTATGTTGCCTGAGAACCGAAATACGGGGCAAAGAAAGTCCACTAAGCTCTTGCAGCTGCTCGTCAAGCTGGCTGTGAGCACACTGATAATTTAAGGTGAGTCAGATGAGCGTATATTGACATTTTGAACTCTGGATTATTACAATTTGTCAATAAGATGAATCTATTCAGAGAGCTTTTACGAACTTGTCTGCTATAAAGAAGTGTGAGGACGCCACGGCTCTAAAAACATATGTTTGGATTTGTAAAATGGTTGGCAGTAAAGTAAATTATACTTAATATGTTTTTTTTTCTCAGTGAATGGGATAAAGTGTGAAAAACAGCCTGTATGGTTCTTCAAGTTTTTAAATACATTTATTCTGGATTTTGTTCCACAGAAAAACATAAGGACGCATGAGTACTTAGCTGCCAACGGAGCCATATGTCGCAGTGTTAATTGCTCGTTTGATTACACGCAATTCACTATTCCCCAAGAAGTTATCATTTTGTCAGGTAGCCTGCTGAGTTAAAGCTGTCGCCGACAGACTGCCTGATGCTCACCTGTCACTTGTTGTGTCATTTCCACACGGCGGTGCAAATCTTTTGTTCTTGTTTCAAGTTATCTGCAGGATTGCAAAGGATTTGTGGGAACAAAAACACGCTGGGCGCAAATTCTATCACTTTATGAAAACGGCCATTCCCTCAATCCATTCATCTAGGGATTTAAGTAGCATGCTTTCCCGCTCATCCTGTCATTACGATCCTTCTGTGAAACGGTCGCTCCGACAGCATTATGGATTGCCATCGCCGCTGCCTCCAATTTCACCTTATTGGAATTATCAGGGAAAATGCTTTAGAACAAGGAACAGACATCTTCCCACATGCAAGAGAGGAGAAGTAATTATTATCACCAGAAAGCACAGTTAATCACAGAGACTCTCTAATCTACCTAATATTAGGGTGTAATTTTGTCTTTAACGCTCATGACTTCTACTTTAAATCGAGTAATTTTCATAACGTTAGTTTCCCTTAATTATCCTAACACTTGAAAATGATGTAAAACTGTGTTTCTATGCAGTTTAAATGAGATTAGATGTATAAATTACAGACCCAAGTGTTAAATTAAATTTAGCTGAATGAAAGAGTAGCCTACATCGTATTGTTTTGACATATTGGCGCAATGAACTACTCGATATAAAATGATTTCCTTTATCGACAGTATACATTGAACACCCTTCACATTTTCTGTTAAGAGCTTTTCTTTGACTCCGACTTGGAATTGATTTTATAAACGGTGAGTTAACCACAAGGTCAATGAACTGGTTGAATACTTGTAATGTTTGTATATTATTTACATTTCTGCATCAGGAGTAAGTGCACAGAAAGTCATTTATTTCAATAAAGTGTGTTTTTTTATTGCTTCAGTATTTAAAGGAAATAAGTTTTACAGTTTTTAATTGTAAAGCTTTAAATCTGACTTTCGTTCGGATGCATTGCATTCTTGGATCAAACTTATATTTAATCATTCCTGTAACTGTTAGGTGATTAATCGACAGTCAAATAATCTGCAGATGTAGAGCTGAGTCCTGGCTGCACGTCTCTCCCCCTATCCTGTTTCTGTGATAACCCTTTGTAAAAGCAGAAATACCAAATACTCACAATTGCAGCATCTCAATTGTAATTATTTGCTAATGTTCTCTGTTTATTAGCACAATAAATTACATTTCTTTGGGTTGTTCTGACAAAAGAAGACGTTTTAAGACGTCCCTTTGGACTCTGTTTCACTACTGCCTGACATTACACTCAGATAAACGTGATTATGGTTCAAATTGATTTGATTATTAAATGTGATCATTACTTGCAGCCCTACCTCTAACCTCATATACATGTATGCTATCACCCCTCGGAGTTTCTGTAAATCATCGGAGCAGTAATATAGTTTTAGATCTCTAGTCTGCTTCATTAACCTTTGAACGAGCAGTGGTGTTGATTTAGTCTTTATAAACTTCTGCTGTGCAGCCAAACATTGGTCAAACCCACAGAACTGTATTCTAAATTCTAGTGGAGATCCCAAATCTTCCAAAGATACCAGATACATCGGGCTGCACTTTAGAGAAATGTGTATAGGATCATGCACAAGAACTATACAGCTGGTTATGTGTCTGAGAGTTACATTAACGTAAGATTTGACTTATCGTTGCCGATGTACTTTGTTTCAACAGACTCCATGTTTTCCGAGTCAGTGTAATAACTGTTTATGTAACTGAGCGAAGGTTAGGCCCGGGGCATGACTTCTGGTACACAAGCAGCCGTGTGCCATATTTAGAGAAGAGGTAAACAACGCTAACGCCAAACATAAACAGCATCATTGCTTTTGTTTTGCCCTCCAACCACAGCAGCCACCTCGAGCGTGTCCACTCTGTGTCATGTATCAGCTGTAAACACACTCCTCTGTCTTCATAGTCCCATTTACTCACTCCTGCTGCAAGGCAATAGGTGCTCTGGGGGAAGTTTGTTGTGTGAAAGATTGCGCGAGTGTGTGTGTGTGTGTGTGTGTGTGTGTGTGTGTGTGTGTGTGTGTGTGTGTGTGTGTGTGTGTTCGAACATTTACGTGTCGATTATGTCTATCCGTGAGGCACGAATCAGAGAAGAGGCTTTTTTCCCCCACATCTGTGAGAATCACTAATAACAGAAAGAGCAGGAGATCAAAGGGTTATGTTGCTGTAGTTGCTATGCAACACATAATTTGCCAATATCATGCAAGATACAGTCTCTTCTTAGCATTAGCTGAATATCCTGAGCCTCTGCTGGAGGCTCCATAAGGCTGCACTTTTTCAGGTTTCTTTTAGCTAAATGCTAACGTCGACATGGTAACAGGCTCATCATCCGACTTAAATATGTTGTTTTTGTGTGTGTCTGTGTGCTTTCTTATGCTTGATACTATCTGTTGTATTCGTTTTGTTTTTCATAAATGAAAAAGCAGGCTTTGTTCTCGTGTTCTACATCTTGAATCCCTTCTTTCATAAAACGTACTTTACAAGTTAATCAAAGTATTGGACAAATACAAATGTTGAGCTGATGAGCAAGATGGAAAGTTAGGGATCAACAAAATGATTGCAATTCTTCCTGAGTAGGACATGAGTGTGTTGAGCTAATCGTTGAGATATTTCAGTCTGGAGCAAAGTGATGGACCGGCCGACTATAGAGCCACTACAATGACAGACAAACGGACAAGAGAAAGTCAGTGGTTCCTTTACTCGCTCATAAAAACAAGATGAGGCACTAATTATGTAATTATTCATTCTACATCCTAAATGATGTATCTTTGAGTGAAGATAGTTCAGACAGATCAGAAGCCATTGGTGACGTTCATATTCCATTTAGCGCTTCTGAAATTCACGGTGCAATCAGCCAAGAACGTCTCCTAAAATTATATTATTTATACTATTAATATTTACAACTAATGGTCTAATGCTCGTTGAGGGAAACATAACTTCGTCGGGGTGGATGAAAGCCGAGGACTTGACTCTGTAGGTCTTCTGTGTGTATATAGTACATTTGTTAATGTTTTAAAGATGTGTTCAGTATGAATATGTTGTCACAAACATTTTCTCAATATGTCATCCACTGATCATCGCACTAAATGTGTTTGTGTGCCTCCAGCATGTAAAAATCAGCTTTAACCTATCGCAAAATAGATTTACCCTGATCAGGCCATTTTGTGATGAGCCACCTGGTCTCAGTGCCACTTCCGTCAGGTGGAATAATTATCCTGTTAACCAGCTCCAACACGCCAGCTGAACTCCGCCACACACGAGATGGAAGCTGCGGCATCACATGCTCAAGTAGATTTAAATCTTGTTTGGAATAAAACAGTCACAGACTAACTTCCAGACATTTCATTTTCAAGAGGGAAGGCAGCACGCACTGAAACTCCAATTATATCTGGAGTTCAGCAGGTGTGTTAGTTTTCTCCCTTTCTTGTTTTCAATAATTGCAAATAAGTAAAAACTAGATTGTTTACAGAAGCGGAAACATTGAATATCTCTCTTTTTAATACAAACAGAGATGGAAGAAACTAAAGGTAATAAACTGAAAGTGAGGTGGAACTGTTGAGCTAGACGTTATAATGTGTGTGTTAGTAACACAGCTCCCCATTTGCTTTTAACAAAGTGAGATGAATGTTCTTTTTAATCATATTATCACTGCATGGGGTCCGCTGTTGTACAGCGAGTGTAGGTGAAAATAAAGAAAATTGTAAGAAATGAGTTCATTTAACAGGTTAGTCCCCAATGAACAGAGATCAACTTACGCTGGATGCTGCCGTGTGGATCGATTTTGTAAAGTAATGTTCTGCAGAAGCCTGAAAGCGACCACATCTTCCGAGTGTAGCTTCAGTTCATTTCCCTCCACATGAGACATTTGCAGAGCTGAATCTGAAACATTGTTACATCCATGCATGCTCGCCGGTTCTTCTTTACTTTTGTTGGCTTATTGCTACATTTCTTGCCGCCGCCCGTAGTTCTACCAGTGGTCAAAAACACATTTGAAATTATGTTTACATTAATAAATCAACATCTGCTTTGGTGGTTGTCTTGGTTTTTCAGAGGATATTGAGGCTTAGATAAATGTGTATTTGCAGGCTGAGTTTGTCTTGATTGACAGCTGTCAGCATGTCACAGTCAGCTCTTGGTTGCCTCTTGTTTGCCTCACCACAGGTCCACCTCAGGCTTCAACCTTTTTTTCTCAAAGGTGGATCATTTGTGCTTTGACACCTGACCAGATGTGAGCCAGAGTAAATCTAAACCCCAGGCTTCAAATCGTCCCTTCATTAATCTGTTGGTGATGTTTCAGACACTCTGTTTGTCTACAGTCTGGGTGTTCACAGCATCCCGATTGTGTCAGCTGTCTGATACTGTACAGAATTAGAGCGCCTCGTTAAGATCTCACCCAGCGTTGGCTGTCAGTACAAAGGCAGTCACAGCAAAACGTCTCCCTCATATGCGAGCCTCTGCTAGATAAGCAAGAGTTGATATCTTTTCATGAAACCAAGCATTTTACTCATTTGAGTTACTGCACTGGAGCAGAGTTCAAAGCAGAGCTGTTGCGTCTGTCTCTCTCTCTCTCTCTCTCTCTCTCTCTCTCTCTCTGTGTCTGTCTGTCTGTCTGTCTCTCTCTCTCTCTCTGTGTCTGTCTGTCTGTCTCTCTCTCTCTCTCTCTCTCCTCTCTCCTCTCTCTCTCTCGGCTCTGTGTCTGTCTTCTGTCTCTCCTACCCTCTCCCTCGCTGTCTTTCCTAACTCTATCTATGTCTATCTGTATATCTATATCTATAGGTATATCTATCTATAGGTATATATGTATCGTCGTTGGATTGTATAATCATATAGATCGTATAGAGAGATAGAGAGAGCGATCCCCTATAGAGAGTAGATAGGATGAGTTAACTATATATGTAAATATATCGTATCTAAATAGATATATATCTAACCAAGAGATCTATCTCTATATATAGAGAGCAGAGAGAGAGAGATATAGAGAGGGAGAGGGTAGCAGAGTAAACAGATAAATATAGACTAGAGATAGATAGATTCTCTCTAGGATATGAGGGTCTCCACGTAGATCTATAGGAGATAGAGATCTCTGTATACTAGATAATATATAGTAGTGAGATCTCTCTATGTGTATCTAGGGAGATATATATCTATATATCATAGATCTCTCGATCTATATATATGATCTCTGAGAGATATATCGCTCGAATATCTCTGTGTCTCAATGCGATATATCTTCTATATCTATCTCTAGAAACCTAATCGTATCTCTCTATGTATCTCTATCTATCTAACTCTCTCTCTCTCTCTCTCACTCTCTCTCTCTCGTACAATCTCTCTCTCTCTCTTATCTAGTCTGTCTACTCTCTCTCTCTGTATCTCCTTCTCAAAGCTCACTCTCTGTCTAACTCTGTCTAGATCTATATATAGCTCTCTCTATCTCTGCTATCTCTACATATATCACGTCTATCTATCTCGTCTATATCTCAGTCTGGCTCTCTCTCTGGTATATCTAGCTCTGAGATCAGCCTGATAGATAGCTGAGGAGCTCTCGAGAGAGAGAGATCAGGAGATAGTAGAAGTCTCGATCGAGAGTCTAGAGAGCCTATCGTCTAGGTCTAGATCTATCTATCTCTACTCTCTCTATCTATCTATATAAGCACAATCTCCACACTATAAGGCTATAACTCTGCCACCGGCTCTCCTCCCTCTCTCTCCTCTCTCTCTCTCTCTCCCCTCTCTCTCTCTCTCCGTCTTCTCTCTCTCTCTCTCTCTCTCTCTCTCTCTCTCTCTCTCTCTCCTCTCTCTCTCTCTCAGGCGAGTGCTGTTGGCAGTAAGATGAGCCACTGATTGCATTGCTTGTTCCACTCTCCACAGGCTTCTCAGATGGAGATGGAGAGTATTACTGGACAACAGCTGTATGAAAGTACATGACATTTACTGAGCAGAGCACATTAAGACAGACCACACAAACAGCATTACTTAGCTCCCAGGTAGCAGGATGACAGCAAGTGGGAGGGAGGGAGACAGAGAGAGTAAACAGACTTCATTTGTTCTAGCTGTCTCCAGATCTAAATTGGTATTATGAATTGCAGTGTGTTTATACACGGTTGCCAACTATCACACGTTGGGCGTGAGGCGCCAGCTTTCAGGCTCTGTCTCGCGCTCTCACGCCGCTCAAAACAAATCTCACACGAGGACGCCACAAAGCACACTGCTTCATGACCAAATACAGTTATATTGGTTAAATATGCTTTCTCTGCACACAAGATAAAGTATGAACATCAGGCTTTTATTTACATTTAGCACCAATATTGGTACATAAACATTATAGGCTATAAAATGACATATTTAGTTTTCCCTCGTTCACTTAGCACAATGTGTCTTACTGTGATTTAGGGATGAATATAAAACATTAGCTAGGCTCACCAGTAATGCCTTACGAATATGTACCACGGCATTATGATGGTAATGGATGATGTTTTCAGTTTTTATAGTGTACCATCAATAGAGTATTACAGGGTTGACGTATTTTGCAGGAAATAAACTCTGTGGCAAACAAAGAAATTCACAAATAAACACCATCGTTATCATCATGCAATCGGCAGAAGTAAAAAAGTAACGTTAGGCTATAAACAAACTACACCACGGTAGTTTAGTCGTCTTATTTAGCCACTTCTAAGCACCCGGATTTACTTATTAATAAAATATTAAAATCACCACAGATCTTATTTCAGGCATCTAACCATAAACCCATTCAGAAAACCTATTGATCTTTAGACAAGGGAACCGGAAGTTCTCTATTTCTGGGTTTAATGAGTCGTTCCTGTCGCCCTCTATTGGATTGAGGCTTTTTTAGATGAATTAATTTACATTGTTACAGCGATATTAAACCGCTGTTCTTAGGATTCTTTCTTCTGCGCTTATACCTTCAGCTAACACACAGCAGCAGGAACGATGTGTGTGAGAGGTACTGTGGCCCGGCACAGCAGCGGTAACTTCATTCATTATTCATAACTATTAATTATCCCTGACACAGCGACTGGATCTAACGGACCTTCTGTACTTTTCTACACTTCAGGACGTGTAAGCCGTCACACACAGATTCCAGGTTTATAGGCTACAATCAGATTGGTTTCACAGTATTTGTAGTAGTTGATACGTTTCCATATACAGGACATGACCGCTCTTATCATTAAATGGAATAATGGAATATGGCAACAGGGAGTAAGAATGAATGTTCTTGTTGCTGTAAGTGTCTTTAAGTTACTGTAACGTACACATGGACAGGAATTTCATTAAGAAAACCGTAAATTCTAAAATAAATTCATAATAAATTTGTTCACAGACAGAATATTTGGGGTGATGTGTATTAATCATTTGACGTATTGTGTTGTGTGTCAAATTGAACATATCTTCAGTGCCCACTACAATAGAATGACATTTCCATGGGAATATCTTCTGAAGCAATGGTTCCTATGAAAACTGTGAGATGTGCAGACATTTTCTCCTCCATTGATTTGGGTTGGAGACGGATACTGTATCTTACCTGACAGGCTTACCTCTGGTAACATTATACTTTCTAAACCCCAGAAAACTAAAACAAAACATAAATAAATAAACAATATCACTCCAACTGGTTGCTGAAAGTTTATCGGCACAACATATACAGTACTGGGCTCGAAAGCACCTTTTATAGAAGCAGCACTTTGCTGTGATTGCGTGTGATTGGGACTCAATTCATGTATTGTTATTGTAATCATTTATATTTCCTGGCAGTATGTAGCCACATCTTGTGCTCCATGGAACCCTATGGTGTGTGGCCCTCAGCAGGCTTAACCTCAACCCAGTAAAGGCGTCAAGTTAAAAGCTCTGTAGAACCAAGCTTTGTAATGTCAGGAGTTACTATAATTGACCACCTCTGACTGCCAAGCTGAAGCTTTGGGAGCTCGTTGGCATGAACCCAAGTGAGCCAGCCGGCTGATTGTTCGTTTGATGCAAATATGGCTGACCGCTGATTATTTTTGTCTTCTTTTTTTTTTCCAGAATGCGGGAGGGCGACCTACAGAGCATGTGCAGAAGGGCTCTGCTGCTGACCGTCTGTATGGTGTCTCTGTGGGGACAAATGACCAGCGCATCGTCACACAGAAGCCACATAGGTACAACTCTGCGTGTGTTCCTCTTTGTTACTGTTCCCGGGCATCTTGCCCAGACCAAGCAAAGTCTGCTACTACTGGCTGCTGCTAACAGCTTGACTGGAGAACGCAGAGGATTAAGGAAAAGCACTGGTGTTATTTTATTCATTCTTATTGTCTCATTTACAGCCATTGCCCATAAAAAGTCTAAAAAGAAAGACAATATATTCAGCAGGAAGGCATGATCATCAGACTGTGGAAAATACACCAGCAGGGTAGATATTACATGCAGGAACAAACAAATATTATTATACACTGGCATTATCCTTTAAGTGTCTTGCTGAATAGACTTTATTGACTTTAAATTGTTGAGGGAAGAAAAAGCATTACTCATTTATTGTCCCTGTATACCTACATTTTCCCAGGGATTTAAAACCACCCAGTCTTCAGCTACGTATTTGGATTCATTAAACCGACTCTTTCTGTTCCTATTTACTGCTTTTAGAGAAGGATTTATAAAACATTCTGGGAAAGAGCTCCTAAAAATAGAATTGTGTTTTTTTTTTTAACAGCCTTTTTTGTTATTTTTTACCCTGAACAATAAATCCTCACAATAAGACTGTAAGATGCATCATAACAAATATGATACAGCTGATATTGTATCAGTAAGTCATAACACACTTGTGGGGTGATTCAGATGGATTACAGTTCACTCAATGACTGCATCCTGAATAAACAATCACATCAATTCTTTACAGTCCAGTTCAGTCTCATGTGTGTGGACCACAGTTCACCTCACTGACTCTTTCAAAAGAAACTGAGATAATGAGCCGAGCTTTCTTGGTTTCTTTGCTCACCAGCGAAGCACAGATTTACTGTAAGGTTGCATTTAGTGCAGTCATGCGATCTCAAGCATCACATTGAAAGAAGTAATACCAGTACAGTAAGTGTGTGCATGCATCTGTGTGTGTGTGTTAGTGTGTGTTAGTGTGTGGCAGGAGACAAGACCTTTCAAAGTGATTTCCTTTAATGGAGAGATGGCCTGATCCCTGGGCGTATCGGTAGAAACTGTGACCACACATTGAAATAATGAGCCTTATTCTACTGGAGGACAAATGGCACACAATGGCTGGAGGCAAACAGCTCCATGTTTGCTGAAAACAACAACATGACCAGTAAAAGACTTTGATAGGACATCAAAATCCAGAGCTCTGACAGGGTCGACTGCAAAGGGAAGGGATGCACATTATACGAAACTAAATGCATCATAGCATGTGACGTGTCGAGGTGTTCATCAAATCAGGACGAAGGCAGAAGAAAAAAACCTGTGACGGCAGAAATAACTCTCTGTCAGCTTATTTTTTTACTTCATCAGCTGCTGAATAATTTTACCATTTAATAGCTTCATTTCAGATTCACCTGTGGAGACTCTATAGGACATGGGAGGATTTTATGAATGTGGGGTAGGGTATGTGTTATATGTTATTATTGCTTTTTATTTTTTAATGATTGGCCTAAGAATCCACACTACTACTGTTATTACTGTAAAAGTATCCATGTTATACTGATAACATCTTCACATACTCAATAAATAAATGGACTTTACTGTTCTGTACTTACAAGAAGATAGTCCGATACATGTGCTCAGAGACATCGACTGTCGAGAGACAAGGGGGTCAACGCGTTCTGGATGGAGGTCATTTATGGGGGACCACGTGATTGCTTTTCACCTTCTCATGTGATAATGGAATCGATATTTATTGAATATATTTGATGATGGTATACTGATAGCAGGGTGGTAAATCCCACTTGTGTGACTGCCAACATGTTGGATAAACAATTTAATCTTCAGGCTTACATCGTTGTCTCTTTGGTTTTGCATTTGTCCAGCTCTTGTGGTTTGTGCGGTTATTCCTGTGATTTATTAGGAGGGAAAGAGGGGGCTTGGCCCCGTTCTCCCCGGGCTGCACTGACACTTAGGTAATCACGCAGCCTGTCCCTGAGCTACGGAGGTCAAGTCAAGGTGGGCCCAGTAAACAAACCTCTTTAGCCCTTCTGCTTATTGAGGTGGGGGCTTCGCCAAAGCAATTGAACCTTTCACTATAGCCTGACTGCAGCATGCTGAGCTTACAGCGAGCACACATAACCCCTGTAGTAAGACCACTGCATCCCCCAGAGCACCATCTGCATTCATTAGCTAGTCATGAAAGAGTGGAGAGGGAGAAGAAGGGTGAGAGGAGAGTGGTCTGGAGAGAGGTCTGGAGAGAGAGCGAGCGTGATAACAAGTACCCTTCGGCTGTGCAATTTGTTTTGGACCTGTCGATAGGATTTAGACCGATGATGTGACCAGGTCATATAGCAGCCTCATTACTCAGCTATTTAGGTACTTGGATACTTTTTTTCCTCAACAGTATCTCACTCTGTCTCATTTAAAAAACAGTAATCAGGCTCTCTGTGGTTAGTTGGTCAGTGTCGGCGAGGGCAAACGCTCAAATGTGGTAGAGAAGAAAACACATTTCTCGCTGAGGCTTTGTGAATGCAACGTGGCAGCAGCTCCCTCTTTTGAGATAAAAACGCTGTAAGCTGCGCCGCTTACAGGTCGTAAACTCTGTTACATTTTTAAATATTAGGCATTAAGCCACACGGGTCATGGATAGCTCCACAAATTGGAATCAGAATGTCTTTGGAGCTCAGGTTTACGTTGGGTTTAAATCAAGGTCTTGTTCTATATTCACATGCACACAAGGGGCCGTGCTGCCTTATTAATAAGATGAAAATGTGCACTGCCGCTCATTTGAATTCTGTGGAATATTTCCATATTTGCTTATGGTAGAGACTTTCTAAAAACTGTGTGATGCACTCTAATGGCTCATTCTCAAGCTCATTTTCATGCTTCAGGGGACTTTTTTTGGTATTCTATGCAAATTGGCTTGAACTTTTTCAGTGTTTCATATTAGGAACAAACTCATTCTCCGGAATTAATGGCAGAATCCAACATATATACGTTTTACTATTTTTTGCCTTACATAAACTTTTTTTTCTCTCTCCCCACTGTCACAGTAAGAGAAGATTTTGGAGAAGATATATTAAGATCTGCCACATAAAAATTGTAAATTCAATATGCTTACTAGATACATTAGAATTGTTTCCCCATGGCAGCCTGAAGGGGAAAAACCTCTTTGAGAGCTTGTCATGCTTGATAGATCTTGATGAAAACCAGGAAGCAGCAGAGTTTTTTGTTTTTGTGTGTTTCAAGGTTTAGTTTTAGATATTCTAAATAATATAACTTGTGACAGTCCAACTTCGGATAGCTCTAGGGCGGATTTCATCATTGTGTTTTGAACAATAGAGCAGTAAAGAAATACTGCATGGTATTTCATTTCATTTTTATTCTTAACCAATTTTTGCTTTCCTCAAAATTAACGTTTTCTATGGAGCTTCAAAACTGACAAATTGTAGTAAAGCATTACCACACAAGTCCATATGCCTGAGTTCAACAAGCATCAGGACACTTAGTCACCAGGAGGACGACAAGGACCAACGGGGGAGGGGACATAAAACATCAGATAAATGAAGCCTGACTGTTTAGTGGCTGCTCCACATGTGTCAGTGCCTGATTGGTCACCAACACAAATTAAGGCAAAACATTTCAGATGGAGAAACATTTTGATCCCAGCCAACTGCACCCACACTTTTCTACCTCATTATTTCTCATCAGGAGCGTCAGTACATGGGGTTCCTCAGGTTTACTGGCCTGTTATGAATCCTGTAACGCAGTATATCTCTGTTCTTATGTGGTGGCTTACATCCACACAGCAGGTCAGCGTCAAACCCTTGCCCAGGGGTACCATGACATTATACCAAGCGGCCGAGCAGGTCACCCCCGCCCAGGGGACGTGTGGAGGATGCGGCAACGGAGCATTCGTCCTGACATTTGGAGAGCAGGTGGACGACACAATGGTAGACAGAGATAGCGAGTAGAGGGAGATTGAGATTGAGATGGAGATGTGGGGCTGTTTGAGATGCACTGTGGGGATGACAGGGGTCAGCTCGCCCCATCTCCCGGTGGCAGCTACCGAGATTAGAAAACCATCAAACGTCCTCTGCTATACGCATCTGAATGGCAGCTGTATAGATGAGCCATGAGTGGCTGCGTGTGGCCTTGGTCGTATCCTCTGTGTGTGGTTGTGTAGCCGGCGGAGGGGAGCAGGCGGACGGTATATGTGCTGGGAGAATGTCAATAGATTTATTCACATGCTTAAGTTAAAGTTCACTCCTGAGCTTGTTCTTTTTATCACGTGGGTAATGTTATGTTTTGGGGAAAGTCATTTTATACATCTGCTGAGTTTAAAGGGAACATCTGGTTCATATACAACATAAATCCTATTTCTGCTCAGATGTTTGTTTTAGTAAAGACAAACATTGAGAGTAGCAGCGTCAGATATACACATGTATGTCGCTATAGCTCCAACACTAGCCCCTTGATGGGTATTGATAGATCAGGTAATCATTAAATATGTTACAGTTTAAAATCTTAAAATCAGTGCATATAATAATCAACCATCTATGACAAACAGACAAAAGTAACAAAAAAGTCTTGCTAATCTAATATATATATATATATAATTGTTTTGCTTACACAACATCCACATACTTTGCAGTTGGAACTCACTACATACTCATTCTTATGTCGTACTGTGATTATATTAATTGTATGTTAGTATGTGGTTTCCAGCAGAGAAAAGTTCATTACTCTTTATGTGTACATATACAGTTTATTTTGCTAAATTAGGGATTATTACCAACGTTTTCCTCCCAAACAGAAATAGGCCAATAATAATAATAATAATAATAATAATAATAATAATAATAATAATAATAATAATAATAATAAATTGAATTTATATAGCGCTTTTCAAGACCTCAAAGCTGCTTTACAAGAGTAGGGGAAGTGGGGGAGGGTATATATAAATATACATTTAATCAAATCATCATTTGTCGTACATCTGGCAGAGAATGACTTGTTTCAATGCTCTGGATAAACTGTTGTCTCATTTATAACCTCTTATTGATCACAATGTCGTCCAAGGCGCAACTTGTAATAAACCAAATGTGCACTTAATCTCCGTACTCTGCCAGCGTTGAGGTCTATTCACCTCGGATCAGAGTTTTCTAGCAGACAGCGAGCGGGACAACAGTTTAACGTATATTCTGTCTTTGTGTTTCATTGTCGCAGATAGGAGGAACCATACTGTGTCAGAATCAGATACGCCAACAGTCTTCTATCTCCATTTCCCCTCTAATTACAGCTTAAATGTAAACCCATTATCCCTCGCCACATTATGAGTTACCTCTAGCTGTTCTGAAACCCAAAGAAATGGGGATTTTTGGATTTTGATAGAAATCGAAGGAAAGCCTGGCGATAACGATTAGAGCTGATGAATGCAATTAGTGGAGAATTGCTAACAGCATGGCGGTAATTGGGTCTTACAAACTAAAAGCCTGCCCTTACCCAGCAATTAGATCAACCTCCTTTAAAGTTAGTCAATTGTATTGCTGTTAATGGGCTGTGCTTGGTTGAAGCTTAACAGGAGGAGGTGTAGTCCCTTCTCAAAGTGGCCACATCTCCATTCCTTGTTGGTGCTCTGTTAAAAACACTTTAATGTATTGAAGAATTTCTGATGCGATTTATTTTGTTGGTGATGGTGATTCCCTGCTCTACCGACTGTGTTATATGTGCTGTTTGATGCATGCTGCTGTTAACTTCACTTGATCTTAAAGAGGAAGGATGCCATTGTTCAGCTTTCAAACACATTCCTGTGCTCTGCTTGTGTTGCTAATAATAAAGGAAGGAGGGTAAAGCCGTACTCTTATACCTCTGATGTCGTCTCTTTTTATTGTTAATACTATGAATATATATTTCAGTACGTGTTGCCTTATGAGGATACAAAAACCACAAATCATTTGATTGACATATCTGCTGTACAGGCAGATAATTGCAATCAATAAGCTCATAGTCCATAGAAAGGTCATTCTTTGACATTTTCATATTTCCATATGCACTGTACAGTATATCTCACTCGGACAAGTGATCTGAGAACATGATGCATAAGATTAGAAATGATTAGTATGTTAAATGTCTCCCTCTAAGCTCACTATAGTAGCAGTGCATGATCAAAAGGTCACATTCTCTTTTTAAACGAAGATAACACTTTTCACATGATTTCTTTTTTTGTTGGTTAAGCAAGAGAAAACACAAGCGGTAACATTGACACCGGCGTGGCATAACATACTTATACATACGAGCATTACAGCATCAAAGACTCAGAGGACAGGTCATAAGTGCAAGATGGGAGTTGATAATCATGAACTGGTTCGTGTGCCATTTGTTATGATTTTGATTTATTTAGAGAGGAAAGCATGTGTAAAGAATAACAAGGGGAAAATTAAATTGGAAAAATATATGATTGCCCAAAAACAAATAACAAAAGTAACATCAACGAGGAAACACTGAACTTGATCAAATATTGATTCACAGAAAGGCTGGATAATAATGTGGTGCTGAGGCATGAGCATGTTTTGTGCTTGAATCCCAATTTATTTATTTATTTTTCTTCATCCTCCCAATTTTTGTCAATGAATTAGTAGCGGCATGTTTACCAGCATGGATTCGCAGATTACACATTTGTCTGACGTCTGCTTTCATAGAATATTTCAAGCTCACACATAATAAATGAGCCGCCGTGGGCTATAAGAATAGTACATGTAAATGCTGAAGTTGAGTTGTGTTACGCCAAATGCTCTACAAATAGTTTGTAGCTGAATGTTTTGTGGAGTGGCACAAACACAGTACATGCGTATAGAGTGTATCATAGAGATAAAGGAGCTTTAAAGGAGCAGGCAGGGATGTCTGAGTCATGTTGGAACAGAGAGCAGACAGGTGCAGCCGTACTCAGAGGAGCCTGAGACGTGTTAGTGCAGAGCCAGTCAGATGGAGGACAGAGAGAAGGCCAAGCAAAGAACATATATTTAAACTCATTTCATCTTTTTAGTTCACTAAACTAGTGCATCAAAGACCAACATTCAGCATGTTTATATAAAGCAGGTATCACAGAGGAAATGGCTCTGAACTGATGGTCTGGTAGTTTTAGGGGTTCACTCTTAACTTCAGTGCTTGACTCACAGACAGGCCTGAGCTGCACCCATCAAACATATTTGATATTTACAACCTGATGTCTGGACAGTTCCTGTGGTGTGTGGGGATTACAGACTTCAAAGAGCACCGCCCACCTGCTGAGTTTATAGTTAGCTCAGGCAGAAGAGTCATAAATAAAAGTTAGAAAGATGCAATAAATGTATCTCTTTATGGTGTGCTCCGAGTTACAAGATACAAAAGGTTGATTCATTATCCATCAGTCCTAACACGCCTTAAAGGTGCAAATGCGTCATGTCTGGCCACCTGCTCCAAAGAAAGAGGGGGCAGGGTCTCACCTCAGCTACTGGATGCTGAATCTAAATCTGCAGTCATCCGTTATCATTTATCTACAGACTATAATATAAATATATTGTCTTGAGTGATTGTAATATTATGCTACATGTACGTATCCTTGAGGTGTTGAATGTTTTTCAAATGGAGCTGCTGTGATGCAAGAGAAATGTCAGACTTGATCTGACAATAACACATCATCATCATCTCAGCGTTCAACAACGTACACCAGCGTATTGCCAATATTCCGTATACACCGCCATAGTTTCCGCCATACGGCGAAGGAATACGCTAGGAATGCGTTATGCATCTGTTGGGAATTCGTCGAATACGTTGGCCATTCGCTCAGATACGTTTTGTATAAGTGCGTGATACGCTATCAATAGGCTCTGTATGCGTTCATATACCGTTGTATATGCTCATTTCATATGCGCCAGCAGACGTGTCTGCCCTACGGCACTGAGTGACAGGGTCTCTTCACGTGTAGCGTCTAGTTAACGTTATAGCTTGCTTAGCTCAGTTTTAGCAGGACCATAGTAGCAAGAAAACAGCCACATCAAAACCACATGTGGACGCCATTTTGAATTTTCTCTTGTGCGGTTCCATAAATTGCACCAAAGATACGTTTAGCTGCAACTTTAGATGAATCTTTGTGTTGCATGTACCACTAGCCATATTGGCCGTGTTCGTTTTGATAGTTTGTTTATAGGATTAAACGGCAAAGTGGCAGAAACTAGAAAACTCATATCTTAGTTTCGTCCAGCAGCGCCGGGAGACATGCCCTTCAGTTAGCCTCGTAGTCAGCCGGTAACTCTGAACACACTGACTTGATGCATTCACATATTCTTACATTCATTGTGACTTGCACTTTCTGAGGAGTACCATTATCTCTGGTATCCATTAAATGCCCACTTAAAATTCATAAAGAAATAAAAAATCCCCCAACACTTGCCTGAGAATCATCACGTGTTTACCTTCTCTTCAGTATCACGTGATGATTGTATATTGCAAACAGGAACTGCTAATAGCTAATTCAGCATACTTTTAATAGTGCTAAATGTAAGTAATTACAGCCAAAGAAAAAAAAGATGTAGCCTACAGCGTAACTCACTGCATCAACATTATGCTTTCTGTTAACATCCCCAAACACATTATGGGAACAGTTGTTGGGGGGCACAGTTGTCTTGAGTTTGTCTGAAGGGGGCCCACAATGTCTTTGAAAACCCCTGATTTAGATAAATAAATCTTGCTGTGAGATGATAAATTGAAATGTAGCTTTAGGTTTTTGTTTTTTCCTCTCAGCGCTGGTTGTTGTAGCGCTGTCGTCATTAAGACCTGTGAAGGCTTTCCAACAGCTCGACATCTGTCTCTAAAATGGCATTTAGTATTATTTCAAGATGTCTGACAACATGTCGGGAAAGTTTAATTTCCTCTCTAAACGCTAATTCCTTGTACTTACTATTACAGATTTGTAGCCTCAAATCGTAAATATAATCCATTTGCCTTAACAACTGTCCCCTGAAACCTCTTTTCTAGGCAGTTTGATAATATAAATCCTAACAGACATTTATGAGTGCTCATTTGTAGTCAGGCAATGTTGAAAAGGAAGTCGAAGAGAAACTCGTCAGCTGTTCAGCCTTGGGTAGTTTCCTTTTTTCCTTTTAAAGTAATGCTACGCTATGGCCTGGTAGTTATTCACTAGAGGCTGGATACCGACTGAATAAAGTGAAATATAAGCTTCTAAAATGCAGTCTATCAATTGCTTGCCTCCATCTTCCTGCTGCGCTCCATGACTTTTTGCCTTCTGGCTCACATCTCCTCAGGAATGAAGTGCATTGCCGAGTGTCCACATCGCACCATAAAAACAGCAACCGAGGCTGAGCATCAAGTTTATGTGAATGGACTGGAGCATAAAATGTAATGGGTGGAACCATTGGAGTTCTCCTCAAATGGCTTTTTTAAAAGGTTTGTCGACATATTTTTCAGGAAGATGGTCTATTAAAAAAAGGAACATTTATATTGAGCTGTCAGTGGGTGGACAGGTCAGATGCCCTTTAATAGTGTCCTTAGGCGGCGCGCAATTCAGATGGGATCAGTGCCGATTGGCTGCCTCGCCACTAACGAGATATTGTTTTCCAGGGCGAGGTTTGATTTAGAGCAACTGGTTAAATATACCCCTCAGTTAGCAGCATTGTTAATGTAATACCATGTCATTCTGATTTAGAGGACTATTATTACTGATCCTCGGCGATGAGTCATTTGAAGCAAACCGCCCTTCTTATTCTCAGACTGTGCTTGTTGCTCCACTGTTAAAGCAGCCTGTCGTCTCCTCCGTCTAATGAAGACGTATTCGCCCGCGGTTCAGATAACTGTGGCTCTGTCATTGTTACAGAAATGTACAGTTTAACTGGAGACCCTCATCCACTTCTAGTTGAATCAATGCTTCGTATTTCATGACGCTGTGTCTGTCATTCAGCTCTGAAAGGCATCAGTGGAATCTGCTCAAGATGAAAAAACATGGGAATCCAGTTGGAGAGCAGAGACGGCAGCCGTTTAGAGAAGACATGACATCTGCTTGACAGCTAACCAGCATGTGTGCATGTCAGATGAGAGACCAGAGACAGGAGAAGAGGATCTCTGGCTTCTCTTTTATCTGCCTCTGTGGAGACCAACACATGGTGAAGCGGGGCATGGAGCGCTTTTGAAAGAATCCCCTTTCAGACGTGCTATAATATTTGTGTTGTATAGGTTACTGTAAACTATGGATCTAAATGATAAAACAAAGCAAAGTTAAGTTGCCCTTCACCTAAAATGAATGAAAGGAAAACAACTTACTTAAAGGTCACACATCTTTAGGTCTATACTTGTATTTTAGGTTTTTACTAGAACATGTTTACACGATTTAATGTTCAAACAACACATCGTGTTTCTCATACTGTCTGAATATAACTGTATTCTCCCTCTGTCTGAAACACCTGTCTCTTTAAGCCCCCCTCCCTGAAAAAAGATTACCTCTCCAGATACCCACAAGTATGTGCACAAGCACGGAAAAAGTGTAATAAGGAAACGCTTTATAGAATATATCTGCAAAGTCTACTCCCACAATGCATTTTGGTTGTTCTCTCCGACAACATTTCATCATGTCAACCAAAGGGAAGGTATTTATTTATTTATATTTTGATCTTAGTTAGATATACTCACTGACTTTTTAAATATTTAGCCAAAATCCTGGAGGCGTGACAAACCATCTGTGTTATGTGTTATGCTTCGCCCACGTGTATAAGATGCAAACAAAATGGACCACAAAACATCTTTAGTCGAAAGACTCTTTGTATGTCTAATCTTCCAACCAGACCTCCTGGATTGGTAAAAACGTAAAACCAAGTGGCAATTATACTTCCACTGAAACATATTTGGCAAAGCAATTTAGGATAAATTAAATTGGTTTACGATAGGGACGGCCATGAGCACCACTCCTGCCACAAAGATTCCCCCTCAGCCATCTGTGACCTTTAGTCTTGTGTTTGTTCTAAAAAGAGAAAAGGACATTTTGGAAAAACAGCACAATATGTGCTTATGACTAATGTACTGTATCTCTAGTTCTGCCCATGCATTAATAATGCTGTGCTATAAAAGCAACATTACACATATAAATATTCAGTCTACTCTCAATGCAAATGTTCTTATTTGTCTGTCTTTCTTGATCATTGTTGCCATATGTTCCTGTCCTTCAAATACATTTTCAGTAGCACAGAAAACAAGTCAATAAAACATTTGACTAGAGAGCATAGTTAATAATTCTCCGTAGTTACATAACAACAAGTAATGACAACATGTAAGCCAAAGCAAGGCACTTCATCTAGTGGCGGTCCGTACAATCAAATGGTAATTAAAGCTACAAGTCAAAGCTTTAATTAGCAGCCTGTGTGGAGTACCTTCTAATATTTAAAGGATATTTCCAGATCTGTATGTAAAGTATATTTTGTGAAAGACAATCGTGGGAAACATGTGCCAGACTGTTTTTCATTCAAGTGCTTGCATTAGATCAGCAGAACAAATGTAGGAAAATGCCATTTATCGTTCTGTATCCTACGATGTTAAGATGAGAAGATGAAAAATTCACATACAGTGTGATTCGCTAAAAGTGCCAGAAAATCACATGTGATGAAATGAGAAAAAAACTATTATGGTTCTTTGATGGTGTGTCTGAACATCCCTTATTACATTTGCAGGGCTGTCTAGAGAATGAGTAAACGTGTCAAGACAACAGTCTTTTTGCAGAAGGCTCTGAGTCTGTGTATAAGTCTTTTTCTGCCTCTCTGCCGCTGCTGTCCCTGGATTTAATAACTTCACTCGCCTTTCACTTATAAGGCTGTATGACTCCTTGAGGGACTCCAATTGATCAGTCAGTGGTGAGCTCTAACATCTTGGCAGCAAGATGAATGGTACTGACATGGACTTCATCTAAACCGCTAAAGCATGCACTCTGTGAATGTGAGGGCCCACTCATCTCTTTCTATATTCCTTCTCTAAAGATCATCCTCAGTGAGTAAAAGATTAAAAAACAGAAGACAATCTGCCACCAGAAAGCAGACCTATGAGAATAAAGATCAAAGAGCAAGCGATACTCACACTTTAACACTTTATTTTAGTAATTGAAAGTAGTGCGATCTCACAAGCGTCGTGTTGCAGTTGGGTTACGTTCGGCTTGATTCTTGGTCCAGGTGCTCTCAGGAATAATAATCCCCTGAATATAATATGCACTGCAAGCACTCCCCTAACAGTAACTTAGAGTATTTGTCAACCTGGCTGTTATTCTTATATTTTTGTCCAATGTAATATAACATTCTAACCATCTCTCTTGCAGAGATCTGGGAAACTCTGCCAACAACTGTTGGTAGTGGAAAGTGGCTCACAATCCACAATCCTAATCCCCTAACCCTAACCCTACACTAAGAACTCAAGTAAAGGTCTCCGAACTTAAGGACAAAACAGTTTGTTTTGCATTATGTTCCTGATCTGGCGGGATAATATCGTTTGTTAATGCTGTTACAAAGTATCATTGCAAAAATGACTCATCTGACTATTTCATGGAACACCTCTATTGTTAAGGGTTGGTTCTCGGTTAAGGATAAACCAATGCTACCATATAGTAGGAGATGGAAATGCGAACTTCCTGTTCCAAAATCAGACCACCCACCCCAACCTCTTCAGCTTTTGACGTGCTTTAACTACGTTACCACTACCGTCTGACTTTGTGACCTATAAAAGTCTTAATTTGCACCAAAGTCTTTTTCTGGTGAGGTCTCAAATCATTTCAAACACTCGCCTTTGAGTTGAACAAAAGTCAACATAAAGTATTCCTCTGGAAATGCCTGTAACTGTTGTAGTGAACTGCAAAGTATATTGAATTAGCTATGACAGGTAGTTATGTCAGCTGACGTTAAGAAGCAAACAAGCAATAACTGATTCTTTTGCACACTTGGGGGCAGTGCACCAAGCTGTAAACACAACACTGACACTGTCACGTTATAAATTGTAATGGTGAACGTGTTAGCAAACAGTTGCGTATTTAAATATCCAGCAAATGCAACATCAGCATTCATTTCAAGTCTAGTCTCGGTCCACCTGGGATATATAAGTCTCACTCTACTTTTAGCTCTGTTTTTGGTCTCCACCAACTCCTGAGGGAAATATCTGGCTCTTTAGTTGCTAAATGCTCCACTATGTTCACCAGCTAGCTGCTAACTGTGTCTGTCTGGTGTTTGGTGCTGGTCAGGTAGCATACAGAGGGTGTATGGAAAAGCTTTAATACTAAATACTGCATTTTGTCCCTTAACATTGTTCTTTCCAGAGTCCCCATTTACCTTATCTCGACTATTTAGCAGTATAGATAAAAGTTACTTTGACCAATATTCATAGTGAACAGAAATATGAGAAACACGCAGCTTGAGAAATACTGGTTTCCCTTTCAAACTAACCTGCTGCTCCAGTCTCTCTCAGATGTGAGCTTACTTCTGGGGACTTACTGGGTCGGATTGTCAGCTCAGCAGGTTTACAGCTGGGTGGAAATGAGTCCATCTTTTCTGAATATGATAATCCCATTAAACGCTGGTGAGAGTTATCTTCGTGCTCCTCACCAGGCAAGAGGAATGAATGTTGCCACATTAACAGCTTTTTTATTGTGGCAGCAAACCATTTGAATTGTTTTACCGGGAATTATTTTTACTCCACACTCACATTTCCTTTTAATGAGTGTTTCGGCTGTATGAGACGAGCAGCTGCGGTGCTTGAGCATGACAGACACAGTTTTACCTGGAAAATATGCTGCAGTTATTTGTGCTCAGCATTTTTGAGTCATTCGAAATGGCTTTTCAGGATGATTTGAATCATTACTAATTCATAGGCTGTCTCCATTGTATGGCCTACAACCTTTTTTTTTTTTTATGGCGCTGCTGTCTCTGCGGCCTGGGCCTGTGGCCAGGATGTGACTCTGTTTTCAGTGTTTTGATCTGTCGCTGCATTTTGCCGACTGGAAAAGGCCGACTGGCAGCACGCTGCATGAGCCTGGATTGAAGCAGAAAGTACACGCTGTATATTTAGCTCTCCGCGCCTCTCTGGTGAAAGCCTATTGAAGTCGGACTTGTTGCTTCATGCCTCAGTGGAGAAGTTTGTTTACTGTCAGACAGATACGTCTGTTCGTGTCAACACAGTGGTCAAGAAATCACATTTGATTTGACGTTAACGTTTTTGGGCACTCAACTCTTCCTCTCATGATTGGTTACCAAAAGCTTTCGAGCGTTCTCGTTGGATCTCTTGGTGTTTAGATGAGCAGTGTTCTTGTTTAGTGTGTGTTGTATAAGTGACTGTAAATTGCTGTGTAAATGGTTTAATTAATAAAATGTAATTAAGTTCTTCCATAAGATCTTGGCTCCATGAGTGGAGCAACAGAACAAATCCTGTCTGTTATTCGCTGCTTATTGATTTCTCTGGTGGTTTCGTAGCACGGTCATTAAAAAAAGGAATCATATTTTGCCCTTATCAATGTTTCTCTGATGTCAGTGAATCAGCATCAGAGTGGTGTAGCTAACCATGAAATAGCCTTATCTGATTGTTTCCCTGTCTTAGGTTACGTAACAGGATGGATGGATGGATGGATGCATGGATGGATGGATGGATGGATGGATGGATAGATGGATGGATAGATGGATGGATGGATGGATGGATAGATGGATAGATGGATGGATGGATGGATGGATGGATGGATAGATGGATGGATGGATGGATGGATGGATAGATGGATAGATGGATGGATGGATGGATGGATGGATGGATAGATGGATGGATGGATGGATGGATGGATGGATGGATAGATGGATAGATGGATGGATGGATGGATGGATGGATGGATAGATGGATGGATGGATGGATGGATGGATGGATGAATACTTTATTGATCCTGAGGGGAGTTTAGGTATCCAGTAGCTTAAAAGACATATGACATTACACATCTGACCCCCCCCCCCCCTCCCGCCATTAAAAAGTAAGTTAAAATTAAGAGATAAAGGCTGTTATAAATACAAAGATACACTGCAACATTGAGCACTGTTTTTGGTTTGCTTCCCCCTGCCATCACCGAGAGGAGTTGTACAGTCTCATGGGGGACAAAAGAGTTCTCGAGCCCGTCTGTGGAGCAGGACAGGGACAGCAGTCTGCCATGTAATAATATCGTGCAAATAATCCAGCGCCTCTTAAATTCCTTTTCTTTCCATTCTTGCTTTGTCTCCCCAACGCCCCACACACAGATGAGTAATTCATTTTCCAAAAAAAGAGAGAAAATGCACAACAAAGAAATAATTATTTTTTGTAGCAGTGAAAATCTGATATCGTGGCAGCCCTAGAACAGATAACACGATGACATAGATTACAGTACCATAACAACACAATACAAAGTATTCATCAATGAGATTTTTATACTGTTGTAAAACCAAAATCATTTTTGTGGCGCTGAATTCATAATCTACAATCATGACACTGGATATTTCAGATCTGAAATTGATATTTGACAGTTGGATAATGACATTTAAGATTTAGATTTAGATTTCTTTTTGCATTTTGCTTTTTTTCTGGCAATAGAGATACACACAGGAAATGTGAAAGTTGAAACCTCGTGTCTGTTTGTTAAATATGAGGCTGCATCTTAATTTAGCATAAAGTATCTGCTGGTGGTGATAAGCCTCCATGAATTCACACAAATCACAAACTGTTATTTCACACTTCATACTGATTGTGTTTGACGTCTCAGGTACTGCATATTTTTGACCGACATATATTCAGATAGAGATTTATCAGTGATAAGCTAATACCTGCCAATGTTTGGCTCCAGCTCTAATATCATCTGTGTCGTGAAATATCTAATTATCTGCGGTTGGAGACGCACTTGAAAAGTGTTGATTGGGTTTCTCAGGTTGTACCTGTTAAATTAAGAATTACTGACGCTGTCTGACTTCATCACTTCTGTAAATAATTGAGTCGTATTTATATTAAGTTCTCCTCTGTGTACACCTGCGACAGCAAGCTTTGCATCTGTAACACTAAAAAAAAAAACCCACATAAAGTTACGGATGTCAACTTAATACAGTTCTTGTTAAGCACTTGCTTTTTTATTAAGGTCTGGTCTTGTCTTGTGCTGTCTTGCAGTTTGCTATGGTGTTTAAAAATCTGTCTCATATTTTAAATAAATAAACTATTCTGCCAAAGGTCATTTTGAAACGAAGCATACCAAAATTGGTGCGTAAAGAAAATGACTCCAGGAATTCGTACATCATTTTAACTCATTGACAGATTCTTGCTGGGACTTAATCATAGTGTTTTTAAGCAGGATGTGTCACAATGACGCAGGAAACGTACATATATTGTACACGTGATTTGTCCCTGATTCTGGCTACGCTGAGTGAAGTTTCCCTGTCAGCAGCAGCATCAACGCCGTGCTTCTGTTTTTCCTGTTCTCCCCGTTGTGCTTCTATTACTGTATCTTGCGCTTGACTGGGCCGGTGAGGATGACACGGCCGGTCACGCAGCTGACAGCTGAAGCAGCGTGTTGTTGATGCCTCTCTACCTGCTTGTTAGATCAATTGTTTGATAGCTGCAGAAGCTAAAAGCAACCTGTAGCTTTGTTCTAACCAACATGATTAGTTATTTGATAAAGACAACAGGATGGCACTTTACCCAGTGACTCGTAACAAGTTTCAGTGCATAAGGTTCATTCTCAAGGGCTTTCTGAGCTGGGAGCCCATCTATTTTGAGTTAAAGGGCAATTTTCCTCCTACTTGTAATGTATGTGTGGCTTATATAAGAGAAGTCTTGCACAAATCAGCTTCAAAACTGTGTTAAAACATGAAAAAATACATATTTAGTGTCATTTTGACCCCTAGATCTATAACCAGTGGTGTACTTTCTAACAAAATTCAATGTAATCCATTCAAACCTCTGTGACAGCTGTTTGGATCGACCAGAGAATTTCCTCATCCCTCATCGCTGACATTTTGGAACATAAAAACATGTTTGTAAAAACAAAATGCATATCAAATGTAAGGATGCAAAGATGCCCTTGAACGCATTTGTTTTTAATAAAGTCAAAAGGGAATGCTTCTCTTTTACTCTGCCCGCCTTTTGTCCCCACGTTAGTTAACTGCTGCGTGACGAACACGATACCAAGTTAAAGAGAGTGCAGCGGGCAATGTGACAGGCAAAATATCCGCATCTGTCAACTCCTCCTTTTTTGTGTCAGAGGATTCACACATTGCAAAGTGTTATTTATAAATGCCCTATTCCCTCATAAAAGTAATGACGGGTTTGTCTTTTCTTCTTTTGGGTGTGCCGCACTATTCACCATGAACTAATGAACAGGGCTGTGTAGATCATGTTGTTTGACACACACACACAGTAATCTTATAAATAGGATGAGTGACGGCTTGTCAGAAACGTAGCAGTTTCATTTAATCACCCCCGGGCGAGAAGGGTAATGTTTTGGTTTTATCACACGTGTGTATTTAGGTGTTTCTTACCAACTGTTGTGGTGCACAGATCAAACGCATCGCATAAAGTTCCTCTTCTATCTTTAGCATGAAAAAGAAGCCAGTCATATTTTAGTTTAATATTATGACCATATATATATATATATATATATATATATATATATATACGATTGTTAAACACGTTTATGTCTTCACGTGCTGTTGCCTTGGTGAAATAATTTCTTCAAGTTAACTTTAAAACCTGTAAATATGACATTTGTTCTCAAGGTAACTTGATTCACTTATCATGTTTTACATCCGCTGTCACAACAAACACTCCACTGTTGAGAGCAGAGAAGGAAAAATACTTTGAGTATGTGGAAGAATCGACCCTTTTTTTGCAGGCCTGGCATGAGATGCTGAGTCCGTTGTCCGTCTCCAACATGAAAGCCAGTTGACTTCCCTTACACTCTTACTTTCCTCCTCTGCACATAAAAGACACACTACTTCTTGCATTCTGACCTTTTAGTCATTTTAATAGCCTAAATTATCCACGTTTGCTGTTCTGGGTATCTTGTTGACAATTAAAACCAGATAAAAGCAAACATTTAGCTAAATTGATTTGAATTAGTGTCAATATTTAATTGTATTTGTATGTAACTTCCTGCAATGGTGCAACACCTGTAGTTCTTTTCACCAAGTGGGAGTTATCATCACTGTCAGACGTGTCAAAAATCTACAACTTGGAATTACAACAAGGACTCATTTGCTTGTAATTACAGTAAAAACAATATGACTTGAATATTGGCGCTGAGCATAAATTACAGGGTGTGAATGATCCAATATGAATGTTATTTCTGGGGATACTAGGCTGGGATGAGTAGATAACTATAATGTTGAAATATGATTCTGGGGCGAACTTGCAAAACTAGTCATGCAATTCCACATATCAGCCAAACTCCGATCAATAGGTCAACAACAGGTTTTTAGCATACATAACTCTGCAGCAGTTCTACTCCCAGAAGGAACTACCAGAATCTTTGTATATTTGTCATGAAACGTTAAAAATGCATGAGACCCATAGCTACCAAACTGCTGTCAAACCAATATAATGCAGATGATGCTAACACAAATAGAGAATAAATGTGAAACATGTTTCATGTTTTATCACACAGTCCTAATCTCGATCATTAAATGCTGGGAGACAACCTCTAAGACAAACGCTTTACATTTGCTGTACTCATAATTTGAAACTGATATAAGTATCTTACGTGCGGGTGTATGTACATACAGCAGATTTACAGTCGTCTCACAAGGTGAGATTTCATTCTTTTTTCCAGTTCTGTGCAGGTTCTGGTTGCATATTGCCGTTTTTTTAATCGGTGATCGATGAATATGATTGTAGTGCAGAGTGCTCGGCTTCAGAGTGGTATCGATTGGCTGCAGGGTTGGGACTTCTGCCAGTTCTCATTAGTGGTCTCTGTCCTTTCACCTTTCTTTGTCTCTCATCTCTCCCTCTTGCTGACATCGGTGCATGGTGATTCTAACTGATGACAGTCCTAAGTGCTTTAATAGAGATGTATTGATCATAGGTGTGAGACATTTACACACATGTACACACACACACACACACACACACACACACACACACACACACACACACACACACACACACACACACGTACACAACACAAAGAGCACATGGAGGAGAGAACAGGCCGCCTCTCTCCTGCAGTACATTTATGTTTCACTTCACGACTCTAACACTCAGTTACTCCCATAGAGAGAATGTGGTTTGTACTGTGAAGACAGGGTGACCCCAGTGGTTAGACAGACCGTTTTACAACCAGAGAACCAGAGGGTCGATGGTCCTCCAAACGCTGTCAAAGTGTCCTTGAGCGAAACATACCTGCTCAGAGCTGCTGCTCTGA
The DNA here is from genome assembly GCF_900634415.1 of Cottoperca gobio. Lineage (NCBI taxonomy): Eukaryota > Metazoa > Chordata > Actinopteri > Perciformes > Bovichtidae > Cottoperca > Cottoperca gobio. Next base: position 22,726,840 of record NC_041359.1, read on the forward strand.
AATGTATGCACTCATGTATGTTTGACTGAAAGGACACAAGAAGAAAATAGAAGTAATACACACCCCTCTGATTGTGTGAAATATGCCCACAGAGTTTTCTAAATAATACATGAATGTTAAATTATTAAAAAAAAAAGTTCTTGCAACTGAAGTGTTTATCCATTTTAAATGATTATTTTATACCTTTTCTTTTTCTTTTTTCAAACAGGGCCATCCAGATCCAGTTATGTTCAACTTTAGAAACTCAAAAACAAATGGAATAATAATAATAATAATAAAGAAAACATAAACATACAATAGAATCTAAAATGAAATGCTAAACAAATACAAAACAACAAGAGGAAGAAACTAATATGCTGATATCTAATTCTACATCACCCTTTCCACATTTCGTTCAAATGTATCCTTAAAGCAATAGTTTTCATTTTGGGAAATACATTTACGGGGAGATTAAACTGGTTCTGTCAAATCTGCTTGTGGTTTTACAGGGAGTTACGCTAAACACTGCCCGATACCCGATATATACAGGTCATGGCTGTTTCTTCTCGTATGGATTGTTACCAGCTTGTTCTGACCACGGCGCGCTGCCCTCTAACCTCTCATTCTGTCCACCCTGCATGGTCGTGTTGGGTCCAGCCTCAGTCAGCGACCTTCGGCGGCAGCTCCAGTTTTAATCAGCAGCTCTCTTCACACGAGCAGCTTCAACCAGCCGCTTCCTGCACCTTAATGAGTCCAGAGTCCCAGGCCAGACTTCGCCGCAGCTGCACAGTAGCTTCCTCTCCTCCTTTTCACAGCGGCTTAAATACAGCAAAACTACATCCAATGAAGCACATCATTGTGCAACACCAGGATGAGAACATGTTCGAGGCTTTCAGTGTGACATCTGTCCCTTGACACTTCATTTTTCGACAGCTAATTTAATTATATTGGTGGAGTATCTTATTTTACTCCCGTTTTGATTAGTAATGGTGGCCAGTTTAAATTAGTGCGCACTGGCAGCTAACACGTTATTTGTTCTCCCGTATAATCAGCCGAGTCGTTGCACCTCTTGTGATTGCCTATTGTCCACGCGCGTCTGTCTCTTAAACAAAGTTTGAATATTCTATCCAAGTTATCCCAACTTTTGAAACTTTGATCGGGGGCGTGCTGGTGGCTTAAAGATAATCACATCAAGGGCACGGAGCCTGATCTGTTTGTGCATCAGTAAGTTTCTGCTCGGTGAAAATCACTCAATCGGCAATTGTTGTCTTGCCTTTTGTGGGAATGTGAATAGCACCTTATTGATTGGAAGCAAAATGTTTTTAATGTTGTAGATGAGATTTCAGGATTGCTAGCTAATGGGAAGATGGAAGCTCGCGGCAATCTATTTTCAAGTCAAGTTCCAAATTGAAAATCTTTACAGGCATAATTAAGGCTTATCTGGAAGGAATGTCAAAACTTTTCAAATGCTTTTTTATTTATTTATTTCAACCTGTTACGTGTAAATACACAAACATGCTCAGAATAGTGATGAGCAGAAAAGTAATGTCGATGTTTAATCCACTTAACGGCAGTGAAAATGTGTCCTTGTAATTGATATTGTAATGTTCTCACGTAAATAAGCACTTTAGTGATGTTAAGTCATCGTCTGGGAGAATGTGCTTGTGATGTTATGCAACTACATTAATTTCATCCCAATGGAGAAGTTCTCTCTTTCCGTCCTCTGGTTGGGGTGCAGGGTCAGAGGATGGTGATCAAGGACACGTGGACAGGTGGGGCTGCACCGGGGGTTCAAAGTCAGGCTCCACCACCTGGGGGATGACCTGGATTTCAAGTAGCCGTTGTGTTCGGACGTTTGAAATAAGACTGTGCTGAGAAACAAGTCAAAGGCCCTCAGCCAGACTGTCCCCACCCCCCCATGTGTCCAGTCTTTGTGCTAAGCTAAGCTAACAGGCTTCTGGCAGTAGCTCTATATTTAAAGAGCGGTATCAATCTTCTTCAAGAAAGTGAATCAGCCTTTTGTCCCAAAAATGTTGAATCATTCCTTCATGGTCCCGATTTCATATAAAATACTTGCTCAAAATGTAATGTGTGATGTGATGAACATGAGCATGTTTTGAAAGAACTCCACATACACTGTGCTGCTGCTGTAAATATCCAATAATGTGTATTAATCCGTTAATCTGTTAGTCCCCAACAAAAGTCATGTTTGTTTCAATTTTTTGAAACTTATTTTTATTTGCTGTTTAACAGAATGACCTAAAAATAAAGCTGTACTTTGAAAAGATGTGTGTCTTCAGTAGTAACACAGGGGCTTGCAGCTGAGTGACACACACACAGGGAAGTCGGAAAGAGAACAGGCTAATGCTGTTGTTGTTGTTTTATCTTTTCATGGGATTTAGAATAATACAAGTCTTATCAAACAAACAAAAAAACATTTAACAACTGTGTACAAAAAAAGAAAAGACACAAGCAATGTTTAATAGCATATACGAATAGAGTTTGTGACACGATGGAGTTACTGTCGCAGAGGATCACATGCATTCTTACCATTGTGTCTGTTTGTGCTTCCAGTTCACGTGAAAGCGGGAACCTGCGAGGTAATTGCCGCACACCGATGCTGCAACAAGAACAAGATCGAAGAGAGATCCCAGACTGTCAAGTGCTCCTGCTTCCCTGGACAGGTGGCGGGAACAACACGAGCGGCTCCATCTTGTGTAGACGGTATGCCAGGATTCTCATTATAGTTTGTGTAATGATTTGAGACTGACTTCTGATTCGGTTTAGAAAATGCGGTACACGGGACAAAAGCTGTCGCACCTGTCACCGTGCCTCTGGTGCTTATTTCACTGATTATTTGGCTGTGAGAGATTTATTGTTGGGAAGAAGAAGAAAAAAATACAGTGTTGAGATTTCCGTGACCCTGCTGCTGTGTCTCAAAGGCTTTTATAATCTGCCAAATCAAATCGCACACCCTTTCCTTCATTCCCCCTTTTGTCTGTTGTCGAAGCCATATCAGACCTTGTGTTCAGCGGAGTAGACAGAAGGCCAGGGCATTTACTATCATGTCAAAAGTGTCCTCAGCTACAGGTGAATCGATCCCCATCTCCTCTCTTCACTTTAATGGCTTCGACATGGGGCTTCCTCGATTTTGACAGTTCTCGTTTCACTTCAGAAATGTCGGGGGAATATATTCCTTCCCCGTAGGCCTCCTCGGAGCAACTTAAGACCTTGACGCGCCAAACCTCTGCTGCGCTCTTTAATACCTCTCCTACATACTAACATTTACCTTCCTCACACTGCACGCACCTGCACACACACACTCATCGGCTTGACATTGACCCACGCTCTGAAATTTAGACCTGAAAGCACACCGGGCAGGACCGACGTGTCTCGTCTGTAGGGCAGAGATCAACAGACGCTCTCTTCCATCACTGTGCTGTGTATACTGTAGAAACCCACTTCAACCAGGGCAGAACCTTGCTACACTCTCAAACAGCATGTTGTTAATTGTCTTTAACTGTTTCCTTTATTTTATTTTCCTCACAGCATCCATAGTTGCACAGAAGTGGTGGTGCCAGATGCATCCCTGCATGGATGGGGAAGAGTGCAAAGTGCTGCCGGATCTCAAAGGATGGAGCTGCAGTACAGGAAACAAAGTGAAGACGACCAAGGTGGGTTTAATTCACAAAACTATTTGAAGGCAGATGGTAGATATTTTTTAATTATAATGCGTAAAAGTCTGCAGATGGCCTCGAATAAAAGTTGTAACAAAATGCGACCCTAGAAGAACGGAGGAGGGCCGGATATGTGTTTGAAAAAGAAGGAAACAAGAGAGCAGAGCAGGGAGAGTAGGAGGCAGCAGGAGAGGAAGATATGACTCACGGGGTCTCAGAGTCAGTGAAGTGTTTCTTGTAGAAAGGGGGGGGGGGGGGTGGGGGGAGTGAAGTTTAGCTATTTATTTTTTGCTACATCTCACAATGTGGAGTGGAAGTTTAAGGACAGTCAGTTCATTGTATTGTTACTTAAGTTCCTTATATGGTAGATGCAAGTAGATTGGGTAGTGAGTGATCCAGGAGTCCATCAGCTGATTGTGCACGGTTGTGAGGAGAACGGGCAACACCGGGGGGGACAGAGAAGGATGTTCCGCTGAAGCCAAGGAATTCATCACGCAATACTGGAGTATCAGTGTATTCTTTTATCGCAAAAGTCCCCATCACACGGGTCCATGTAACGCTGATGTTGTCAAAACTGTCTAATCAATGAGTTACCCGTCAGTTACAGCTTGTGTAAGAAGCCAAAACTGTCTTGTGTTTTATTTGTTCCACTACATGTGTGAAAGCGTCGTTAGATCCAATAAACATTTGGCCAAAACCAGAAACCTGCATGCTGTTGACGTCTAAATAAAGTTTATTTTATTGCTTCCCTAGAGAATGAATGCAGATGTCCATGAACAGATATTTAATTAGACTTAATTGGTCTTTATGTATGACTTGAGTTGAGTCTCAGTGTAGTGTCTAAGTTATTGTACATTCAAGTGTAATTTAAAGATAATTAAAGGTTTTTATAAATACTTTCTTTTATGACATTTAGGAAGATTTTATCGTCATTTTAGGCCGACACCGTGTCATGTCGAGGGCAATTAAATAGTAATTTCACATATTTGATTGAAACCTGAGCTCTCCTCAATAACCATTAAATATGTTCAGTGTTTTCATCACAAGCTGAGATGTGTGTTTGTTTTAACACAGAGCCTAACTACAAAACTGAATATTTAGTGTCAAAATGATTCATGAATATACATGATGTGTCACTTTAATATAAGCAACAGCAGGATATTAGTCTTGTTACTGCATGGACCTACTGTATAATTTCACAAAAATCAGAATTACATGGATGAAAAAACATGTCATATTATTCACACTTGAATAATAATCATAACAATAATCATAATAAGAACAGAAATAAACCTTTGGTTGAGAACAGAGTAATAAATATAGAAGCAATATTATCATCACACTTCTCAGCTGTTGGTTTAGGTCAGAATAAGACATATAGCACTTGACAATTTAGCAAATGGAAAATCAATTATCACCTCCGTAATGCACAAGTGAGTTCATTGGTACAAATTGGAAAATGCAGCCTCTGGGGGAGCTGACTCCAGCTCACACGTCCCCATCTCATCCTCATGGTTTTGGCATTAAGGGAAAGAGAGAGCAGGCTTGAGTCGGGCCTGCATATCACTTCAAAAGTGTCAGCGAGAAGAAAAACAAATGCAAGCAAAGGCAGGAGAAAGACAGACAAACAAACAACAAACAAAAATCCCTCCAGGAAGCCAAATCATCGAGTGCGATATGCTGAGGCAGGGCAGGAGAGCTCAAGCTATAGCACTTCTAGAGATTAATAGAGGTTATCAGGACGTGTGTTTTGGGTTTCAGGGTGTGGTAGACCTGAAGTGGACGGTAGGTAAGGAAGGGGGGGGGGACACATTCGGCCTTTAGCCATCTATCACCGAGCAGTGTTTGACTCACCAAACGCCTGTAGTTGAGCTGCCTCTTCCATTATTCATGGATACAGGAGGCCTGGACGAAGGAGAGCTTTTTATTTTAGCCGGGTTAATAATTCATGCCCTCTCACACAGCCATGGGAAAGCAGAAACAGAGGCACAGATAAGCAGGGGTCCAGGTGGCTAGTAGAACCCGTCAGAACCTCAACTCTTTTTTTGATTTGGGAGTCAGCGGGGGTCGCTCCATGCTCATGGCCCTGCTTGCCTCCCACAGAGAGCCAGCGAGGGACAGACTGTGTATACTATTGGACCTCTGTACCCGAGCTTCCTGGACTGTTAACATCAGTCTGAGGAATAAATGGAGGGCTCTGTTGAGGAAGAGATGGTTTCAAACCTATGCTGCATATGCGCTCAGAATAAATTCAAATTAAACGTTTGTTGATTAAAGATATATTTGACTTCTTTCAATATAATGTCAAGTTCAGTCAAGTCACAACATTGTCAAAACAAGTCTCAAGGTGAAGTCTAAGTGAAGCAAATTGCAAATCAGGTACAAGCTTTTAGGTCTGTGAATGCTGACTATTTAAATGATCTGGCATCTGAACATTTTACACAACCGAGACCAAGTCATTTTACCACATAGGTCTAAGAATTACCTTTCAAAGTGCGTCGTTTTAATCAGGTACATCTTGTCCTACATACGGTACATACAAACGGTAGACTAGTTAATCCCTTAACGACAAATAGGACCGATCTACTTAACGTTGGTAAAGCCGTTGCACGGTGGCAGTTTCAAACGTCTGGCCGATAATTACGTGACCTCTTTTTTTTTAAATATTGCTCCAATAATCCTTAAAGAAATATCACCGGACACTATGATGCATTTTAGTGTCTTTAAGCTCGTTGTTTTTATGGGTTTCTTGGCCTTCGACTTAACTCTTTGTTTCAGTATTGTCTTTTTTCCTGTGTTTATATTGTTCAAACTGTTACTATACATTTCTGCAATTAGTTTAATCTGTTTTTTTTATAAAATGATTTATTTATACTAATGATTTTATAATTTGTTGATTTTCCCCTCTCCCCTCTGTAAAGCACTTTGTAACTTGAGTTTTAAAAAGTGCTCAATATAGATGTCTGATAGTTAAAGTAAGCAACTCTAATCTAACCTATTTTTTCACATAGAAAATGTAATAAAACTACAGCCAAGTGGATACATAATATTGGCTTAAACAAACTCAGATGCAGAGCATGCCTGATATGGTACTATAAATAATTTCTTCTTTGATGTCCAGCGGTGGCAATGTTGATAACAAATGATGGTGCCGTGTCACCTCATGATGAAGTCACATCAATAAATCAGGCCTCTTAACACCCTGCAGGCGCCTTCTCGGACAACTCCAGTTGTTCGCTCTTTCTCTACATGTCCGGGAGCAGCTAGTTTTATAGTCCTGCTGGTAATGTCAGGAATTATAACCCTGGCAGCTCCTGCTTTTCACTTACTATCAATCAGAGATCAGAAGAACCACAGAGCCTTTCCACTTGACAGCAGCTACGATGCTTGTTCACAATGTGTTGAAGGTTGGTGATGGATAGCTGTCTGAGTAGTATTTCTTTTTAAGGACACAGTGGAAAATAGGCCTTAAATGTACTGAACACAACTGTGTATGTGTTAGCCTTAATACAGCTTGAAATGTAGTAATTAAACTGTATTATTGTGTGTTTTTGTCACTTTTCTGTTGGAGGACGGAGAAAGACAAAATACTCACATTCTAAGTTTCACTATGAGGCAATAACTCACGGTGACATTCATGGTATCCCTCGATTTAAGCAACTCTGCAGTGCAATGCTGTCCAAACCAACCAGTACGAGTCGCTACTGCAGTGGCAACAACATGATCCCCTACTGGCGTCCCATCCACAAACACTGCCATCTGTTTTTGTTGGTACATGCAACTCTGGTATTATGGGCGAGTGTTTTACACCTCAGCCACCAAAAAGCTTTATACCAAATGGATTCATAGACTGATACATCATTAAATGCAGTGCATGACTCTCCTGTTGTTTAAAATGACTGTAAAAGAAGCTAAATTGACACAAGAGGGTTTTTTTTCAGATGTTTTAGAAGCTGTATTCCAAGTCTACTCTTCATACCAACTTCAATCATCAAGTGTAATATACATCTTCAGTTGTTTTTCAGGTAAAATTAGTGCTGGTGGTTTCAATCAACTTCAAAATATGTCAAACATTTCGACTAAAGATATATATATATATATATATATATATATATATATATATATATATATATATATATATATATTGTAGGCCCGTGCGTTATCAACAGTGTGTGAATAAACTGAGTTAAAAGGCTGAAAGACTGCATGAGACGTTTAGTTGATGGGAAGCCTAAAAAGAGGAGCTAAATCACTCTATTGATGATTGATTTGTTTTTTTTAGTCCATTAAGACTTTGCTGGAGGCGAACCTGACATGCAATTTACAAAATTAGAGCTACATCAAAACCTGAAATATAATTCTTCAAAAAGAATTAGACCATTTTAACAACTCTATCCAGGCAATGATGAGTATGGGAGACACGCGACCACATGTGCACATGAACACACATGTGCTTCAGTAGCTCTCCATCAAAGGAAGTGTCTTAGTTTTTTGTCAATGGGATTTTGAACCTACGGCTGGCCAGTCAAGTGTGGTCTTTCATCCTAAAGCAGCTTAAGCATCAAACCCCGAGGAGCTGCCTTCTGTTCTCCTGATTCCCCTTTGTGTGTTTACTCCCCGATAACCCTCGCAGTGACCATCTACAACACCACAGCATGCTAATTGCTATGATTAAGCTTCAATTGGCTTCACATGTGTTGCACCTGCTGCCATATACATTTTTTACTCTGTTAATGTTGTGTATCTAAACTCTTTTATCCCGTCCACTTTTCCCTTATGAGGTCAAATTCCCTTTCAAATCTGCCCCTGCAATTAAAATTGTGTTCATATTTGTACATCTTATTATTTTTCATGTTTCCTTTATAGTGAGAAAGAGCTTAGAACATGTGTAAACTACAAAGTGTATACATAACAATTGTCAGTGCAACAATAAGCAGCATAACTGTGCTTGTAAATGGATTTATGTGTTGAATATTACGCCACAGAAGCAGATCCAAAAATGTTGCTTCCAGCAGAAATAGGCTGCAGGCCATCCCCAAATTTGTTTGCCTCTGATAATGTTGTGACCAAATAACGCGGTTTAACTTAATGCATGAATGTTTTTCTACAGCCGGCTGCTGCAACTGTAGCACTACCAAATCATTTTCACATGCTCTCTCACGTCGTGACTGTCACATGAAAGTGACAATTAACTTTCCCCAAACAGCAAGCATGGTGTCTTCAGCTGCAGCAGAAACATCTCACCTCCACAAACTAGTGTGGAGGTGAGGAAGACTGATTGTGTGTGGTAAACCCCTCGCTGGTGTGACCCTGCTAACTGCTAATTGAATGACAGTAATGTGCAAACATTCACACAAGAACACCTGTGTGTGTGTGTGTGTGTGTGTGTGTGTGTGTGTGTGTGTGTGTGTGTGTGTGTGTGTGTGTGTGTGTGTGTGATTTATAGTTCTTCCTACATCAAAGGGCAAATCAAAAAGTTACCTGTGTTCTACTTTTAAAGGGCAAACCAACAAGGAACAACATTCACCTCCCAGAGTATTTTTAGAGTTCTGCTTAATGTGAGCGTTGTACAAACTGCATCTTTCAATCTTTGAGATTAATATTCATGACAATGTCTGTGAATACTTATGGCAGCAGTATGCAATCATGAATAATAATAGTATTTCCCCTGTTTGCATGATAATCATTGAGCTTGATGTTCTTTGCATTACGTCTGACTCACTGTCTTATTTTTTGTTGCTGTGTTGCACCACATGCGTTTGAATTCTAAACATGCCATCTGGGAATACACACACCTTGGACCTGTCACAATTTTGACAGATGGGTTATTGCAAAAAGAAGTGCTGCATCAAAACAAGAGTCTGTTTTGATGTGCGACATGTTTAAATTGAGCTGGAATAATTAGTCAATCAATCATTTAGTCGATACACCGAAACATGATTGAGTCAGTGGTTATTTAAGTCAAATGCTAACGTCAGCGTGCTGTCATGCACATAAAGATAATACTCACGTGCTTTTGTTTAGCAGGTATTATTTAATATGTTCACAATCTTAGTGTTGCTCGTTAGCATGCGAACATTTGCTAATTAAAGAACTGTCAATTAAGCAATGTGTTCAGCAAAAATGCCAAAAATCCATTCATTCTAGCTCGTCAAATGTGAATATTTTCTTAGTCTTCTATGTTAGTAAAGGGAATATCTTTGGGCTATTCACCGTTGGTTGCTGAAAATAATTGAATACGTCAACTTGGGTTTAAGGAAATTGTGGTGGGCATTGTTCGCTACTTTATGTCGTCCTATAGGCCAAACTATTTATCATTTAATCGAGAACATAATCTATAGATTAATTGATGATGAAAATAAACTTAAGTTGCACCCCTAAAGTGAAGCCTATTCTTAGAAATGATTGATAGTACAAAGAAGTCGTTTATAAAACTATATAGACATTTGTCCATGTTGACAAAACCATAATACTTTCAGACTGGATTTTCTCATTTGAAACCTATTTGGCCATTTTTCTTTGTGTGGCTACAGTAATCCTTATCTAAAGATGGTTAACTGTAATAAGTGGGTTTAATTATTCCACTCCTCTCAGTTGTTTCTGACATATTGCATGTCAGATAGCACAGGTTTTGAGAGTGTTACTACTACTATACGAGTCAAATCCTCTTTTATCCCCAGCATTCACTCATGTCACTGACACAATCTCCTTCTGATTCCTATCTCTGTTTTTCTTATCTTTCTTTCTCCTTCTAGGTCACGCGATAGTCGTCTGTTTCCAGGATAACCTCGTTTGGTACCAGACGTTTGTTTCTTTGCCCAACACCGCAGGACATTTGGATATCATGTGTTTTATTAAAGGGATTGGTGGAAACTGGGACCAACGAGGACAATAATCACAGACATTCCACTGAACGAATGGAGGAGAAGGACCAGGGAGCATCATGTAAGACTACATATCCAAAAAGATTCCTGACTTTAGATCCAGCATCAACAGTAGCTGTCTCTGAACTCTACTGCTCACCAAATCTCTCTTTGTATTATAGTTTTATTCCTATGGACTAGAAGATTCAACCATGAAGATATTTATTGACTAAAAGACTGTGGATTACACCAGAAAAAAAAATCACCCTTAAAACAAAACTACGTGATGTGAAACTTCTGTGTTATGTTCTTGCCACAAAGAGCCAGAGGACTCTTGATGCATATCTGTGTTGAAGATCTCGTGAGATCATAAGCGTTTTCATTCCTTTTAGCCTTATGGAGCAGAGATAGCTCTTCTATTTTATTTTATTTCTGTTGATTTGAAACTATCAAGTGTTTGGCTTTCTTAAGTTTGTTAGGATATCAAGTCTTGTTTTTAAAGACAAAAGACGATGCCACAACAATAAAACCCAGAGAAAATGTAATGATGAAGGGTCAACACAGCTGAGTTCTGCCAAAATGTTTTAATGGTATCTGTTGTTTTCAAAGCCTGGTGATTACCATTGATTACAAATGTCAATATTATCTCAATAAATCTAACTCAATGGATATCACTGTTCAGAAAAATCTGGGTTTTTGCAGTGTGTGTTAATGCTCTTTGTGTGCCAGGCCCAAGTGCTGTATAGGCAGGAGCTGTTGGGACTTCAAATTAGCAAGTTAAGCAAATGATTTGACAAAAAAATAAATAATCAATGTTTTGTTGGAACTGAAAATGGGAAATTCAGCAAATGTAAAAATAGGCCATGTTCAAAAATACAAAGGGAAAATCTCACGGCACTGTTTCTTAAATTGAACACACTTCACAAAAAGCCATCTGAAATCTGGTCCGGGGAGAGACTGATCATTTTCTCTCACCCGAACATAACCCTAATCCTGTTTGATGCTTTTCCAAAACTCGCTGTGCTCGTCATTCAAGCCTGCTTTCATTGTGTTAAGTTAATGCTAACCGTCACCAACCAATGACTGGTGGCAGGTGGTGGACCGAATGATTTCCGGTAAGGTGTTGCCTTTTATAAAATCCCAAAAGGATTGCGTGTCATTAAAAGTTTACAGAAAACAAACCCTTCAGGCTGCGTAGCGTGGAGCAGGTGGGTATGCAAAAAAAAAAAAAAAGGGACAAAGACAGGCGCCAAAGCACGGCAGAAAATAATGATTTAGCCCTAGTGGCCATGCTAGCCTTTGAATCTATGTAGTCCAAGGGCGAGTGAGTGGTCCATTCATTCTGCCGCATATGTACTGTACACTGTGGTGACTATCATGGCTGATATTAACATGCAGCTCCACCCCCCTCAAACCAAGCAGGTCAGAGGCAAGCTGCTTTGAGGAGGCAGGTACATTTATTTTTCACCTGCATGTGACATTTACACTTTAGGAACCAGGCACCACTACATATAATACAGGGGCCCCTCCTCTGATGTGATAATAAGAGACATTTCTGAAATGTAAATGTTCTAGATTGATAGTTAAATACTTCATTGATCCCTAGGGATCTAGACAAACATCAGCATACTTTTACATGAACGCCAGTAAGAGAATTGTTGCTAAGTCTGGTTGATGCTAAGCTTTCATGAATCCAGATTGAGGCAGAGAAAGCTTTAGTCAATGCTAAGAGTGTCTCGACTCCAAACAAACCACTGCTTTATGTGGGATTTCATATTTTGTAAGTCAATTTCCATCTGTAATTGAAAGAATGCAGAATACTCCTTATACTAAACATAATTAATTAAGCAAAAATGTAGATGGCTCGATCCCAAAGATCAAACCCGAGGGACCGGCGCCGAAGGGGAGGTGTGCGGAGGCTGCTATGGTTAGCGATCCAGGTTGCCTCTTGTTTGGTTAGAAATCATTAAATTACAGTAATGACTAATTTCTCATTCCAGCATGCAATTCGCCGGAGACCACCATGGATTTAATAAAGAGCTGGCGATGAATTACAAACAGCGAACGGCTGAAGAAAAGGCTACGTGATTATACAGAGTAATTCAAAAGTGCATTAATAAAACAATACAGAAACATTGCTAAATCATTTGAGATAAAGGCTATTTGCATAATTCATTAAGATTAATCAGACCAGGCAATCCACCACAGTGCTCCGAGGAACAGAGGGAGAAGACATGATTCAATCCCCTGGAAAAACCCTTTCTATCTACAAACAATGATACAAATCTACCCTTGGATCAGAGAATTAACCTCTGTGCACTTTACAGCCCCTGCAGTGTTGAAACACAATCCTTCAGTCATTCACCTTTATGTGGGCTAATATTCTATTAATATTGAAAGTTCTTTTCATGCCATGGCTCCTCTGGGTTTTGTTGCTCTACTATAAAAGACCTTCACAAAAGTTGAATGGAAATGTATTCTGCGTGTTTGGAAACCACAGTGAGGATCTGAGGGCTGGCTGTTTGACAATTCTGTGCGCCGCTATTGACTTCGGTGTTTCATCCTCTGCAGTACAATGAGTCGGGCAGGATGCACGTGGGATGAGTTTGGCAGTGGTCACGGATCACATGCTATAGATAAATGTGTGACCTGTTGTGTTGACGGAGACCGCCTGTAACTAAAGCAATCCTCACTCCTGTCATGTTCTCTGTCGCTATAAGCTCAGGTGTGATTGACATGGATGTTTGAAGCAACGTTCATTTATGGAACTATTTTCCCTTAAAATAACAGCTTCAAAATCATTTTAATGCTACAGTGACTTGTAAAGGGGAGAATGATGTCCCTGTCAGTCCCGCTCTGCGCCCTGGACGCTTGTTTTTGCAACTTTGTTGAGCGGTTCGTACAATCTCCCATGAGAAATTGATTTTAGTGAAACCAAAATGATATTTTCTGGAGAAAATGTTTTCTGATTTACGGAGTTTCCTGATGGACGGAGAGCTACTTCGTGCTAAAGCAATGCTAATAGCTAACTAGCTGCCAGCACTAGCTGCCGTCAGCTAGTTAGCTGTTAGCTCAGTTAGCTGTTAGCTCAGTTAGCCGTGCTGACAGGACTGGGAGTGTTGGTATTTACGCAGCGAGCACGGGAGCTATGGAAGATGAGATTTTCAGGCGGGAGGGACTTCTGGCGGGCGAGTTAGATGAGAAATTGATACAACTTAATGGTGGGGATTATGAATCACTTTGCTAGTTTTGTTCGGTTCATTTCAAATAATTATATTCACTGTCTGTATAGTGAGGTCACTTTTTGTCTCAGCTAAGAGAGCCTTGCTCGTTCCACCACGACGTCACTGAGCAGACCACTGCATAAATGAGACTTGGATTACATGAGTTGTGTAAACATTTGTAAACCAATGTTTTGATGTAGTTTTGCTGTTGTTAAACGCGGCCCCCATTTACTTCAATTCATTAACACTTTTCTCGGTTTTCTTCACAAATTCAAGGTAACATGGAGGGAAGTAATTGATATACAATTAGTCCGTTAAAGTATAAAGTGTAAAAATAAAGTTGTAGTTTTACAGGGAGCAATAAAGTCTCCATTGGTTGCATGGCCACCTCACAGTTACAACAAGACTCCAGCTCCCTGGTACAAACGTCTTTGTGCTAAGCTAAGCTAACTGACTGCGATTTTGTAGGTCCATGTTTACAGGTATGAGATTAAATCAATGTTCTCCTCTACCTCACAGCAGGGAACTATTTCTTTAAAGCAAACTATACTACTTTACATCTGTTCTAATATTTTTCCTATCAAATTATTCATCATTTCCCCAAATTTTGTTCTCATGCACATTAAAATTATTTGACTGAAATGACCACTAATGAAATTCCTTGAGGTGGGTTATAGTATGTGGGTTATTAGCTTATTGCTGGTTTCATTGCAGGTTTTACAGACTGAAGCCTCTGAAGCTGTTGATTAAATCCTCCCACAGCTCCTCCCTCAAATAAATTCCCTAGTCAGCCATTGGAAATAGAAAATATTATTAAAATGGTATTTTCTAATTCTGGTCAGGGAGGTTCACACATCATATTGGAAGTGGATGACCCAACAAATCAATCCTATTTTAAATGGAAGACCAATCTGAGAGCAAAAAATGCAGCCTTATCTCAGAGCTGCAGCTCTATTTGTAGTATTTCTCTTCTTTACTGAATAATTTCTCAAATTAATTAAGATGAAAGAACAAGTGAATACAAACTGAAGAGCACTAACAACCAATTACTTTTTCCGCTTATCTAAATCAAACAAGATGCAGAGATTGGTAGAGACCATTTTCTTTCTCCCAAAGACTAAAAGAAGCGAAACACAATGCACATTCAGATGTATATCAAAAAGGGTCTTGCACTTTACGAAATGTGAAAACAAAGCTCTCAGTTACACAAACACCATCTGCTGGGTTTACCAGGGCTTTATCTTGACAGGATGAATTAGTTTGAAAAACTGTCAGATACACCAAGCAAAATTAGATTTTCTCATTCCATAATGAAAGCTGACAGACTGTAATGAAAAACCGCTCGATCTTGAAAACAGCCAAGATGAACTGTAAAAGTCTGGCTGGAAAAACTTTCCCACTTTTTTTTTTTGAAAACTAATTGTGTTATTCGCTCTTTTCAATATATGGGGTATTTTTCGTCCCTAAATTGGATGTTCTAATTCAGTTTGGGTTGCAGTTTGATGTTATTTCTGACGGCTGTTTGTGTTATCCTCGTCATCCGTAAGCAGTTTATTTTGAAGTGAGTTGTGCCTCTCTCTCTGTGTGCGCACTGCTGTGACCTGAGGCATAATGGGATTATCCTTCTCAAGGCAAGACGTAGATGCCTTGAATTCTAATATCAAAGTATTCCTCGCTGTACCTGACACCTCCTCCTTTCTGTGTTTCTCATGCCTGACTGGACTGAGAGGCGATTAGCACATGAATCACGACGCAGCCTGCAAGCTGTTTCGGCAAGTCATTCACACATCCTGTTGAGGTTTCCTATCCAAATTTGTCTTTGTCAAGTTCTTCTGGGTATTTACAACAGCACATACTGTACCTTCACATGCACCAACAAGTTTTGTGTGAAGCAAGTGTCAGCTAATCATGCTGAAAATGCGGCAATGTGACTGTGCTGCCCCGCTCAGCAAGTCTGAGGCTGTGCACAGTGTCCTATAGGCGCCCGTGTCCAAGTATGGTGTTGACAAGACATTAGTGCTGGCCCATGCATTTGCACTCAGCCCTCATCAGAGACACTCTCAGCTCCCACACTGCATTATCACAATGACCTGAGGGTCAGTGAAAAGGCCTGCTGTAATTTGAAAAGGAAATTATCTTTTGTGGAACTTACTCAAACAGACTAAAGAAGGAGGAGAAGAAGAGGGTGGAGGGGTGAGTGGGTGTCTGTAAGCAGGGGGAAGTGAATAATGCTACTTCCTCTCTTGGCAACCTGTGAACAGGTTAATGGGAGTGAGGTTTGCAATGAGCTGATGTCTATCTGGATGGGCAGAGAGCGAGAGGCAGAAACACAAAATGACATTCTGATGGATTCCTAACTGCCTTTTTTCTCTTTGGCCCTATTTTGAGGCATTTAACTGTGCCATTATTTATTTACCTCATTTCTTTGACGCCGTTTGGTAAAAAGCATCCATTTCTTTGCTAATGCTCAGGTTACATTACACCAGGAGCAGCACCAGTCCCACTACGACATTGATTTGATGACTGAGGGGACTAGATGCTTGTGAAATTAAAGTATCTTTATGTTTTCTTTTAAAGGCAGATGGGGTTAATGGATCTTCATTCTGCTAAAAGGCATCCTCCATTATGTTTGTGGTGTGCAAATGTCTCTCACTGCTTTGAGATGCAGCTGGGTCGCCTGTTTATTTTAGGCACTTTGGTCCAGAGTGAAAAATTATTATTTGAAGGTTTTCCATTACTTTTTGTACAGACATTCACATTCCCCAGAGGATGTTCCCCTTTTTTAATCAAGCGCCTCCATCATAAATCATCATTTATGACCAAATACCTAAACCAATGACATTCACATCAGCATGCGTACACGCTGAACTAAGATGGTGAACGTGGTAAACATTATACCTGCTGAGAATCAGCATGTTGTGTCATACTCACACATCTCACAACCACTAACATACATCTCGTTAATAGTATAAGCAGAAGCTGAGTCTCTGAAGTCTTTATTTGTCAAATGCACAACAATTACAATAGAGCAGTTGTTGGCAATACCATTCTTGTTCCCAGGCTCCCTGCAGCAATGCTTCTACAAAATGTATAAAGGAAAAAGAAAACATACAGTAAAAATGAGAATCCAAGACACAGACATAAAACACAAAATAGTGCAGAGAGTGGAAATCCTCGAGTTGCCATTTGCAGATAGCGATGTCTGCATTTCAAATATAATGCATAGAAAATATGAGGCTGTTTTTTTAAGGCTGAGATGAGAGATTAAACTTTAAAGTGAAAAAGATGAGGTCCGAGAAAGTTCAAACTTTCCAAATGTTTAATTCAGTTCTATCTCATTTGATATTGAGGTTAGTTTTTCACCACATCGGGACCGACTGAAGTTCACGTACCACCCCGCCACAGCCATATGGAAGTGTACAGGTGGACTTTGGTGATTAATACAAATGATTTATCAAAGTAAATAGCTCGAGCTGCTCACTCTGCACTCTGAGCCAAAGAATGATTTAAGATATGTGGCCCATGAGGTACAGGGGAACTTCCTCCAACAGATGTTCCTGACTAATTATCTATTGTAGCACAGATCCCACAATCCCTCAGTTCCTCTGTTGTCTTCCGGTGGGAGCCTGGTCATCCCTGTTTCATATCCTAAGCTTGGTCTCCACTTACCTGGGGCACTCCTCTCCATCTGTGAGGGGAACTGGAGAGACACAGCCTAGCCCACCAGCAACATACAGCGCCGTACACACACCTTTAGCTGTCATTTTCAAGTGCAAACACCCCCGCTATCCTGCTGTTTAAACTCAACGGGAGAGGAGTTATATAAAGTGCACAGTCTACAGCTGTTACGTTTAAGTGTGCTTTGAAAAAGAACAGCTGTAGCGGGGTATACTGGGCTTTGATGAAGCCATGTGGATATTTATGGAAACAGACCTTTGAACATTTATGCTAGTTAAGCATTTTAAAGAAAACTAGTTATTTATTCAGAGTCACTTCACTCATCAAATTCAGCAGGTAGAATACATTAAACAGGACTGAAAAAGCATAAAACTGAAAGACATAAATCTATAATTTTAAACCATGCAATGTGACTTAATCCAAAGGTACATAAAGCCTTTTCAAAAGAGTTGAGCATCTGAGACGAAAATGAGTTTTCTACTCTCAACGCTGTTCTCTGCGATGAGCATGTTGCCACTTTTATTCTCGATGAATAATTTAACAAAAGAGCGTTTACATGGAGAGCAAATTGAAACAGCGTGCACGCTTTCACAAACTACAGCCTGAATATTTCAGCAAGGGAAGGTCAGAGAAAAATGGCCGGTTTAGCTACACAACATGAAACGACAGAAAACGTACGGTTCTGTCAGCTGCCTCTCGTAGCATCTTCCACTCGGACTAATGGACTAGCTGGTTGAGAAACCCTTCTTGTACACAGAGAGAGCGGCACCTTAGACAACCCAGGCCACAGAAAGCGGAGCTAGAATGGATTAAGATATGCTTGGCTGCCTTTCGCAGTCCTGACAATGTGGGCTGTGGCTGTGGGCTGGCACAGATCACAGAGACGCAGGAAGGTCATCGCCACTGGGAAAAAGAGGCAGTGAAAATATTGTCCTGACAAGATGTAGAGTGACTTTTGCAACCCGAGGCTTGTGTTTCAGATTAAACCATGTTGGCTGATAAGAAGAGATGAAGTCGAAGGAGGTGTGAAAGGGAGATTTGAAGGGTGTTGATGCTGCCACCTTTGAAATTGCAGTCCCCTCTTCTAAACTAGTTTTTGGAGGATGCATGATAAAGATGTTGAAAACATAAGTTCCACCTCTGCCCATGGTTTTAAATGTAAGAAGACATGTTATCTTATTAAAGACTTACATGAGCCTTCAAATCCGCTGCTGCTGCGGCAAGGATTTAGCTTTAGTACACGAGCCGCCCTGCCAGGTGAGCTATCGCCCATGACCGCTGTGTTTGGCGAGAAATGGTAGGTCATTTTCGGTGGAACTTTTGCTTGACAAATTACAGACATGATTTGCATTTGTTTTACTAAAGATGTAAAACTTCAAAAATGTATCACAAATATATAGAATGTTTATTTTTTATTTTTTTAAGGCTTAATAATTTCATGAAATAGTTGGGCCCTTTTTAGCAAATGTCACTCCAACAGGAGAATATAGTGCATTTCTCCGGGTCTATTTTCTGCTGTGGATGAATACACTTGTTGTGCCCTCTGATTTACATCAGTAGTATGGTGTGGGATTGTTTCAAATATATATTTAAGTGCCCACGTTCATCCTAATGAGGGAACACGTCAGTGCCACAATGCAGATTATTGACATGTTTTTAATTAAAGAAACACTATATCCGGCTTTGGCTAGGGAATACTTGTTAGAAGGATCAACTAATTTCTGGTTTGCCTCTTTTCTTAGAATTTGTTGACAATAACAAAATAAATAAATATCGCCATCCTTATACTAAACAAAATCATATCCTTTCAATTATTTCATAATATTTCTTCCTCTGATGCATTCCTCTCCCGTGACGAGCATTGTTATCCCAGGGGACGTGTTGTCTAAAATCAAAATAAACTGAGAGTGTTATTATTATTAGAACGCTCTTAAGATCTGTGTGCATGCTGCACTTAAGTTACTAATTTGTAGAACAAACTGACTCTTGAATCAGACTTTCAAACAGCTCAGCATTAATCTCCACATTTTAAAACATACATTTAAAGCATGGAGATTGATTATAGATAGACTTTATCCAATAATACACCAAGAGTTTGTTGCCTAAGGGAATGCTTTTTAACTGAGTGATGTTTCATGCTCCTCTCCGGTTCACTCCAGCTTGTTTTTTTCCCTTCAACGCTTATTAGGCCTGTCTGTCATGGAGCCGTCATGCAGGTCTTCCTGTTTATTTATCTGTGCATTGGCAGTTTAGATGCAGTTCTGGCATAGTCCAGAAAAGCCTCAGCAGCACTCTCTATTAGTTTGGCTGATTCAGGGTTGTTAGACATTTTTAATTTCCCATTAGACCCACAAAAGCTCTATTCATGTTCTCTCTCAGGTAACTCATTAATTTGCTGTGATGCATATGAGATGGTGAGTGAGGGCCTCTTGCCAAGAGTTGGTTAGCATTTTATGCATAAAAGAAATACAGAGTGGAGCAGATGGTTACATTAGGGACTGATGATACTGACACAATGCAGCGTGTGAATATGTCTGTGTGTGGGTATGAATAAATTACCTACACTCTATGTGTGTGTATCATATTAGGATATTAGGGAGTGATGATGTGTGTAGACCCCATATTATAAGCCTTTGCTGTATCTGCGTGTGTGTACGTTATAGTACTGCATTTCCAGGTTGATGTGAATATGTGCTGTGAACATCTCTGCAGGTTGGGAATTGATTTGTACAACTATTGAGGATAAAAGCAACGGGGATAAAAGCAACGGGGATCAAAGCGAGAGAGATGCATCAAATCTGGGAATGTTTGGACCACAAAGAAAGGGAATGACTGCTCATGTAGATGGCACATTTTTGCCTATAGTGTCAGAACAAGTGAGGCCTAACAGAAGGCTTGGTGGGTTCCTCACTGCAGGACTTCGCTTTCATTAAACTCCATGTGAGTCTCAACACGCTTGGCTTTGTTCACCCTGTTCTCTGAACATTACCAGCTTTTTTCACTTTGCTGTATGCAGTTGGGAGCAGCTCCACATGATTCCATTTTATTAACGCACTGTAAGGTAAGTTAGCTCTGCGGTGGATGTAATTAGGGGATATAGGCTCACAGTTCTGGAAAAATGCAACACACCTCCTCACTTTAGCTCATGTGAGCTATAATAAAGCTAAACTGTAATGGTATAATGAGTCAATTTTAATTGTATTAATTGTTAAATATCGTAAAATTGTGAAATGGCATGTTAAATTATGAAGAGCATTAGATAACATCTTCAGATTGTCCTACCTACAGTCTAAAACCGTAAGATACTTTATTTACACTGATGTGAAACAGAAAAAAGCAGCAAATCTTCACATTTGAGAATCTTGAACCATCACAGGCTTAGCATTTTTTATTTATAAATGACTTACATTTCAGTAATATTATGCAGCTTCTGGAAGGTTTTTGATCATCTAGTCTCAGGTTTGATTGACACGTGGCCTTGAGGGCAGATACGTATTCTTTAAACAAAACTGCCAATGACACAAAACACTGGCACAACATAATGGCTGAGATTCAAGTCTTTGAATAAGAATCGTATCACAATGAATGAATGCATCGATCAATGGACAAAAAGACGTGAGTGACTGATGATTGATCGACTGAGTCTAACTTGTGCCCGTCTCTTTTCTCCAGAATTTAACCTTGGCAGAGTAGAAAATCCTCTGCTACAGGATGAAAAACAGCAGACACACAATATTAATATTAGTGATAATAATGTGCAGAAAAACTAAATGTCATATTGAAATCAATCCAGGTCAAGGGCTTCCCATGGACAGCTAATTAAAAAAACAATGTAAATTGTAAGATCTAAACTATAATAGTAATTAAAAAATGCATCCAAATTATCCATCACATCTGCAGTGACCCACATTGACTGTTTTTTAATTAAAAAGCCAATATGTTATCCTGGTCCCTACACCTTACATCCAGTGATTGTTCTGTGTTCTTTTTGTTTTTGGCAGTCTGGAAATTACAGCACTGATAAAAAATGTTGATTTGCAGCCAAGGAAAAGTAACTGTATTGATGCTCCAGTCAAAAGAATTCAAGAGTAATAGCTTTGATGTCACTTGTGAAAATATATTCAAATGTTAAAGGTTAATTGTAGTGCAAAATGAAAACGCTGAACTTAAGTGAAGCATTAGGTTGAAATCTATCATTCAAATGCCCTCCACACAGCCTAAAAATATGTATTTTCGTAATGTGCAGCCGTCTCAGGAATGGCACAAATATGAGACATGAAAATAGTAATCAGTGGGAAGATGAAACGAAGCAAAGGAGCCCTCATGGAAGAACCTCTGAGGGGTTTGAGACATTGCAATTATAGAAACTATTGACTTGTGTTTCCCAAGGTATGATCAATTGCAGTGAAATAATGACATCTCTGTGTTGTTTTGACCCATTCACAGTGCAGGCAATTTATTTTGTGTGACAGGAGGCTTGCAAGGGACAACTCAGCTGATGTGTGCCAGAGATCAGGAGAGGAGAGTGTTCAACTGGAAAGATAGAGCAAAGAATCGGAGGAAGGTCATTACTGTTGTACATCAGCCTCCTTTAGTAGGTGGGCCCAAATGTTTCTCTTTTTTTACTTTTTAGTAGTCAGCCACCCTAATGCTGTTTTAGAGTTAACAGTAACTAATACTGAGTATGTGTTAAGCGTTTCTTCCTAGGACACAATACAAGTAAAATAGCTGTATAGAGTTCACTCCACTCCACTCAATTCACACATGATACATTTGCCCTTTCAACATCTTTCCAATGAACATGAATGTGGCCTTTTGCTGTCCTCTGAGTTTTGACCAAACACAATTTCCCCATTTTCAAAGAATACAACACTTAAATCAAAGTCGTTCCACCTCCCAGACCATAGGAGGATGTGACATAGCAGGTGCATGATCTTCATTGCTGTGAATAGTAAAAACATAATGTATATGATGATAACACATGCATATATATATATATATATATATATATATATATATATATATATATATATATATATATACAATAATCAATAATAATAATTTCTCTATGAATATATGGATATATATTTATATACTTCATCTCAATATTTGTCACATGTTTTTTTGGGAGGTTTTGTGGAGGAATAATCGTGTTTTGGAATGATAACCATGTTTTTTCGCTGTGGGAAATTCTGTGAGCTTAGAGTTAGCTAAGAGTTAGCTGACAGTTAGCTAAGAGTTAGCTGACAGTTAGCTAAGAGTTAGCTAACAGTTAGCTAACAGTTAGCTACCAGTTAGCCGTTTGTCCTTGAAACAACCGGCTAACAATTAGCTGACAATTAGCTGACAGATAGCTAAGAGTTAGCTAAGAGTTAGCTGACAGTTAGCTAACTGTTAGCTAACTCTTAGTTAACTGTTAGCCGTTTGTCCTCGAAACAACTGCAAGAGGAGACTTTCTGTCCCGCTGTTGGCAGCACGAGAACTCGATGGTTCCTCCCAACTCCGCAGAGGACGAGGAACACTTCGCTTCATCAAGCTAAGTGTTTTCTGCTTGTGCTAACATGTATGTTATAAGTCTGATCTGCTGGCTTGCTCCAAGTTTATGCTGTTAAACTGCTGTTCATCTACCTGGGAGCGGTGTTTTATATTGCATTAGAATTAATTGGGATTTATTTTAGCTTATCTTTCATGCAGACTATGTGGTTCATCCTTTCACTTTCCCTTTTCAGGGTCTTACAGTATGTTCTTGATATAAGCTAACATTGTGAGAGATTGTTGAAGGCTATCTTTGCAGTTTAAATTGGAAACGAATAAAGGGAGATTAATGTTTAAATAAGGTTTTAATGGTAACAATCCCAGCCACTGTGGAGATATTGATGTCTAATGTAAAAAAGAAACAAAACTGAAGATGTACGTTTCTAGGAGTATAACATCAGTAGGCTAGAGGCTGTTTCAATATTGACCTACAGAAACAAACAAAAAACTACTTTGAAGCTCTCGTTAATGTGTCATAGGAGGATATTAAACTGGGGGGGGGGGGGGGGGGGGGGGGCAGGAGGAGGACACTGGGAACATAGATAGGCTCCCACATGATGATACTTTCATGCTTATGATTCATCTAACATAAGTGCTGAGATTAAAGTGGAAGCATTACTAGAAAAATATCCCGTCACACATATGACTACTCATCTTTGAATATTACGGGTTTTGTAAGCATATGGTGTGGTTTTGTGCTGGATTAGTTTTGCAGTTTTATTATAGTTTTTTTTTACGGGGATTTCCTACTTGTTTACTGTAATCTTGAGTGTTGAGCAGAGGGTAGTATTGTGTACTGGCAATAGGCATGTAAACAAAGTATTGTCTTGCTCAAAGCCAATTCACATAATTATTTCACTGTTCCACAGGGAAACTCAACATTGCATTGATTTGTCCCACACAGGAGGAGGAGTAACATTCCCATTTTCTTCACACTCCGCTAAAGCATTAGAGGAATAACTTATTTAAAAACAGCTGATTTATGTCACAGCTTGCTCTACAGCTCCTGTTCTATATTTATTGTTGCTTATTCGCACTGCCACTCTTATGCTAACATCCATGCACAAAATGACATCTTCTGCAATCAGCGTTACATAACATTTCAAAGAAAAGATGTTCTGCTTCAAGCCATGAGTTCATATGCAGACGTTTGTGATAATTTGCTGCATAGCTGATGTGTTTTAACTCCCTTGTTGAATTTCAAATAGCTGGGTTTAGATTTAAGTCTGTTTTCTAATTCATTAATTAGTGATCATAACTGAATTGTCTAGAGATACATTAAAGGACGTAGGAGATGTGTAGTGTAAAAGCCAGGACCCTAAGAATAAGAAGTTGATGTTTGTCACTCTGTTGTGATGAGCTTGGATTACTATGAAAATGGCGGAGACACATCCAGTTTAACTGTCACGTAGAATAAGTTTGAGTCTCCCATCCTTCTCCTGGCATCGCTCCATGTATTTATATTTTATTTTTATTCTCTGGAGAGAGAGAGAGAGAGAGTATGATATTGGAAATTATCTTTCCGTACGGCTTATCACTAGTCATTATACTGGTGTCTCAAAATTAATGTAGTAATGATTTATTGATGTTAAAATGCTACATCAGGCTCCTTAATCAAAGGTAAAACGTTTAGCATATAAATAGAGCTTTCCTCACGGACTTGTAAGTGAATATCTGCTTGAGATAGAGTATCGGATCGAAGTGATCATCACATGGTTGCGCTTTCTACCAAAATGCTCTTCAAAATGAACTCCTCTCTTACACTCACACATCTGTGTTTCGCTGTGACAAAGACAAATGGGACAATGGGGACAGTAGAAAAAGTACTCCAAGTCCTCTCGCCTGTTCACAGAAAACGATCCATCAGGCTCCCGCCGACCCCTCTGCCTGTGCGTCTGTGTTGTCTGTGAATCGCTTGAATCCCAATCCTAATTCCACCCACACATCCATCCTGACTTTATTGCTGCTTTCTCCCATGACTGAATGGCACATGTTGCGCACACAAACCTGTAATCCTTCTACAGGAGGAGCTTGAAAATAAGCCGAGGCTACTAGGTACCAATGGTTTGGCGAAAAGGTCAATCTACACTTATCATCTACAGCCTGCCAGATGACTCAGTTTTTGAGATGAATGGATATACTGTAGCTCACATTCTGTCAACGTGGCAAGTGTGGTGTGTGTGTGTGTGTGTGTGTGTGTGTGTGTGTGTGTGTGTGTGTGTGTGATAGAAGATTTATCAAAACATTTAATGAAAAAGGACTTCCTAAATCACTATATAATCATAAGCAACACGGCTACAAAGTGCTTCATATTATGCGGCATGCTAATTCTTTCACTCCTGTCATATCCCTTTCCTGGTTCCAACATTTCACTGCTGTCTTGGATGTGTCTGGCATATTGTGTCACTAGTTTCAAGATTATGTTGCTAAACAGAAAGCCAAATCATTTTGCACTGTTTTGGATACACATGATTTGACTTGTGAGTTAGTTGCCTCACCTCCTCATTTTGCATCAATTGATTTCATATACATACACGTCTTGTAAATGTGATTATATATAGTACTAATGAGTTTAATTATAAAGCTGATGATATTCTATATTTATCTTATCAACAAATAGCATGAAAAGACCAAAATCCACAATTACTTGACCCTACTGACAAGTGCTTGTGAAGCAAAAAACTAAATGAGCCTCAATGTTGCACCAAGTGACAGGATTATGGATGATTAAAAAAAGAAAAGAAAGAAATCCCACATTCACCATCCAGGTGTCATAAATACACACTAGTGCACCTAATGTATTATTTATCTGCAGCTGGAAATTGTCCCCAACAAATACACTGTTTACTCCTGTTTGAGTGACATGTGTTGTAAAGTACAGCTTCCCAGGAGATTATTTAATTTACAAAAACCTGCTTGTGACCCTTTTTCAAGAATTATAATAGTCTTTTCATCTGATTTGTTGACAATATAATAATAATAATAATAAGAGTAATGCCATCTTAAGTCTTTTTTGTCTGCCGGTGTATGTTTTGTATTTACATACTGTAGAGACAGTTACAACAGCTTGAGGTTAAAGTTGCAGATACTGGACTCCCTGAACCTCTTGTACTTGTTAAGTCTCTATTTCTGTATCTGTGAATCAGAGCCTGTCATGTGTAATTAAAAAAGTATTGCATCACCCGTCTCCCTCTTAAGGGTGTGTATTTCATCTTCATCAGAACACGTTTAGTAACGTAAAGAAAGATGACTTCAGTTGGTTATGTGGACTATAGCTTAAAGCTAAAACAAGAGCGATACTTTGCCCTTTGCATTAAACCTAATCAGATTATTCCCTAATGCTCCTTTCTATCTCGAGCTGCTTTACATCATTTTCAATCAGTTTTTCACACTTTTCTAATTTTAACGTGTGACAAGTCCTACAAAGGCGTTAACACAGCACACACAAGCACATGTGTCTTATCATAAGGGGGACAGTGGGAGGGGGGCTGGCAATCCCCCTCCTGTTCTCTCAGTGATGAAAGACTAAGGAGTGATAAGAAGGAAGCACACATCTCATGATGCAGTTTCTTTAATTAGTCGCCAGAGTCTTGAGAAAACAAAGCAGGGAGAGGGGAAGGAGGAAGAGAAGCAGGGAGATGAGGTTGTTAATTCCACTGCTGTCTGCTTGCATTTGAGGACTCATTAATCTGAGACAGGGCACACCCTGTTGTCTTGCTGAGCATCTTTTTTTATAAAAACCAGCATTAGCACTTCTGCTGCATTGAGAAATTGTCAGTGATGTTTCACGGGAGAGCTGTGCCGAGAGCGGGAGAGGGAGCGATGAATGCCTGTAGCATACTGAGCTTCTCTGCTCGAGGCCTCCTAGCTAGCAAGTGAATCCATAACACTTTTCCAGACAAGCAGAGCTCCTGAATTGTGACCTTCAAAGTTTCGTACAAATACCGATCAAGTGTGACCACTGTAATGTTGAATGTATATCGTTTTGCGGTTAATTGAGTTATTGTTGGCAAAGATGAACGAGCTCGCCCCATTTGTTTTGTTATTAGCGCTGATGTGATATCAGGAGCAATTTAGACATATGTTCTCTTCCTTCATTTAGAGTAATGCAATCTATGTTTACAAAACACATCTCCGTGCACTAAAAAATATCCATTGTAATTGGAAGCCAGACAATTAATTTAGCCCACAATAAGTCAATAGAAATTGAACAAAGGGTTATGTTTGTGTCATTAACTCGGTGCAATTGGCAATTTATATGCTCTGTGTTGAGCTTGTGAACATCATCTACGAATACATGCATATTCATTACCATGGCCACTCAATTCACAGAGCAAGAAGTCTGAATAAAGGTGAATGAGAGGCTGAACCCTCTAACCATCCATCATTATGCCTGCTGGAGGTACTCGGGGAGGATGTTTGTGTGTCAAGGCGTGTGCACACCTGCTTTTTTAGAGTGTGAGTGCATGCATGCATTTGTTGGCGTGGGAGTAAGGGCGCAGAGAGTTTCTCCTCTCTCAATCCTCTCTCCACTACCTGAGGCATTGGCAACCTGGTCAATAACGCCTCTGCCACCTCCATTCTGCCCAGAGGAGAGCACCACTCTGCTGGGTCCAGGACGGAGCCGGACTCCTCTCTCCTACCGCCATTAATCCACTCCTTCGGCAGGCAGAATCCATCTCCCCATGGCACCTGTTTGACAGAGGGTAAAAACAGGGATGAGATAGCAGGGCGCGGATCAATCTCTTCGATCCCCTTCTCCATCTCAGCAGTCATTCATCAGCCAGTAGTTGTTGTTGTTGTTGTTGATTTTGCCACTGTTGTTTGGCTTGACACTGCCCAGTCACTTAAAGGGTCTACGAACTGATATTTCGTCAGTGTTATTGGGATTGGCATATGATAGAGGTTGCATATCTATTGTGAAATGTGCCATATATATATTTTAATGTTGATGTATTCGTAATAAATCCCAATCATAACAGCATAAAAATGACTTCCGCTAACAACATTCGATCGCTGCGCCGAGAGCATCCACTTCGGCAATGTTCGTGCGATGACGTCACAAGTACAGCTGCCGCCAGTGTTCGTCTGCGTTACAGCCGCCGCCAGTGTTCGTCTGCGTTGAAGCGTCCAGCAAAGACTGCTGTGAATTATTATGAGAAAGAACGGACAACAATCGACCGTCAAGGATAATTGTGAAGCGATGTGTTGTATGGGGATGTGGGCCCGTCTCCAAATCCTAGCTTTCTGTGGTCAAAAGAGGATAAAATGTTGCGTCGATGAAACCGATGATTTGTGGGCAGCACTTTGAGAGATCGTGTTTCGAACAAACTATGCTCGCCAAGGAAATGAGATTCAAAAAGAATTTAAAACTGAACGCAGATGCTGTGCCTACAATACTGCCGAGACACCAGCCAGCACAAGCCAGCACGCCGACTCAAACACGTCCGCCGGTGCAGAGTCCTCCACCAAAGAGACGACGAAATGCATTCGCCAAAAGGGAGAGAGCGAAGGTAAGCCGTGCTACTTGTTTACTGTATTTATTGTTTCAAGCATAAAGCCATAATCGGTCTAGGCCTACTGTATGTAACGAGTTTACACCAGGCCCTAGCCGATATCTGTCTGTTATTGTTTGTAGTATTAATAACTTTAGCTAATTACACTTCATTAGCTTAATTAAGTATAGTGAATCTATACTTAATTAAGCTAATGAAGTGTAATTAGCTAAAGTTATTAATGTTTATAACAGGCTTCCCCATTATATTCTGTAGTTTGAGTAAAAGCTTGAGTCTATTTAACGTTTAACGATCACCCTATTATTACAGAGGTGTTGAAACATTGGTGAATGAAGCCACTGACAGAACTGAGGATACCTGTATGATCAGTGACCATCTATTGGACATCCACACTGGGGAGGAAGCTGTGTGTGCACCAGTAAGTATACAGACTGTACGTCATCTGTACATTACAGTTGTAGTACCAGTAGACCTGTACATGACGTGTTAAACATACAAAGTATAGCATCACCACATGCATGTACATAATTCATATATTTGTTTGATTTGATATCATTGCTCTCTCAATCACTTCAACCACATCTTTTATTATGAATGTTAATAGATATTTTCTTTACGCAGACATGTATAAACATGCAATACAATTTCAAGCTGGTTTGAAAGATTTATTAGTAAAGTTGTGTTTTGTACATTTCAGACATGTCAGAAAGAAATTGCTGTGCAGACGGATCCCCCTCCACGGACACACCACAAGTTCATGCAGGCGCGACCACGTGTCAGGTCAGCTGGACTGCAAGTTCCAATCCGAGTTGGTTGTTCCAAAGGTCAGCATCATAATATATATATATATATATATATATATATATATAGACATACATACATACATACATACATACATACATACATACATACATGCATACATACATACATACATACATACATACATACATACATACATACATACATACATACATATTATATATAATGCTTGATTATAAAACATCTTTTTTGTAGAGTATGTTACTGAACTCTTGCCCGAGGCTCAATGCTTTGTGCCAAGACAATGTTGATGAGGAACCTTTGGAAGTCCCAGCTCCACTCAGCAGTCGGTGGAAGAACCAAACAAGAGGGATGCTGTTGTGCTGTATAGAAGCAGATTCAATCACCTGAACTGACATTGTGTTTTGTTATTGACTCTAATAAAGTGCTGACACTTGAACGACGTGTAGTTGTCAGATGGAAATGTAGCACAGATCTTTTGAATGGCACATGATGGCAGTCTGTGGTTCTTACCAAGTATTCCCAGCAGAATCTCACCGGCGGTATGCCATATAGTGATACATTCTGTAACATACAAGATAATACATGTCAATGGTAACCACTTCAACCTTATTTGCTTATTTATCTATTTATTCTGTGCCAGAGTGACCATTCGACTTCCCAAAAATACATCAAAGTTTCTGAGCTCTACACATTACACAAGTAACTTCCTCATTACGTGGCTGATCACCTGCTTGTTGTCATCCCTCTTCACATACCTTTGGTAGGCTGTCTGCAACACCCAAACATCCAGACACTTAGATTTGAATCCTGGGTGATCTGTTCTGCAGGTTATGTTTGCACCATGTCCCTCATATTCATTGAGTTCCTCCATGACATCCTTTTCTTGGCAGCAGCTCTTCAATTGCTTCCATAATTGTACAGTTTTCACATGTACACCTAAATGTACAAAGAAGAGTGGTAAGGACATGTACACAATATGCAATATCCAGAAAAGAGGCCAATATTAACGTCATCTTAATTTCATATTATGTATATGCCTGTGTTTGACGACTCGTAAGCAGCTCATAAGCTTGTTATGGTCGTACGGAGGTCGGATCTATCTAGTAGCAACTTGTTACCCGTTTCACGTAAGTCTCGTAAAGTTACGATATACTCTGTGTATATATATATATATATATATATATATATATATATATATATATATAGTCTGTATACTGACCATCTCACGTATACAGACTATACTTTATAAACCAGCGCTGTCCTCCGGTCTGTTTGTTAGCTAATAGCAAATGCTTTATATACAGCCTCGTAATATATGACGTCTGACATCAGACACAACGATAGAACCTCAACCGCAGAAACTTCGAGAAAGAATCAAGTTATCAAGCTTTACAAGTAATTGAAGATTTAGCTATCGAGCAATTTGCGGACAATTAGTCGGGTTCATAACAATTCAAGGAAACTAAGCTATCGACTCGATATAGGATAGATTACGATCTATTTACGATCGAGGATAATGTTACGTTTTATTATGATGCATTTACTATATATTGAGAAGTTCTATGAACTATAGTCAAATGTATATACCTGTCTGTGTTCTGTTGCCGCACAGGATCTCCGCCAAATCCAGGATCACCATTATCCGCATGTCCGCTCCCGTCTGTGTCTCCATCTTGAACACTGTGTCTCGCGCTGCTCTGTTTCCACCACGTTAAACTCACCCGCATGATCTAAATCCACGACACCGGCATCCTCTTCAATAAACTCCTCTTCTTGAAGGTGCAACGAGTGACGACTCACTGTCAGTCGATTCTGTCGAAATATCCGAGCCAGAGTCCGACATCGCCACGTCTGCCGTGCTGTCTGTGTATTCAACTGGTGGACTGTTTTCTACTTGTGACGTCAGAACACGGCGTCGGGTGTTTCCGGTAGCGGCAATGTAAACATCGGTGGTCGACATACTAAATCATGATTCATTAAATACTGCGATCATTGTGTCATAAATAACACATGATTTTACAACACAAATAGCATTTACTATCATCAGTAGAAATCCATGTTTATCATTTCGTAGGCCCTTTAAAATGAGGCCACTGAATTATAGTTAAGCAGAGAGACTATTTCTTTTTTTTAATAGTTGTCTTTTCTCTGGTATCTGAAGCGGAAGTGATAAGTACAGAAGAATTATTGGCCAAATTACAAATGTTCTCTGGGTCCAGCTTCTCAAATGTAAAGATGTTACGCGTTTCTTTGCATTGTATGATATTTTCTCATTGTTTTGTACCAACACAATCACAAAATCACTTTGGACCCTGTAAGAAAGTAAGATATTAAATGGGTTAATCACTTTAAAAGAAAGATAAACTGAAATGAAAATAATTTCGTAAACGCAACAACTTACACATTTAGAAGGATCTGTGTTTGGAAATATTCAATAGTATAAATAATCATGACATGCTGGTTAATTTGCATAACTCTAGTGTTAAAGTTACTCATGATCTTTTGTCCCTTTTTAGCTTTGCATGTCAAGCAGCTGTTTGATCACTCGAGGACAAACACTCACCTTCAATAGAGGTAAAGCTGTACTGTATATGCGTGTGCAGTAACCTGTATGCCCTAATATTCCTGTCCCTGCCTCTATGCCCCTTGCTCTTAATGTTACTGTAACCGGTGCAGTGCTGACAAGTTGGGACAGCAGCTGTGATGTTTGTCCTTTTGTGTGTCTCTAATAACACGTCGCAGCTTTAAAGTGACGGTAAAGGGCGTTGCAGTGGCTGTCCTCCAACCTCACCTCAAGGTGGAAGTGAGAAAAAAAGAATAAATCACTAGCGCTGCACGATACTGGAAAAAACTGACGTTGCAATATTTTACCTTCTGCGATTATTATTGCGATATAAAAGAATGCAAGAAGATTCACACTAAACTTAGTTGGCTACATTGTGTGCGCTAGAAAACAATGTAATCATAAACACATTGGTTGTAGGTTATAGACATGAATGCTGATGACATGGCATGAAAGCACGGTAGACATGACGGGCTCCATGTTTAAAGACGGGTCAGGTGGGACGTCGGCGCAGACCCCTGACCCCTGATGAGGACGGTTCTCCCCGGTTAACAGTCGCGCCAGGAGCCATGTTCCTCCCCGCAAAAGGAGAGAGCGCAGCGATCATAAGTCCACGGAAATGACCGGCATCTAAGACGGCCTTCCATAGTCGGTTACAAAATAACACGTTTTATTTTAGAACATGTTAATGATACATTTGCTCCAAAAGTAATTGTTTGTTTTTAATACTCAGTTCTCTAAGTAGATTATATTCATTGAATGGCCTTGACCTAATTCATACCAATTATTCTCAAATAGCAGTGTTTTAAAGATTAACTTGGATAAACGATTTTAATAAACTCAAAAAGGAATCTGATTGGGTGGGATATGTTTTGTGCAGTACAAATTATATTTGGGATGTTTCAGTGCTCTATTGTAACTTCAAGACTTCTCATCTCATGAAACCTGGATGATACAGACATACATACTGGTCAAACAAAAGAGGGGCAAACACCAAAAAGGCAGAAAAAGAATTGAAGATCAAGTCTGATTAAAAGCCTCATGTTGCATCCTTGAGGGAGATCATTCCACTGCCTGTTGCGCACATTGCAGCACAAAGAGTCTGCAACATCTTAATGATGCAAGGGACCATGCGAAAAAGCATGAGTCCTGCTGCACGTCATCAAAAAGCAAGAACATGCAGCTGCCGCCAACACGATCCTGAAAAGGCTGTGAACTCCAGAGAGCAGCCGATGTTGCAGGGATCTGAAAGAGCATTCGAAATGCACAAAACCGTCTTTCTACAAGTGAATTCTGGAGGGTACTTCATAGAGGAATTAATGAAAGACATCAGTTTGCCGTTTTATTCTCTGTACTGATGAAACCATCAACATGGTGAAGAAGCTCCTCTGGATCTGTGTAGAAATACAAGATGGTCAGTACGGCGACCATGTCTCCAACATTAAAATCTTGGAGAGATATTATTTTCCGGCTATTTAAAACCTGCAATAGTGTTCATATTGACATTTATTCAAATAACTGTGATGTGTGAAATAATCACCAGTTTAAAACCCACTGAGAATCAACAATCCTGGTCCTGGCTATACAATCCAATGTTTTCCTGTTTACATCTAGTAACTGGTTTGTAAAAAAACAAACATTATGTAGGTTACTGTAAAAATAACACCGTATCTTTCCCCTGCGTCTTTGTACTAAGCCAGGCTAAACATGGATGATGTTGATATTGATCTTCCGGTCTGACTCTGGGTAAGATGGTAAACAAGTGCATTTCCCAAAGTGTAAGACTGTTCCAGCTTTTTGGGAAATATACTGTATGAGTGGTCTGTGCTCTGCATTGAGAGGCTCTACAAAAGCTCTCTTGGGGAAGCAGATGTCAAAGTTGTGAGTGCAATCAAACCTGCACAGTGTACAGGTCTACAGCGAACGCAGCGGCAGTAGGATTGGTAATAGTGGTACAACGGGTGGTTGTAGTATCATTCGGAGGTAGAGCCCAGTCCGGTATTCGACAAGACACAAATAGTGGGTTTTCAAAAAATATTTATGACATACAAATATTTTTAAAATGGTTTGTTTTGTGGAAAGTAAAAATATAATAAGAAATGAGCTGGTGTTTTTTAATAACTGAGCGTGGTGGGTTTTTGTGCTCCATGTGCTTGTTTCAGCCTCCTGCCCATCGTGTGGGCAACTAAACGTGTCACTCGCAACCTTAACAAGGACATACAGCGTACGACCCATACAACTTAAGCAAGTGGCGAATGTCAAATAACTTTTAAATAAGCTACACGGGCTGATCTGGAACTGAACAAGGCGGATATAGAGTGGGTCATCTATTAATTGGAGGGTTAGAGGTCCTGTCTACTATTCCAAGTGTCCTTGAGCAAGAAACTAAACCCTAAATTGCTCCGAGTGTGGGAGAAAATGTTAGGTGCTCTGGACACATGCGTCCAAGTGAATTAAAAGCAATGGACACGTTCTTATGGTGAGTGCCAGCACAATCAAAAAGAAGCCTTTTGTATCTATTGGAACATTTTCATTAGACTGAATGTAGAGAATTATACTTTTACTTTTACATTATACACTTTTACATTATACACTTTTTAATATTTGAGCCGAGAATGACAGACTGATATACTTTTATGAGTTATACACACGTAAGAAAGTTAATTTAACTTTATTTTCAAAGGGTGTAGCCCTTATTTTCTAAGCACGATATTGCCTCTGAGAGTGAGGAACACTAAAGGTTGTCCAATGTTTTTTTTTTCTTTCTGTGCACTGATGTAGAGTGTATCTACTTTATGCATGCTAAACCACTAGTGTCTGAGATGCCCTTGTGTGACTGAGTGGGCCATCATCACACCCTGGTGTAATGTGCAGGCTTTCACAGTGTGCTCTGGGTAAGGTGAGAAAACTGGGGAAGTGCTGTGATGTACTATATCAAGAGTGAGCTGAGAGGGCTGCTTTGAGCCATGAGATTAGAAAGATGACAGAACAGATGAAAGTGCTTCACTGTAATAAAATAAAAGTTCTGAATAAAACAGATGGTGAAAGACATAAATTCACAATAGGAATTCAGGGGGGTTTGAACAGTTTCATCCTGTTTATAAGGATGAGAATCGAGAACCAGTTTCTAGTTGTCCGATTCCTTCACCTGCCTCCGTGACCATCCATTCCTCTTTTCAATGCTTTCCGAAAGTTGCGCTTGCACAATACGCCACTTTATCATGTTTCAGTTTGTTTGGAGCAAAAATAGCCATTAGAGAGAAAAACTCAAAAGGGTGGTGGTAATAAACCTGAAGGGGCTCCCTGAGAATGCTACATTGTGGACAACAAATCTGTTTTGAAATCGACAAGAAGAGAGCTAGTTAATTTTAGCTGTTAGCTTCTAGCTGTTAGCAGCCGTTGGGCATCACAGAGCCAACACAGAGGTACATTATGATGTGTTCAAGCTCTATCCAGTAAACATGTATATTGGGCGAAGGTAAATTATAACATTATCATGATGTGTTCAAATGCAATCTTGAAAATGTTTGTTTTCGGCGAGAAACTTGAATAAATCCAGTTGTTTGAAGATGTTTTCACAGCAATATAAAGTAGATATTAGAGAGGGAACAATGACATGTAAAACTTCCTAACACTAGCACTATTCAATAATGCCAAGAATAATTTTTTATCTAAGCAAATATTTAAATACAAGTACAATCATTTATTCACTAATCATTTGAATTCTGTATTTTCATGTAAATAACCACTATAGATGACAGTCAGTCTGGAGTCAACCATTATCAGGAATCAATAAAGATTGATTTAAAATAATTTCTCATCTCTACCTGTTTATTTTTTCATCTCCATTGGTCCTCAAATAAAGATAAGGACTCACACAAGCAAGCATATATTATGTAGTACATCACACACTGGAGGCTAAATCATAGTTAACATAAGTTGGCAGTGGACCTTTAAGAGCGTCAAAATGGCCAGTATTAGCTTTGGGATTCAAGCACGGCGTGTCATGTGGTCTGATTCAACCCCACAGTGCTTTTTCTCTGTCCTCCAGCAGTCAGATCATTATTTCATTGAAGAACATAAAAGTAATGTTACCAAGCTTTTAATAACTGGAGCAGTCTTGTTTAAGACGTGACAGACTTGTTGGTATCAGTAATAAAAGGTGTGATTGCTTCAATAAAAAGAAACCACTAAACTCCAAGGATTGGAGTTAAATAATTGGACCAATAACTTTTGCTGGAGTTTCCCCCTTCTCTCCCTATACCATTTATATGCTAACCATGTCCCACAGGGTCCCTCCCTTTCTGTTTAATTTCAGCCATCCCTTTTTAATCAATTTTCTTTTATCTCACAGCAGTTTGAATGCAGATACATTCTATTACATTTTTTTTAATCAGGGGTACATGTGTGTGAAGCACCAATTACTTATTGAAAAAGGACCCGACAGAACACCTAGATTAAATAGTCTCTCACCCAAAGAAGATTATGTTTTCTTATAGTAACTGAATGTGATGCTCGGTGCGGTTCATTGGCTCATGAGGTCAAAGTCAAAAGAAACAGTCTTCCCTGACGGAGAGAGAGAGAGAGAGAGAGAGAGAGAGAGAGAGAGAGAGAGAGAGAGAGAGAGAGAGAGAGAGAGAGAGAGAGAGAGAGAGAGAGAGAGATTAATATTAATGTGTTTTGACAACATAATCTCATCTCAAAAGGTCCATTTATTACTTGACTAAACTTCCATCTTAAGACCATGAGAAGCAGCTGAAAGCAGCTTTTTGAGTTAAGAAGGAAGATAGAGATTTACTGTGTGTAATCTAATGCAACAGATCCACATCACATGCTTTCTACGCATCACACACGTGTTGTTTTTTCTGTAATACCTTTTTCTCTTTCTTTGTTTCCTTGTTCTTCACTAATGTTGGCAATTCTGAAAGAGAACATTAGAAAATAAAGAAGAACTTTTACAGAAGAAAAGGAAGAGAGAGGGAGAGAGAGGGCTGGGCATGTTGCAGAGGGCGGAAAATGAAAATACGATCGGCAAGGAAGTGAAGAGTGTGAGAGGACAAGCTCGGGATAAAATCAAGTAGTTGGTAGTCGCAGGGCAACACAGAACAACGTCTAACCTTGCTGTTTTGATGACAAGTTACTATGAGGATGAAGCATACACTGAGAGCAGGTCTGTAAATTGACTGTAAATTACACCAAGAAGAAAAAAATCCATAAAGGTGCACATAGCGGGGCATATCATAGCGGGGAACATACTGAACTGTATGTGATGCAAATCTGAAGTATCTAATGTGCCCGCATAAGTATCGAGTGTACAACAGAAATCCCCTATGGCCCTTTTAGGTAAAGTATTTAGACTTCTCGTGACTGGGACGGAGGCACCGGCTTACATAAATACACTCTCAGATTGCCCCACAGTGGGTTAGGGGCAAACCTCCTACACTCGATTCAGTTTCTTCCAGTAATCAACGCTGTCTCATTTGACCCATTTAGTGTAACATTATGCTTACACAGCTGGTATGATTTCAGCCTTCTTTGCCCACCCCTGCTATTTCCTCCCTAGCAAACTACCCAGATGAGAAATTCAAAGGTACTGATGATCCGAGGCTGTTAATAAACCTTTTATATTAAGCCTTCAGAATAGTATCCCTTCTCCTCTACCTCCTTGCTATTCTCCTAATGGAGGAGCCAGAGCCCTGGTTTACGATGCAGCAGCTGCAGCAGCAGGTTGCCTCTGATCTGCATGACCCCCAGAGAGGGGTCCGGGGGGCTGGCTGCCTGTGGGGAACACAGATCAACCTCCTTTATGCCCTGAACCCTGCCCTCTCCACTCATTACTTCTCACATTCACTTACCAGGGGGTGGTGGTGATGCCAAATAAACCTCTCGTTCGACCCATTTGGTGACTCCTGAGGAGAATGGGGAAGGTTCCCGATGCACAGTGAAGAAAATACAAGCATTTTTATAGCACAGAATTCTGCTGCCGTGTGTATTTTGTGGTATTTTGTGTAATCAGCTCATTCACTTTCCCCCCCCCTCTGTTGTAGCCTTTTAATGTAAGAGTTAGTAAACAGCTCTCCAGAGTGTCAGCTGTTGTAATTGCCTACAGGATGACTAATTCCATCGTCAATCAAATTGATAGTTTATTTTCATCATTTAGGAGATACAGTGCATCAACTTGATAAGAAATGTCTTGCAGCGCCCTACTGGAATCCAATACCTCCACGAAGTTAACTATTAATGAATAACAATAAATAACAATGAAAGTGGTTTATTTTCTCTCAGGAACCATGTTCAGTGCTTTAGTAGTTTGGCTTGTCTCAGGGTTGTGAAATGTTTTCTATAGATGCGTGGTAATCATTTACAACACAAGAAAAGGTGGAACAAAGTCATTGCTTTGGGACTTACAAGTTAAGTTTCAAGTCTTTGCAATAATGTCCTGAGCAAAGTCCTAAAGTTTGATATTTAAGTGCTTTAAGTCATGAAAGGATCCTAACCCAGTTTAATTGTGTGGTAGAAATAACTACGCTGATATGATCATCTATGATACATTGGAATACCTTTAGCTATTTTTATAAAGCACTATTTAAAAGAGAAAGATATGAAGTCATTATAAAGCACCTGGGATATGACAGTGTACCTCTGGGGTTTGTGGGGACCCCAGTTGATTACGGTTTGGACAATATACATTGAAATGACATAGTTAAGTTGTTAAAAAAAACAACCTTTCACTATCAAACCCTTTATAGGCTTTAAAGGTAGCATTTAAACGTTGCAAGGTTTCTCCTTTAAAGAACAGCGGCTGTGGTCAGTTACAATTTACTCCAATAACAAGTTGTCACTGCAGAAAAACAGCTCAATCCAGCCCTGCAGGAGAATCCCATCCTTTGCTGTTTAACGTTATATTCAGTATGTTCAACACAGTCATAGTTTTGCCGAAATATCGCTGCAGACACAGCTTGTGTTTGTTGCCCACTGACAAGTGTCATGACTCAAGGGTGTTAAGGTCACTTGATTTCGAAGTGTCAAAAATGTATTTGAGATCATAAAACACTATCTTCGTGTTCTAACATCGCCTCACAGTTTTGTTTCCTATTCCGAATGAGACATTAGACAGTGGAGATCTACTTTTGATCCGGGCGTCATCATGAATGTATCAGGCTGCAAAAGGACACATTTATATGAAATGAGTGCAACAGAATTACACCTGCAGAGGTGGGTTTGCTTCACATTCAGATGGTCCAGCTGTGTGAGCTCAAACAAAGCCCACTTCATCATAATGGAGCTCTGTCACACTGGATTGAAGGCCCTTGTAATGAATAATTATAGCATGGGGAAGGAACATGGTAGAATACAAAACAAAGAGCGAGTGTGGAGGGGGGGGTGGGAGGCAACTGTCTAGAAAACAGGTGTATGCCATGAATTATACATCTGGAGAAATGCGACCATACTTCAGATGAATGCATTTCAAATTGTCCTCGGCTTGCGACTGTTTGCAATCGCAAACTGCGTGTTAGGTAGATGAAGCCAAGACTCGTAAAAAGGTAAACGAGGCAAAAAGATAGTGTGGCGGTCGTTTTCGAGGAACATGGCACACTTTTAGATTTCAGTCAGTGATGCAATCCACCTTTGGGGTATTTTGTTAATTATGCTACATAGAGATTAATTAGAGAGGACACATGCACTGCATGCACACACTGCCTTGTCTTTGCAACAGTGCTCTCTGTTAATTACACACAAACCACAAGCACACACCTACACATACACAGCTCTCACTGGCGTCCTTGCTCGAAGCCATGCACCCTGTACTGTGTGTCGCAGAGGTGGGAGCAACAAGCCGTGAAGCTGGGACTTCCAGCTCAACAGTTCTACTGGCCCCTGACATCCCCCTTTGGCCCTAATAATAAACCAACTACTCCTGGACCAAAGGGCACTGGGGCCAATAAAGAATGATGACCTAACAACGCTCTCCGTCCTACAAGTCTGGCTATATAAAACCTCAGCTTACATTTCAGAAACGACTGAATCATGCACATTGATGCAAAGATAAAACCCTCTGGCTGCATGGCATCACTGTCACGTTTAATAAACACTGTGGTACAGGCTGATGGGTTTACAGCCACATTAAACACATTATTATGGAAATAATAATCAAGAACAACATGATATAAACATCATATTTACACCACAGCCCTCCTTTCCAATACAGCAGATGAGCTGCTGATAGTTTGCAACACCTGGCTGCATAAACGTGCATATTTGAGAAACAATTATGTTCTTAATTGTCCCTGCCCACATATGGTTGTTCGTGTTACCCTAAAACCGGAGGTCGTCCAGTCATTTTGACAGATTAGAACACTGAGTGCTATCTACTGTAACTTCAAGTATCTCAAAGCGCGCCAAAGAGCTACGGACTGGAGGCTGTGGAGCGGCTCTCCTCTCCGTCAGGTGCAGCTGCGCCACTGGTGCAGAAGGAGCGCACGCTGCGGGATTTCCTCCTGGTGAAGCAAGTGCTTGCAGGATCAGGAAATCCCGTGTTCAGAGTGTCTTGATGACTTCTGATCATTTCCCCGGGAGAAATGTTCCCCGACTTCAAAACTTTGTCTGAAGTGGTGCAGGGCAGATCCAGTCTCCAGTTGGGGGAAGCAGAAGGTTCAGCCTTTGGAACGCAATTAAATCGGCCAGGAGATGTTCTGTGTCCGAGGCAAAGATGCAGAAAATGTGTACAATTGTATTGTTCATGATTGCCTGTTTAGGGGGGGGGGGGGATGATTAATCTTCTTCGTGTGCTGACATGAAAAGTGGCCGCATGGTCTGCGTCTCTGTTCATCTTTTCTCTTCATGCCCTTTTATAAATACAGTCTTCATTGGAAAAAGAAAATGCTATTCTGTCCACAGCCATTAGAGTAATTTCTACTATACCCACTTTACTTTAAAACTGCACACCAATTAAGACACTTTGCTTATTAAATAAGCAATAACACATGACAACATGTCCTGATATAGGAAAATAATTGACAAAGTGGAGTAGAAGAAGGCCATTGATATTGTGTCAGGACCGCTCTAACAGCGAGCTCGCCTCGTTCTGAAAAGCCATCATTACTCTTACAGAATGTGACCCAGAAATAACAAGATGCTGTGATTTGTAATATAAATATATTATAATATAAATGTGTATTGAAGACAGAACAAGAACCAGACTGAATACTAGCGCATAACATATATATTGGTATATATGTATATCTGCTATTAAGTATCAAGAAGTTGTGGCACGTATTTATGAAAACCTTTACACAAATGTATATTTATATTCACAAAGTTCTGATTGATGCAATTTATGGTTGTTTACTTCTTGGAGGTAGAAACTAAATACGAGTTGAAACGCTACGTAGCGTTCATCAACAATGACTGGTGTTGCACGAGTAGCTATACCCGAGTTTCGG
Source organism: Cottoperca gobio (assembly GCF_900634415.1). Classification (NCBI taxonomy): domain Eukaryota; kingdom Metazoa; phylum Chordata; class Actinopteri; order Perciformes; family Bovichtidae; genus Cottoperca; species Cottoperca gobio. Next base: position 22,768,101 of record NC_041359.1, read on the forward strand.
TTCCCAACCCTACTTATACTACACAAAAGACCCTAACCAAAACCGTAGAAAGCGATTCATCAGAAACTACCATGAAGCAACACTTTGAAAAATACCTTTTTCTTTTACTATTTATGATCTATAATTAAGATTAGCCGTTCATGTGAGGATGACATTGATGCAAAGTGACATCAATTAAAAGTGACGAGCAGATGCGTCGGCTGCACAAGAAGACAGCTGTGTGGGGAGTGCGATGCAGTGATTTTTATTTATTTATTAGTGATGGCCGGCCACGATATCAATATTGACTAATTGACTGACGATTTAAAATGGGTAAAATCTATAGTAGATCTGCGTGCATCGCTTGGCTCAGCCCAGTGTGTAGCGGTGCGATGTGTGTACAGTTTATTTGTTTATAAATGCCAAGCTCCCTTGTCTCGCTTGCCACCTGCTGATTAAAGTTACGGAGATCATTGTCAAAGAGAGCAACTACACCTTTTTAAGGTGGACCAGCTCTATTCTTATTTTAGTGACAAGCCGCTCACCAGCTGTGACCAGCAGCCTTCTACAACTATTAAAGCATACATTGTTATTCATTTAAATGTCTGGAATAGTCACATTTTAGTTGCATTTGGTGAGCTGATATAAATATGTTTGTGTTAAATGAGCATATGAATTCGTCTCAGAACGATTGCAGGCCCCTTAATCCAATCGGTGTGGTGATATCGGCAAATATCGTATTGTTTGCAAAGAATCGATACGATATTGTATTACACCCCTAATACCTAGAAACTTAAGAAAACACACGTGGTGGGAATGCTGAACAGTCCAACCAGAGTGATTAGCTGTCCAATTAATTAGTTTTAGAATATCTCCAAGCTTCAACCAGTGCTGCTGTTGCAGCCGAAGCAGCAAGAGAGGGTCAGGAAGCAAAAGCTGTAGCTAATGAGGAGAGAGATGTACGAGGGGTCCACAATGGAGCTGTATACTGTATATTGTCACAAGTGCTTGGCAATTAAAACATTTGCAGTGGAGCAACTATAGGCTATTTATTTATTTATTAACCTAGGAAATTGTGGCTCCTTCTGCATGCACACACACGCACACACCCCTCCCGTCTCGCCCCGTCAGCTACCACCACAAATACAATCTAATTATCTGGGAAACAATACTATGAGTCATATTTCTTATTTCTGCTCCCAGGTATACGTGCACAGATCAAGGTGGAGTGTAATGTCAACAGTAATTGGATGCATTTCAGTCGTTCTTGTGCTGTGCTGTGATTTGAATATGATCATCCGTTCACAATCCAAAGTAAAATCCCCCTCATGTAATGACATGGGGTTTCCAGGATGAAGGTCTTTAATCCCTCTTATTGTTGAATTGTGCAAGAAGCTTCAAGATTGGTATGCGTGTTTGTGCGTGCGTTTATGCTCATATGCATCCACCAAGGACATCGCGCTGTCTCGGGCTGCTTCCTGCCTTACCTCCGCCATCCTCTGCCCGTCCTTGACAGATCTCATGGATATTGGCTGCCTGCTTAAGAAATAACACCTCCCATCAAGTTGATAGAGGAGCTCTGAGGAGCCAGCGTCTCTTCCTCTCTCTCTGGGATGTTTACAACCAATCCTCCTTGTCGCAGTCTCAGCAATGATCATGTATTCAGTGGGGATTTGGGGTGGGGGTGGAGGTGGAGTGAGGCAGGATGTAAGTGCTCCTTTGGGAAATAAGGGTCACCTCTTTAATCTCCGACGCGGGGGATATCTCCAGCCTGTGTACTGTATGTGAATGTGTTGTTATTCGGCACGTTGTATAGCCCGCCCCGCCAGCCGGCCGCTCAGTGTATGCATTAAACGTGTGGTCGGTAATCTTACTGTTAGTATCGGTTCTCTTCTTGAAGGAATAATAAGCGAGGTCACTGGCTTGTTGGTGTGTAATACAGGCCTTGTTGATTATCCTGTGGATTATAAGATACATCACAGGAGGTTCACTTCGGACTTGAATAAAGAAACTTGCTGCCTAATTGTCCTGTAACAGACTCAATAAAAGAGATGCCTGATGACTGATACCAACGAAGCAGAAACTTCAAAGGAAAGTCTGTTACCTAACGTTATAACACCTGGTGTATTGTAGAGACTATCCTCGCCACAAAACAACTGCATTTTCAATTTACGTACGACGAACGTATACGTTCGGTAGCAAACAGGACGTCTTCTGACATATGTATACCAGTTCTGCAGGAAGTAGTGTGGCCTGTATGTAGTGAGGTGGATTGTATAGGTGTGTAGTGAGTCTGACTATGATCATTAAAACATTGGGACTGAAGGATTTGTCCAATATTATATAATTGTCCTGGCTCTTTTCTTTCAGGCCCCAGATCAGCAAAAAACTAATTGTGAGTTTATCTAAATCCAATATTAAAATGTGTCCAAATATCTATTATTTGTTATGTTATATAAAATGCAATGCCCAGAGTGGTTTATGTTGGTAGTGGCTTACTTGTTAAGAAAGTTTTTATTGTAGCTTAGTAGTACTGCTCCAGGTGAGCGTATTACCTCAACTGCCACCTACTCACCAACTGCCAAACAAAGATGTACATGTAATAAATGGACACTATGGCAGGTGGCCATATGGCAGGAGAGGAAAACACAATTCAAGTATATTGCATTATACATCTCGAGATGTGTCAGTAAAGAGACATTACATAGACACTCGGAAACACTTTTCCTTCAATCATATTCTTTACAGCAAAACATATATATATATATATATATATATATATATATATATATAGGAATAGTATGTTGTATATGTCCTTGGCTTGCATGCTGTAGTACCGCTGAACAGGAAGTCTTGCCCTGTTATTTCTGACTGCACTCCCTCAGCTGCTTTGGCAGCTTTAGTGTGAAATCCTCTGGGAGTTGTTTCTACAAGACTCACCAGTTTTCTTTAGGGTCGAAGCTCTTAATTATGCCGGGTGTAAATGAGAGGACTGAAGAGAGAGCTGGCATGGCTAGCCAGGGGCCCCATGTGAGGGTGACAAGGATTATTGCGGCGCAGTGGCACTCTCAGCCTTAGGCTCGGCACAGATGAAAAGAGGACAGAAATAAAGACAGAACATAAGGCATGTATGCTAATGTGTCAACTCAGTAAGCTGGCAAGAGGACAAATAAAGCTCCTTCATCTCCAGCACTGCAACGTAAAGCTGATACCGTGAGACACATTTTACTAATTACATGCTGTATGTATGCTTTTAGATTTATGCTTTTTCGACCTCTTCATGTTACATTAAAATCCACTGTATTGAATCTCGATGAAGCCTCCTGTGCATAAACCACTATGAATACAATGACTGGAATCAAAGACAGACACTCAGCGAGCTACAGTTTATGAATATTACTATTAAACAAAAGAACTAATAACAACATTACAGTATAATTCATCCTACTGTATGTGTCTTCTGGGAGGGATTCAGCCATATTGCATACATCCACCTTTCCCACTGTGCAAGGTGCAGAACCACAGTTAAAACAATGAGGGATCAGTGAAGGATCAGTGAAGGATTAGACGGAGAAAGGCAAGCGGAGCATGATACAGGAGCACAATAAATAGGTATCATTTCACATATTTACCCTTCTAGGCCTATTTATACATCAAATCAGTGGCAATGGGTCATAAATGTCCCATTGCATCCTATCAACATAGGAGTGTTTTTATCAGTAGTTCATCATCCAAAACATATTTCTGTGAGGACGATGAACAGTACTCGGTGCTCTTATGTTTGCTCCTTTATTATTATTATTATTATTATTATTATTATTATTCCAAGCATTTTCTCAAATACACAGAATGTGATGCAGCAGTGAGGATGAGTGTTCATATAGTAACAAAATGCACATGTTAAATTAATAGTTTGACAGTTTGGGCATGTCTATTTGCTTTTTTGCTGAGAGTTAGATGAGAAAATCGATACCACTCTCATATATCTTTAAACTAAATATAAAGCTGGAGCCGGCAACAGGGAAACAGCGAGCCTGGTTCTGTCCCATAGGTAACACAATCCACCGACTAATAGTGTCATCACGACACCAAATGATGACTTTGATATCTCAATACCGTTATTGTAACGATACCACGGCAAAAACCTAAAACATCAGGAAAAGTAATGGAACAATGAATGACAGAACATGGAACTTTTTATTAATTAAAATATATTCAGACAGTCAATGCAAGACAGTGGAGGATGTGAAAAGAACCCATAAAAACAACAGGAGTGAATCATACAGTGCACTGTTTTCCCTAGGTTTACTTCTTTGGGGGGGGTGCTATGGTCCGTGCGTTCTGTATGAGGTCCGAGAGAGGGGGGGGTGGTGCGCGAGGCGAGGTTTTATTTGTAGTTCCCTCCTCTCCTTTCCTCCGCTCTGTCTCTGACTAGGTGTGTATGTGTGTGTGTGTGTGTGTGTGTGTGTGTGTTGGGAGCGAAGTCCCGCCCTTCGCAAAACAGCGGAGGAGTGAATGTGCAAATCAACGCTGTAAACACTGAAACATGCACATAAGTTAGATAAATAACATAAGTGCTTACTTTATTTAATAGAAGAGCACATGTTCAATGTGAAAAATTAGAAAAAACAACAACTTGAAATTCAGGTGGGGCGCGGGGTTTCCGATGGGGAGGGGGGGCGCAGCGCCACTCCAAGACAATGGTAGGGGAAACACTGCAGTGTGTTCATACATTTTAATATCTAACCAGGACTGGAGAACACCTCAATAAAGATCAGCTCTTTGTGAACATCTCTGCACCTTCATGTCGCTCTGCTGCTTTTAAAAGGTTCAGATGTCGCAGAGAGAAGAACGAGCAGCACGGTGAAATATTTTGTCCAGTTGCCTCTTAGCGAAATGGTTCCGAGTGAATTTAAGTTCCCTCTCATAAGCAGTGATGCAGTATATGTCGGGCTTTTATTGTAAAAGGTAAGAACGGGGAGAAAAACAAAGTGAGGCTGTAATGCGCTGGTGTTGACAATGTGGGCGCAATAAATAGTTTTCCGTCTTGGTTCAGACAACGGAGCCTCCGTGTTATTAGTATAGGCGGCCGGGCGCATCTCCTCGGCTACAGTACTGTATTCCGCTCCGTGAGTTTGTCGAGGAGCCGTTGACGGTCGGCAAGACTACTTTCAGAAAAACACTCCCTCTATGCCTGCAGCGAGTGGAAGCGTGGAAGCACACACACACACACACACACACACACACACACACACACACACACACACACACCCTGCTGTTTGCACCCAATGCTTATGAATCTGGCTATTACTAAAACACATGTCATCAAGTACAGGAACTAATACATTTGGCCGTTATACCCTTTTGATCGGCAGGGAATTGCGATGCCTTTCTAGTATCGCTATACCGTGCATAATATGTTATAGGCTATCTTGTTTTTTTAGTCTGAAAAAAAATCCCCCCCCCCCCAAAAACTGTGTAAAAATGTAAAACTGTAGTTTCTCATGGGGTTATGTGCATGAGTATTTTTTTGATGAGAGCAGTGCCTTCCTGGAGTCTCCACTGAGTGTCTGGCAGGGCATATGATTCGATTTTAACTGATGTCCAATTTAATCTTAAAAAAAGAAAAAGAAATCCGCAGTTCTTGTTTTTTCTAAATTGTGCTTCTACTTCAGGGTGCCATTATGTGGAGCCGATGATTAACAAAATAATTCCCACTTGACTTTTCTTAGAAAAATGTGTGTGACCGTTTGAACTCCATCACCCTTACATTTATTATTAATGTAATAAATGCATTGAGTGAGTGGTTATTTTCGTGGCTTTACTTCAGGGCCTCGTTTTTCAGGTGTGTTTTGAGAGGTCTGGGTGTTTAAACAGCCATCTAGACAAACAAACACAAAGTCTGCGGTTTACAAATTCCCTCAGATAAGTGCTGGAGTCTAAAGGTTTCATTTTCACCAGGCTGAAGGATGTGAGGAGTGGGAGTCAGTCAGTGAGTGGGTGTCGGGGAAAAAGAGAAAATGCGGTAGAGAGGCAGAAAGACAAAGAGTGAGAGATGGAGCGAGAGATAGACATAGAGATAGAAGACATACAGCGAGAGAGACTGAGAAGTTGAGAGAAAATGTGATTTGGTCTGGGTGTTTTGGGCTGCATGCTCCATTTGCCCTCCCTTACAGAGAGAGAGCGAGAGAGAGAGAGTGACAAGCATTGGCAGGAATTGAATCAGTAGATTAAACACCCCCTCCTCCCTCCTCCTCTCTTCCCATCTCCTCCCCTCTCCCCTCTCTCCCACTCACTTCCCCTCTTTTTTCTCCTCCACCTATTCTCCCGTTCCATTGACGGGGGAAATGTGGTGGAGATTGCAGGCAGAGATGTTCTTGCCAAGTGTAGCTAAGGAGCCTTTGTCACAGGTAAGATTGATTGGGTGATTAAATATCCAGCAGTAGAGTATTAGTAGCCACTCTTGACCATTAGTGCCAGGCGGCAGCAGAGATGCATTAAGAAACTGTCTGTGGAAGAAGGCAGAACCTCGCCTCCAAGTTATCAAATCTCCTGTGCTATCACGCTGGAATTCTCTCTCCAGCTCTGTAGAGTCAAGATAATAAAAGTATAGTGGTAACATCGAGGCCGTCTGTGAAAGAAACTACAAACCGTCCGCAGTACGGCTGACCTCGATAACTTTGCATAATTGTTGGATTCCACAATCAACAAATATACAGTGAATTAGGAGTGTTTCCATCAGCTGGCTGGAGGTAAATAAAGTGTCTACCTGAGCACAAGGTAGACACAAACAATGAAAGCGTCACCTTTGCCTTTGCTGTTCCTCTGGCCCTGTTATGGTAAATCCCAGATTAATGAGCTGGCAGGTAATGTCTTTTCATTTTGCTTTAAGTGGCATTTGAAGAGGCGCTGCACAACGGCTCAATTACCAACTCCGTCTCCTCTTCGGCATTGATAAGTTCGTCTTACACTTAAGGTTGTCGATTCCCTTTCAACTGTTTTAATGATCTTTTAGCCATATCACGTGTCCACTCATTCCGCTTTAATCAACGACCGATATCAAATCCAACTGCGTTCAGTACAGTGCAGCCCTACATGTGGTTGTAAATACATAGTGTAGTTTTAGAACAGGGGTGCCCACACTTTTGTGGCTTGTGAGCTACTTTAAAAATTACCAGGTCCAAGCGATCTAGTGAACTGCTGGTGCGTAGTTCACTCCTCTCTTAGGTGTGTGCGCTCGTGTGTGTTTGTGGGAGCGAGCGGAGGGAATGTGAATGCGCAGGGCAAGAAAAGAAAAGTGGGGTTTTCGTTGGGGGAATATATATCTTTATTTTTTAAACGTTGCACGATCGACCTTTTGGGCGCCCCTGTTTTAGAACAAGCTGTTTAAAATACATGTGTGCAGCAGAGAGAGGTGAAACATTGTTTCATCAAACTATTTGAAGAATTGACACTACTTTAGTCATTTTGATGAGCAGCCATTGAGATGAACAACATAGGTGAAGCTGCAACACTGCCAAACACAACAACACGTCATGATCGTGACAGACCGACTCAGCATATCCAGCAAGTACACAATACAACATATTGATTTGCAGTTTGTCTGGATATCTTCATACAGTATATGTCAACAGCAAAAATGTGAACATCCCTCTAGATAAGTCACAGTCTTGTTGGATGATGTCTCTGATTGTAACTTCTGGGCCTGCTGAGTGTAGGACAACTCTGCCGTTTCAATTTCAAACACCATTTAAAGTTGCAACTAATGATTCGTTTTAAATCCATCGAAGAATCAGCATCCTTCCCAAGAGCTCAAGGTGACTCCTTTAAATATCTTGTGTGGTCTGACCAACACCTTTACCTTTTGTAAAGTCAATTTCAACACGCTATGAATGAATAATTGATCATCCTGCTGACATGTAATACTAATAGTCATTGAGATGTTCCCAGATGAATAAGTGGCGCGGACGTTACAAATGTCCGCCGGCGTGCGTAATGACAGCTGCTCTGCTGTTGGAGAACCTCGCCGATGCATGTGCATGTGTTGCGGCAGGCACTCCTATCGATATGCAAAAGGGTGTTTAACGCTGTTTATACATCCATTTATTATTAACTGTGGAAGTTGGAATGAGGCTTGTGCACCCAGTTCCTCATAAAACAGAATCAGGTGTACGTGTGGCTTTATAAGTCTGCACGTTTCTGTGTTTGTGCGTGCACGATTCAGCAATGTAAAGAAATGACATTCTATTACAGACCCTTGGGTGGTCTTGGTTAAAGATAACAAATGTCATCTTGCTTGACTGTTGCAGAAAGTCCCTTAGACATCACGTTATATGCCACTAAGCTCACAAATGGCAAGTATAGAAATGGCTACAATGTTGTTTTTAGCTTCGTTTGGAGTTGCGACTGATGTTGAATTACTTTTAGATGATGACTGAGACTTTGTTGCATGTCGTCTCCTCTCTCTGCCCCTTTCCTGTTTATAATAAAGACAAACAAACAATAATTTAAAATGTTTTTTTGCAAGCTTATTTTTCGTTAAAGAACAAGAAAACTAAAAGCATCTGGCATAATGTGCAATTATTGTTTACGGCATATATCTGCACAGCTCTATTTCAAATCCGGAGTAAGCTGAAGTGGTGGATACATTTCAACAACACTCACAGGCCTGTGTTTTCTCCCGTCTGCCCTCTGATATCAGAGCTTTGATCTCTATTTCTGTGAGGTGGAGTTAGAGACTGCAGATAGACAACTACTGTTGGAAATCAATGCAGCCACGCTGAAGGGGTTGAGCCAGAGAGTCGCCTTTTCTCTTTTCTTTTATCCTTATTGCACAACCCTTCAGAAACAATCCCTTCTCTAGTAATAGCCTTGTAGAGCTGTTCCATATGGAGGGGATGTTACTTAAGCCAGCAGTACACAACGCTGTGTGTTGATATGGCAGGTTAGTAGTTATTAATAACCGCTAAATGTTATTTGTTAGTTTCTTTTACATTTAATCTTGCAGAGCATTTTTATATCGCTGGGAAAATAAGTGAAAATACTGTAAAATACACAGAAAATACTGTGATATATTGCACCGTAGCTGTGAACAGAAGAAGAATCAACTGTATTCGTGGAAAACATAGAGGATGTCGACCACATTGTCTATCGGCCCTGCTCCTAAAATCCATTAGTTATCACGCAACCAATAGTTTTGGTATTGATCCACTTGTAACTTTCTTTCTGTACAAAGTGTATCAGCAGAATTTAAATTGAGGTTGACATCCTCTGAACCAGCACTTCTTTCTGCAGCCAGCCTAAGTACTCTTGCAGCTGACTGAAGTGGACTTAAGCCACGGTGAGGTAATAAGTAATTTTCCAGGTAGATAAACCTCTTCGCCATGCACCGTCTCCCAAGTTATCGTGGACCATGGATGCTCCATACTGACCTTTACTTTGAGGTGGTTACGCTGACCTGGAAATTCCACAGTGCTGATTGGTTTAGCGGCCTGAGATGCAATCTGGTGATGAATACTGAAAAGGTCATGGCAGCCTCTCTAAAGTGAAGCTGTTCTGTTGGGTTACATGATGTCTAAAATGCATCTGATAACGACTCTTTCTTTCCTCTCTGCATCTCTCACTCATTTCCTTTCTGCCCGTTTGTTGAACATTGTGTTCTAGGCGAAGCTTGTGGATCCCTGTCCTCTGGTGACAACTCATTAGCCTCTGAAATGATACACAGGAAATAGAATACACTTAATTTTTGCATTTTTATCGACACAAACCAGAAAGTGAAAAGATATTATTTGAACAAAGACTCATCACCTTCATATACATGGTGCTGTAGAATATAAGCGATGAGCTATTATTTATAAATGTGCACTTCATATGTTTGAATTGACTTCTTCTGGCAGGCTCGACGCAGCATATTGTTGCCATCAAGTATTACCGGAGCTGTTTATTTTTAAATGTGTAGTTGTGTTTTAAAACTTTCTATACTCTTGCAACTTGCTAAATGTTTTTGCAGAAGGTTTCCTGCTGAATAAAATAGAGCTCCACTCGGCTTTATTTTTGACAAACAATCAAATGAGATGCAAAGTGAAAGGGGAGGCTTGCAGTGATGAAACCACAGAGAATTATCACCCAACTTTGCATCTCTGAACAGCTTTGTAGGAGGGATACCCGAAATTAGCAAATACTGACCTCATTAAGCGGATTTGGTATCAGCCAGCTGTGACAATCCACATTAAATACAGATTCTTTGTAAAACGTTAAATAATATACAGTACTTTTATTTAGTCATGGCGAGCCAAACGTTTGAAAGGGGACACATGAAAAACTCACTTGTTCCGTGCTTGTGCACATACTTGTGGGTATCTGGAGAGCCTCCCGCACCACTAACTGTGAAGACAAACCCAGTCAGTTTTTTGTGATTCAATAAGCCATTCAGATTTGGCTCCCCTTCTTATGTCACATGCCGGCCCATAGAATATACCCCATCTGAGCATCTCCACCTATGACTTGAGAAACTACCTTTGTAAAGGTGCTCCATATTTTTCTAGCATGCCAATTATCGCAGACTGGGCCTTGGGGGCTTAAAGAGACAGGCGCTAACACGGAGCGTCTCAGACCGAAGGTGAATACAGGTAGATTCAGACAGTATGAGAAATATAATGTGTTTTTAGAACGTCAGTCACGCTTGTGTGGTTCAGTGTAGGGCGGCACGATGTTGGAAAGAACTGCAAAGATTTAGAGTGAATATTTCTTTCATATTACAATACTATATGTGTGTGTGTGTGTGTGTTTTGATATGAAGAAAATACCGAGATATTCATCCTATATTTTGTAGGCTACATTTTGAACTTATATGTATGACTCTGCACTTTGAGAGCGACATTAAGAGGCTACATCTATGAAGAACAATAATGTTGTGCTCTTGTGAGCAATTTAATCATAAACACATTGGTTGTAAAGATATGAACGGCAAAAAAGTCACACCCACAAAGCACGGTTCACTAGACGAGTGTGTTGCAGACCCCTGACGCACTGAGGACGTGCCAGAAGTCCCGTCCCTCCCCGCAGGGAGAGAGGGCGCAGCGAGCACTAGTCCATAGCCCTCGGAAGCAGCCAAGTCCGGCAAATCTTCACCCCTCAGGCGTTTCCAACCTAACCTACTATAGCTGCTCTCGCCGCACCGTCATGGAGGAGATGTCCCTGGCACAGACAAGTTAGCACCGAGTTGGCAGGCAGCTGTTTTCAGTTTTAAAAAAAATCCAGTGTACAATCCCTACCCACCACAAATGATCACCAGATTATTCTCAAAGGAGCTGTTAGAGTAGAGACTCAAATAAATATTAGACTTAACATTTGTCAGGTTACCAAAAATGCATCTGAAATGAATATTATTAATTCTTCTGCCCCAAAGTGGCAAAATACCAGTGAATGACTTTGTCTAATCCAGAACCTCAAAGAACTCTTTATGTACTGTCTCTATAGGAACATAAATATAAAATACAAACATTGCTTGTGTTCATTTATTTTGCATTTCCACCCACCTGACACCCACTCCGTGTTTTATTAACATTTCCATAAAGGCAGAATAGATATTGGTCCCCATTTGGACCGTGTAATGTTGATACAGTATATCTTACTCAGGACCTAAATGTCACTCCTCGAAAGTCGGGGCCTTTTTGGTAATGGCACATGGTTGCAAATGTCAGGAAAAGTGCATTCCTGATGAGTGACTGTTGTTGGTCAACCTACGTGGCTCTGATGCAGCCACACAGAATGTCTTTGATATGAGAAACTACTGGCTCCTTCATGTGAACTGGATGCATATCAGGATCAAAGCTGGACAGGATCAATCTGACATGTGCTCTTCATCATATACATAGGCAGGTGTTCTGTAAGAGCACGCTCTCAGGTCGACGTCCTGAAATGGGACAGATTGTGATGATTATATTTTCAGAGATGAAATGAACACGGCACACGCCCTGCATGGATCAAAGACACAGATGACTGTGATGTTCATGTCGTATCGGTCCAATGTGATTGGTTTAGCTGCTACTTACTAGTTGTAGTTTCATGATTAAATAAGCAACAAAGTTTTAAATCTGCAGCAGAATTCTTCGGGAGCTGTCGCTGACTTCCTGGCCTGGCTAATCGTCACAACAGCTCTCGGAGCTTTTCTATATTTACTCTACTGTTCTGTTTACTCCCCCCTGGCATTTCTTTTTTCTTTTTTACTATTGAACTCCATTTTGTTTCATAAAAAGTTATCAAAGAGAGAAAATAAAGCTCTCCGAGCTAACAAGCTTGCTAACATTCAATTAGAAACACTTGTCAGCTTACTTTCATCGCTAACAGAACAATAAATGAACACAGTTTATTCAAGACGTACTTAATAAGTAATATAAACTCCTGTCTCATAACTGTGAGCAAATGATTCCTCTTTTGTGGAACACTTTATATTCTGACAGAGGAGGTAAAACAAAAGTGCAACACAGCTAATAAGCTACGATAGCTTCCTGGATTGTTGGACTCTCCATCTCCTGTTTCCTTAAAGGTCGGCGCTATCAAAGCTGCTTGCTAATTACTAATGAATTGGCTGTGAGAGCTTTGCCTTTTTAAATGCGTTAACGCTTTAAACTCATCTTAAGAAACGTCTAACTCTTTATAATATTTAACTGTAACCTTTTCTGTACAAACCAGATTTCTGTTCCATCTTATTTGTGTTACAGTTGGTTCCTAAGCCCTTCCACCTTGACTCTGAACAAGATAAGAAGCTGTGATGCTTCCCAATCTTCTGTCACATGTGTTGGGTCCCATCTCTGCCTGCTTTTTTGTGTGCATCTCAAGCCTCAGCTTCTTCTCCTACTGCTGAGTGAAATTCCATAGCCAAGATTATAATCTATACAACAAAAATGATTCTCTCTCTCTCTCTCTCTCTCTCTCTCTCTCTCTCTCTCTCTCTCTCTCTCTCTCTCTCTCTCTCTCTCTCTCTCTCTCTCTCTCTCTTTCAATCTCTCCGGCACTCAACTTGCCTTCCAAGGCCCTGAGAATGATTCTGACTTCAGAGGGATATCTCACCCTCACATCCGTGGCTTGCACCACGCCAATACAGAGTTAGCCTTTCCTTTCATGCTGTGCCCCTGGGATTATCCTATCAATCTGAGTGACCTGATTACCAGGCTGCAGTTGGCTGCCAGAGCATTGGATCAAGCGATCCCTCCGTAGCTGCTGTCTAATTAACACTAGCGTGTCATTGCTGCACTCCCTCGCTTGGTCCTCCTCAAAATGTAGTCTGGCAGCTATTCCCGCTCCAATTTTGGTATCGCAACGACACTAATGGTCAGTAGATAGATGACTGTTCATGTGCTGCTGTGTTATAGAGCTGAAATGATGTTTCATTTATCCTATAAGTCAATCGATAGCAAATGAATAAACAAATGTTGATAAATACTTGTAGTGCTGGAACAATTAGGTCACTAAATGTGTCTTTTCATTAACCAATTAATGAAACAATAATTAATAAACAATAAGAATAATAGTTAGTCCCAACCCTAATTTATTGCTGAAGTTATTTTTCACGTCCTCAATGTGAGAATTTGCTCTTCTGTGTTTTTTATCTTTGGGCTTCTGACTGAAACAAAACATGTAAGGGCTGCAGATAATTAATAATGGTTTTCATTATTGATAAGTCTGCCAATATTCTTTCTATTGATTGTTAAAAGAAAATGTTTTGCAAATAATTCCCATTACAATTTCACAGAGCCCCGGGGGGACGTCTCCACAGGTCTCGTTTTGTCCAACAGCCCAAAACATATTCAAATTACTATCATATAAGACGAAGGAAAAGCCTTACATTTAATAATTGATTATCTAAATTGCCAAGTAAGTTTCAGTTTGAATCATTTAAAGCTTAAGTTAAGATGCCAGTTTGGGCTCATTGTGAAACATTGTAATGGACATTTCTTCTTAAGTTTTCTCACATTTTAAAGACTAAATAATGAATCAATGAACTGGTAATATAATAAACAGGTTCATTAACAGTGTGAAGTATTGTTAACGCAGTTACTGTGCAGCTCACGGTCATGTTTTTGCTTTTCATAAGAGGGGCTTGGTTCCCTGCTGGAGCACCCATGCTGAAAATATATGCAGTCATGCTACTGTGGCGTTCAGATAAAAGCATTTGTAGAAATGGCATATATTGCGGTAGTTAGCGTGATCACAGGGACATTTTGTGTGTGTGTGTGTGTGTGTGTGTGTGTGTGTGTGTGTGTGTGTGTGTGTGTGTGTGTGTGTTTTGATTCTGAGAAGTAGCAATTGCAATAAGAACATGTGATCCTGTATCACACCCAGATGGATATTAGAGGGAAGCGTTCCTGTCATTAACAGGTGTGTAATTAATTCCCCACGATGGGCCAGTGTGACATTAATGCGGGTTGACTGTGTGTTGGTCCGCTCTGTGGGACTTAAATGACGACAGCCAGCCAGACGTGTCCTTGTCATCCTTGTGTCGGTGTGGCCTCATTACTTCTCTGGCCAGAGACACCGCTCCTCCTCCTCCTCTTCTTCCTCGGCACACGGTACTCTCCTCATGGCTGCATCGCTCTGAGCCACCAGATGAGGGTTTATTTGTGGGGTTGTGTGTTAGAGCTGGATTTAGTTTGAAGCATCTGAGGACAGACCGGTCGGCCCCTTTTACTCATACTGCACTAGGTAAAGGTGAATCCATCGCCCTGACAACAAAGGTGTGTGAAAGGAGAACAATCACACATCTCCTCATTAGGTTGCGTAGGTTATGCATTGTACTAAGGACAAAGTTGTTTGAGATGTCTACCCACGCCCAATAAATATTTGAATTATTCATAACAAATTGAGAAATTCATAATGTCCCCGATTAGCATTTTAGCATAATTGATTCTCAAGAAAAGATGGAATAATAAATCACTGCCGGCCTCCTTTTGCATGAAAGATCCACCTACATTATCCACCCCACCCCTCTCCCCTTCTTAGCAATGTTTTTTTCATCTGCCATTTGTATGCTTTTCATTACCTATCTGCTCCCTCATGACACACCAGTAATAGCCTTGGAGGCATGCTGGTAAACAGTTTTGACAAATTAAAATCACCCAGCTCAAATGAAGAGACTAAAGCTGTAAAGCAGGGGAAGGAGGTGGGCGCTAGCTACCTTTTCAAACGACAAGGATAGCTCAAGTGCACACCGTGTACTTCCCGACTTCCCCCAGTGAGCTGTGGCTACACAATGATTCATTTCACAGCAATCTGTCCAGCGTGAGCCAATTTACCAATAAAATGTGACATTCGCGAGGACGTTAAGATAACAGTGGTGATAGAAGTATTAAATAGTTTTAATAATATCTCGTCGTTCCCTGCTGCGCGCTGCGGTCTGTGCAGGAGTTCCCCACATGATAATTAGCACCTCAGGCTTCTGGGCTTTCATAATGGGTAGAAATGTGTGTGACGCTGACAAGCATGTAAAACAGATTGAAGAGTAATCCATTAATGATTAAAAACATAATTAATCCCATAAATATAAAAACATGTTTGTGACAGGCGTGTTTAATCTAAAGCAAGCTGATTAAAACAGCCTTTCATCTGCTGTGTTTCACAGTATATATTTGTGGATGTAGAGCTTGTTGCAATTGTTACAATCATTCCTCTCACTGGGAACGACAGTATGGAAGCATATCAATACCAAAATATATAAATAATGACTAAATGTATGCTATTGAAAACAATAACAATTCTGAGGGAAAATCTAAATGAAAACGTATTTGACTTTTATAAATTGATACCTGGTATTTATGTCCTCAATACCTCAAAGTTCTGCACTGCAGGCGGTTGGTGTGCAAGATTATCACTACAAAAACGTTCTTAACTTCCTGCTCGACAAAATCACTTCCCATCCAAGACACTATCCATCTTCATTTCCTATCATGGCTCACTGACAGGGGTTTCCATCATGTGTCATTATTGGTGCATGAGGCAACTCAGCGGAACAATCCGCCACTCTGGGAAAAGCATCAATCACCGACTCCTTGTCCCACCCTGACAGCTCAGCTCGGAGACAACAGGAGCTGCGTCCCACCATAAGGACGTACTTGAACCTGCTAGATCGGTCCAAGCGTGCTCAGGCTGTATACAGTGTGTAATTAAGAGTGGGGAATGAATACGTGGCAGCAGTTATACATGCCTGAATGGCTGTCAGGCTTTACTTTGTGTGACAATGTCGACAGATGAAGGAGGCATAACTGTCGGAGCAAAGCCTGAACAGAGACAGCTATTAAGTGCTGTCAGTGGGAGAGGAAATCATTGGAGTAGTGGTGTTGCAAAAGTCTTTACAGAAGATAAAGGCTGCCAAATGATACAGTAAACAGATGCATTGCACCATACTGTACGTTGCAAATGAAACCGTCAGTTGAGGAAACGATGCATGAATGCACATTAAAGTATTCACGTTTACATGTAGCCTAATTCTATTTCGAAATGTGAAGATCTCCCCAGTTGGTGAAAACAGTTACAGATAGTGTCCCCTGTGCCTCTGGAGGAAATAACCCACGATGATGTCATCCAGACACAGGCATGTACCAGGCGAGGTGGATTTGTGTTGTGTTCAAATGATATGGGATGGATGTTTAAGACTTGAAAATGTTCATTTCATTGGATAACTCAAGACGACTATATGATTACAGGGTTTTCCGCTTAACGCCGACAACATACCAGACAGCTGTTTCAAAGTTAATCTGGCAGCAACTTCTAATTTAACCGCACTTCGCCGCAGAATGAAAACGGCTGCAGCTCGCCAAGCACAGGCCGCACCACTGCGCCGGTGGGTTTTTGGCGTACAGGGGAAGAATTACAGTACATTGACAATTTCAAACAGGAAAGTTAAATTCATAATCAACAAAACACACTATTGCTCTGCTGTAATGTCAACTAATGTTGGCAGACGTTAGACAATTACTTCCTTAATAGGGTGCAGTGAATCTCTAGGACGCGCCAAGAGTGCCACAGTGCATTTTTAATAGTTCAAAGACATGCGGGTTAATTGGCGACTCTAATTTTCCCGTAGGTGTGACTGTGAGCGTGGCTGGTTGTCCGTCTCTGTGTGTCAGCCCTGTGATTGACAGCCGACCTGTCCAGGGTGTAACCCGCCACTCACCCATTGTCAGCTGGCAGCGGCTCCAGCTCCCCCCCGCGGCTCTCCAAAAGGATTAGTGGGTATAGCTAATAGATGGATTTTAAATAAGGTTTCATCCCATAAAACAGTCAATATTTAAATGAACTTCCTTTTGATACTTCATATGTATTTGTTAGACTTTGTCAGGTACAGATGAAATGAATGTAAACGTGAATGCTATTTACAAGCTGACAGCTGGTAATCATGACTCGCATGGCACATTATCACAACATAAAGAAAGATGTTGAATTGCATTATGGGAATTGTAGGATATAGGATTTTGGAAGCTTGACACGTACTTAAAAGTCATTGCCGTTCTTCTCTTTATACAATCTGACATGTAGTGCATAATCAAATGTGTTCACATGGAAGTAAAACAGCAAAACTCAACATGTTCGTTAACAGTGGATCTACTATCATTATCATTGAGCTACTTGAGTTTCCTGTCGTCGTCAGTGAGATCAATCAGGGGGCCGCAGCCAGCAGGGGAGTCCTGGTTGACATTCAAACTAATTAAATGGACATTGTGTATTCAATAAATAAACAAGTAAACGCACGGGATTAGGGGAGAGTCATACTGATGAAAATAGAGAATGACAAATTCAGCGTCGCTTGGGTCATCTTTAAGATCTAAGATGCTGTGACTTGGTTTGACTTCAATTAAATCCTGTGGGAGGCTCCCCAGTCAATCTGTGATCTTTATCAAGGCGCTGCCTCTCAGATCTCTATCTCTCTGCGACCCATGACAATAGTTTGGACTCTATGCTATTCCTGGCTGGCCTAACAATGCTGTGACTCTATTGACAACCTCAACCTTGAGCACCAGTCCCAAACCGGGCGTGATTTCTTCCCTCTGTCTCTTGTTTTATGCTTTCAAACCAAGTGAAGAGGTTGACATTTTGTTTAATGTAAGAAATGAGTCACTTCCTGCTCAGCTCAGCGGGAACTTTAGCGCCACATTTCAAATGTATGACTGAAAAGAAAAATATTTTAACACTTGAAATATTTGTTGTTGTTGAGTATTGGAATAATGATTTGCAAAACAAATGTTTTGTACCTGTATGCACAAAGATCTACACACATAAGCACATATGCCTACACACAAAGCTAGTGCTGGAGCAGCTGCTACAGAGCAGAGGGCCTAGCTTTTCACGCAGCCGTGATCGACGCAATCCTCTCCAACTCCCTTAATCTCCGGCTCTCCTCCCTCACTGGAAACTGTCCTCTGATGGTTAATTACATGCTTTGATCCGAGTTTGTTCCATCTGCATATTTCACGTAGTGTAATTGTGCCGAATATTCAGGGCCTGTCATCTGCTGCTGAGCACTCGCGCTGCCGACCTGCACTGGGTGTCTTCGTTTAAGGCTGAGGAAGTGTTTCGACTTTAAATTTGCATCTGGAGATATTGAATGCTGGGAAATGCACAACATTCACGAAACAATGCTTAGACAGCAGCGACGAGAGAATCTTCTTTATGGACTGACAGAAAATGTAATGTACAACTGCAAAATCAATCCCTTAAAACACATATTGGACACATGAGCGGAATGTAAAGTAATTCTTCCCTGATGTATGACTGTGTTTTTTACATCATAAGAAAGTCTACATTAATTAACTCTTTAATAATGTTGCACTATTAAAAGATAATTGAAGCTTATTCGCTCGTTCAATGCCGTGATTTAAACACATTGCGACAATATGCTATCGCTATCCTGTGCTATAAGTCTTCGTTCAGCACTAATATGCAAGTGTATCAGTAAAAACAGCAAATAAATCAGACTAAATGGTATCTAATGAGACTAATTATGAGGAAAATGATGAAGATGTTCCCCTGTGTAATTTCAATTTATTTCAATTTAATGTTTCGAGGGGATTCCTAATGCAAGACGTACCAGAATGTGACCATCAGGTGTGATCATCCGATATGGCACAGCTAACATCAATTATGGAATATTCTGAAATGTTCATTGTTGAGTGAATTATTCCCTTAAAATGTGAGTCTGCTTGCTTCAATAATCAAAACAGGAACATTACAATGTGTTAGAGATATTACAATGTAAATCAAACGGCTGAAACTAATTTTGGAAATTCACGCAAACGTTATTTCGCAAAGAAAAAAAAGAAGTGATTCAGCTTTAATGCACCATTAATTCATTATTCCTGCTGAAATTGTGCAACAAGCTCTGAAACTCCCAAGTCCATTCACATGTTGGGTCTTCGGGGACAACGACTCCTCTCTATCAATGCTTCGGTGCTGGGTGGCACATGATGGATTTCAGAGCAGTGCTCTTTCCATCTCCTGACTGCAGAGATTGCCTGGGGATGCTGGCGGGTCCCTGACAAGCAGGGCCTCCTCTATGCCTCACCTTGATCAACATTCAGCGTTGCTCCCCTGAATCCATCATGGGCTGTGACAACACGCCCCATTTTGGGCTTTTTATATCAAAGTGGATGATGTGGCTGCTGCTGGTGGTGAAGACGATGATCATGATGGTGGTGGTCTCAACATTTGTATTGAAGTTTGATGCATGCAGTGTTTTTGATTTATACATAAATAGATGCACTCATCATTCAGATGCATGTCAGGTTTGTATCGGGGTGCATAATGTATTATAAGACCAGGAAATGTCCGGAAGCAGCGACAACAACAACAAGTTGGACCTTTTTTGGTTGTTGTTGTCATTTACAGGAAGTGAGGAATAATCATTATAAGAGACTACGCTACAGAGAATGTCTTGTCCTTCCTGTGTCCTCCTGGGAACCATATGATTGCTCATATTACATTTTACAGACATTTAATGGATTTAGACATAAACCCACAATACAGCACATAAAATAAAAACTTAAGCAGAATCTGAAACACAATGACTCAAAACTGCTTTCAAACATTCAGGCTGTTCGTCCTTAAAGGTCTCGAACTGTCATGGTTATTTATGTAGAGCAGTGCAGCGAGATAGTTCAGTCAAATATGAGCCAAAAATGAAGTCTTCCATCTTCCTCATTGCTACTAAGTGGTCTGAAATGAATTCAAAACAGATGACCCAAAAAGCTAATGATATTTCTTTGATAATCACTTGTTTGATCCGACGTAATTATAGATTCTAATCTGCTCATCTGCATGAACTCGTCTTGTGTAAATGTTTTTGTTCAGATTAACTGCCACGCTTTACCTCATTAAGCTCGATTTGTCAGATGGCTTTGTCATCAGCGGGGACATGTTGCGAATGAGGCTGCGAGACAATTAAACATAAATCTACATCATGCAAATGAAATTCTTAATTATGATTGTATGTCAAGAAAATGATTTGCATCTTATTTAAACATATCCCCCACTGACTTGACCACCGCTATGAAGATGGGATGAATGATACCGCGGCGGTAAACAAAGATCTGACGGCTGACACATGATTTGTTATTAGTCATTATTAATAATGCTTTAACAATTATATCTCGCGGGAGGGAGGAGGGGGGCATGTTGTGCTGTAGTTGTAAATCAACTCCCGCTTAGTAGATTTGACACCTGATGTGAAAAACGCATGTATGATGTGAACTGTGTTGTGAACAGTTCAACTGATGACGGAAGATTATAACCCGGAGAAAAGGAAACGCACACTGCTGCCTTTTTTCTGCACCAGGGAAGCAAACTTTTGCAAGAATACACATGCTTCCTTTGTAGGACGAAAACAGCTTGAAATAACCCCAAATTTTCTCTGTAAATACCATTGACTTCAAAGACACATTTCACTCTCCCTCTGTGTCTTGTGCTCCCTCACTGCAGTGTTGGTGCCATTCCCTCCAGATGACTGCTTTTATTTGATATCAAACTAATGAGATTTCCATTCTCAAAGCATATCCTCTCGCTTCCTAGTCTTAGAGACGCTTCCATTTATGTGTATACCCTAGAATGATATTTGTTTTGCATATTTACATAAGGCATATCCACCCTATCTATATGTTTTCCAAATGCCAATGTTTTATTCATGTATTTCTCTATCATTTGCTTTTCATATCCTCTGCCACTTAAACCGCATAAACTGTCAAAAAGAGTGATGCGTATTATTGGTGTATTGAACATATAATTCAGTTTGCAGCTTATGTGGGCGAAAGCTTATATCCCTGTCTACGCAGACGCTCAATCAAGTCGAGAAATTATAATTGATATTCTTTGAATAGAAGTTATTGAAAGATGACTTTGCTTGGTGCTCTTTCAGGGAGCCTGTGTTCTTTGTATTTGCTGAGAGGAACCACAAATTAAAATAGTTGTTAATTAATAACACTATACACCGTTATAATCCAATGCAGTTGTCTATTGTACTGAACTGTATTTAGCAGCAATTGAGCCTTAAAATGAAGAACATCTCCTCTGAGCTCCACTGGCACAGCGAGCGCAGGGAGTCTATACACGAGTGTGATTGACGTCCCAGTCAAGAACATGACAGCGTACGCTCAGCCAAGCTGGCAGATGCCTCGCCTCCTCTCTCGCTCAGGAAAACATCAGCTTGTGAGCGACAGAAATCATCTTTAATATTCGTCTCTCTTTGGCCTTGCACACAAACAGTACACACACACACACACACACACACACACACACACACACACACACACACACACACACACACACTGGAAAGGTCTTACATCAACAGACGGAACGTCAAAGAGTGAAGTGTTCAAAGTCCAAGCATAAAATATGTCTTCCACAACTGAAACACGTCCAGGTTGTACTCTACTCAGCGCTTCACTTTGTCTCCCTCCATATGTCTCCTGCCCTTGGCACATCATATTTATTTTTTTACACACGCACGCACACACGCGCACAAACACACACAATCACTGAATTATGGATGAACCCTGTGACACTGTGATGATACATTTGTCACATCTATACAAAGTCATTCTTTAAAGGGTTGTCCCTCTTTATGCCGCCTAGAGTTCACATTTTGTCACTTGACATTTACGGAGAGGCTTATGACGGCCCTAAGCGCTGATGTCTCACTGCTGCAGACACTGAATCTAGACTGCGTGGACAGCCACACAGACGGCACCTGAGGGCCTGAAGTGGTGCAGAACACAGGCTCAGCTTTGAGGTTTAACTGAGCAGTTCTGTTGTAAAAGAGAAATCCAGTGTTTCAAATGGAGAGACTCCTGACTTTGTGTTTTTATAAAAGTAACTTCTGATATGTAGCACAAAGCAACACCAGTAAGCAAGCCTGGGCAACTCATTTGATTTTATTATTAATTATGATTTCCCCTTCAAACGAATATGAAAACAAAATAAATTGATTAATGTGCCACATTACTGACGCTCTTGCTTTGTCTTGTGCTAGAAATCCAACACACCCCTTTCCTTTACCGGGGGGCACGTTCTCCCCGCTCGGTCGGTCACGGACGACCGCTGGGTGTGGCGGGATCCCCTCGAGGGAACTTTCTGCGGCGGTGTGCCGAGGACAGTTTGGAAAGTCCCGCCGTGAAAGTGGCTCATGGGCTTTACAGCACGCCTTGCTCGGACCTTGCCGCTGCCTGGGGCGATGGATGTGGTTGCTGGATGTGGTTGCTCTCTGTGCCCTTTCTTCCTACGGACAGGTTTCCCGCCACGACTTTCAACCAGGCTTGACTGTCCTCAGTGCGTGGTCTGCGGCGATGTCGGAAACACACCCGATTGTACGTCTATCCACAAGGGTTCAAATGTATTATGTAGCTCTGGAGAGCGCTGACAAATTCTTCAGGGTTATTGAAACCTTTTATCAAGAACTCCTAAAATGTTTAAATAAAATGAATACAAAGTGGGAGTGGGACTTTAGTCAGCCGGGTGGGTTTAATGAAAGGCACTATTGAGTTACATTATGATAAATGTTTGAGCCTACGATTGTGATCCAATTCAGGATCTTGAGGGGCTAAAGATGTCTCAGCCTCTGAGGTTTTGTTTTTGACTATTTTTTAAACCTCTCTCTTCTAAGTCCTCCAAATTGGTGAAAGTGCAGTACTAAATTGCTAAAGTACTCCATTAAAATTGACACAGATATAGCAAATACAATATAAAAGCAGTTTACTTGCATGGCGGTTATACAAATCAATAGCTGAGGCTGAAATGTCATTGCAGCAAGGTAACAGAGACAGCCCGCACATTTACATGCACATAATTAACCAGGTAACTGTTGGCTTTTTAGAGTAACATCATTTCTTAAATGTCATGTTAACAAGTACCCAGTTTATGCAAATTATGAAAGGGGATCACAGAACCTGGTTAACAAAAGTACATTTTGTCTGGAATGTAATGTTTAAAGGGTTTCTAATGGGTCAGTTACATGTGTGCATGACAGGGACACCAAGCGGGGGAGAGTATCACTGTGAAGGCATCATGGCAGGATGACAGATCATTAAAGTCATAAATAATTAAATCAAAACTCCGACTAACACTGAAAACGGACTTTAAAATCAAGAATTATGGCTTCTAGAAGTCATAAAGAAAAAAGTAATTTTTGACAGCTGAACAGTAGATCTTAATTTGAGACACAGTGCAGTTAGTTAATGCTCAGTGGAAAAAAGTTGGTCAGATTAGATGTATATTTATTATCTAAACAAGGAAATGCATCGGTCAGGTGCACAAATCAAAACACAGAATCAATACAAAGGAACAATACCAAAAAAAGGCATCGTTATATATCACTAACACACTTCATATAAGCCTTACATGCCATACATATATATATATACATATATATATATATATATATGGCTTTATTGGGTTCTACAGTCACCAGGTTTCTGCAGTGCAGTTAAATGGGTTCACTGATGCTCCGCCTTAACCTTCTTATCTTCAATCCCTCAATGTGAGGTGATGAATCAAAGTCTGTCAGTAGTGTATTGGTAGGGCTTATTGATAGGCAGCGGTGTGTTACTTGTGGACAGTTGAGGTATGGCAGGTCCTGAAATGACATACAAACCACAGACTGATACAAACACTACAGCAAGAGAACTGGAGGCAGAGGAGGACGGAGCAGCTGTCACCATGACAGAGCGGTTAAATTTAAAGTAATAACATTTTCAAAAACATCTATCCTTTTTTTTTTAGCTCAGACCAACATCTAATGAAAGTCGGTGTGTGGGTTTGTCTGGCACACACATTTGACTTACTGCACATGTTCTTTTGCAGGGCACAGCTGCAAAGAGCCTGCAGATCCTGTCTGTGGCATCATCAGCTCGAGTTAGGTTTCTCTTAAATAACGGGCTTGATCCGACAAAAAATTAATCAAAGCGGTTCACAAAATGTTCCCTTTAGCAACTAGTATTTTGAACACTGCCAGGGAGAACTTCAGAAATGTGCAACATTACACGAGAATTAATCTTTTATTGAGCCACAGTATATTTAAAGTTCTAATTCTTAAGATTTCAGTCCTGGTGGATTTGGGGACACTCGTGGTTACTAGTGGTAAATACGAGCAAACACACTTTGAGCCGCTACAGAAGAGCAAATGTCTGTTCACAGTGAAATCAAACAAACTCGTCCTGTTTTTTGAATATTAGAGAAGTCAAATGTAATGGCAACTGTGATCTGATTCCATGCCGCACACGATGTTGGTAGATTTCCCGACTGGAGCTGCTACTTCTCGTTCTGTTGCTCGATGTAATATTAAAAATGTCCAGAATGCCCAGGTCTATGCCCAGGTCTAGCTTCAGCAGTAACCTTATGTAAACATATTTAATGGCTAATGCATGAATGAAAACTTTAGTGATTAAACATTGAACATCACTGCTCTGTGCTGCAGCATTCACACGTAATAATATGTAAACTTTATCTAAGATCCACCTTCACATTGAGAACTATGTTAGTCACACAGTGTTGTTCCAGTGGTATATTCTTCACGTTTGACAGGGTTGTCTCCCAAACATTTTGCGAATCTTAAGCAAAGCTAAGAGATCTGAGATTTGACTGTAACAAGTCTCTCAATAGCTTTTTCTCCCCAAGGGTGATATGTCACCCTGTCAACTCACTAATACCCTTTCATGAGCTCTGTGCATTAGGGGGGAGACAAAAAAGGAGAAAACCAACAGACTTTGCTGCACTGAAAACAAAAGTATTGTCATAAATATTCAATTTAGAAAAAGCGACTTCTATTAATGTTTCAGGTCAGAAAGATTTCAAAGCGAAAAGAAAATGCATACTAAAGTATAAAGTGATAAGCAAACAGCCCACAAAGGTAGAAAATGGGACTTGAGACCAGTTTTCAGATCTTTATGCTCAGCGAATGTTTGCATTAAAAACGGTTTCTTTCATTTTTGCCAAATGGGGCCGGTCTCCGTGTTTCCCAGGCAAGGATGGTTCCCAACTGGCTGTGCGAAAGGACGTTGATTTCAAATGAATTTCCATTACAGAAAACTGGCTGGCTGGAATAAATCATAATAAAAATGGAACTTGTGGCCTGTCATCTCTCAAAGATCGGCTACCTTGGGACACTGCTGAAACCTCTCCCATCATATGCCCCAGTGAAGCAGAGACGATGGGAGTGAGGACAGAGAGGATTTCTGTGCCAGAGGGAAAGATTTTCAAAGGAGATAAAAATATACAGTGCACTTTTTAAAGGCTTCCTTCCAAGTATATAGCCTACTGGATGCAGCTGTGAATGCTGCTGTTTTCCTCAGAAAGGACAATGCATTCCCTTCTCAATGCTCCTTGATGCTTTATTACTCTGACCATCACCTCCGAATTAGTCTGATAAATCATCCACGTCATATGGGAACAACCTCACACACTGGACGGTTTAAAGGGTTGTTTCGTGTTTGGTTACAACACATAGACTTGTCAGCTGCTGTCTGGAAGCAGAAATGCTTATCAATTAGATGGGATGTCAGGCAGAGAGAGCGTCGATCCCTTAGAGCACTTGTGTGAATATTGTTTGTCACTTCTCACAGACATTACGCATGTCAGCATGTCACAATGCAACCCTCTGCTTCTTTCAAATTGGTCCTCTGGGAATGGGTTTACAGACTTCTACTTTTTTCTTTTTTTTATGTCAGGACACTGGCCAAATTTCATCAAGATATATGTCCATCTTCCCCTACTGCAAGTCACTGCATCTTATAGAGCCTGAAGAACCAGATTCTGTCTTATGGATGCTTGTTTACAAAGGTGCTGCTGTTGTTGAAGTGCCTAACAACAATAACCCGATACACAAACAGGTTAAATCCATCATTTATTCCCAGCTGCATTGTTTGCGCATTGTTCCCGAGTTCACCCGTCCGGTAGAGTTAGCAGCTACAATGTTGCGTGCATTGTTGTGGACACATGCCAGTCACTTTCCCAGGAACGTCGAGTCTCCACCGCATCAATTAGTTTAGCTGCCAGGTTGTCAGCTGTGTGTCTGCCTGGCATAACGTTACTGTCTGGGTTTCCGCCAGCGTATTGCAAGCCAAGTTATAGCTGTGAAGGTAGTAGTGCAGTGTGTGTAAATGAATGTCTCGACTCCTCAAGACCCCAGCCAAGCTCCCGGGTCTTGCTTGCCTTTACTTGAATTTTGCTCAGCTTTTTAAAAATGTATTTAATCATTTTTAAACTGTTTAACTGATGCTTTAAATCGTTCAAATTGTTGTTGTTGGTTAACAGTTAAATTGTTAATGATCAACATTTGTAATCTGATACTGTTGTAGATTAATAGAAACAGTAGTTTAGTACATTTAAATAGCAATTTAACATCTTGTTTTAGCATCAACACAAATTAAAGGTCTTCCAGTGCTTTATCTTTCAGACGTTTTAAAGTCTAGATATGCACCTAACATATGCAACTACCACACAACCTGTGCTGAAGTGTTGTATTTGTGTTACTTGCCAAAATTAAAAGCAGTGAGAAAGAGATTTCAATAACCTAAATATCTATCTTCACTGACGATCAAGAATGTGGTTCAGAGATGATTTTACTGCTAGTTTAGCTTCATTTAGTGCAGCTTCAGCAGAGGCAATGGAGAGTGACAGAATAAGGGGTATGAATGACTGGTGAGGTGTGAATCCCCAAACACAAAGGGAAAAACCTTTGCGAAAAGGACACTAGATGTAAAGGACACCATAGATGTAATGGACACTATATATGTAATGGACACTATAGATGTAATGGACACTACAGATGTAATGGACACTATAGATGTAATGGACACTATAGATGTAATGGACACCATAGATGTAATGGACACTATAGATGTAATGGACACTATATATGTAATGGACACTATAGATGTAATGGACACTACAGATGTAATGGACACTATAGATGTAATGGACACCATAGATGTAATGGACACTATAGATGTAATGGACACTATAGATGTAATGGACACTATAGATGTAATGGACACTATAGATGTAATGGACACTATAGATGTAATGGACACTATAGATGTAATGGACACTATAGATGTAATGGACACATAGATGTAATGGACACTACAGATGTAATGGACACTATAGATGTAATGGACACTATAGATGTAATGGACACTATAGATGTAATGGACACTATAGATGTAATGGACACTATAGATGTAATGGACACTATAGATGTAATGGACACTACAGATGTAATGGACACTATAGATGTAATGGACACTATAGATGTAATGGACACCATAGATGTAATGGACACTATAGATGTAATGGACACTATAGATGTAATGGACACTATAGATGTAATGGACACTATAGATGTAATGGACACTATAGATGTAATGGACACTATAGATGTAATGGACACTATAGATGTAATGGACACTATAGATGTAATGGACACTATAGATGTAATGGACACTATAGATGTAATGGACACTACTAGATGTAATGGACACATAGATGTAATGGACACTATAGATGTAATGGACACTATAGATGTAATGGACACTATAGATGTAATGGACACTACAGATGTAATGGACACTATAGATGTAATGGACACTATAGATGTAATGGACACTATAGATGTAATGGACACTATAGATGTAATGGACACTACAGATGTAATGGACACTATAGATGTAATGGACACTATAGATGTAATGGACACTATAGATGTAATGGACACTATAGATGTAATGGACACTATAGATGTAATGGACACTATAGATGTAATGGACACTATAGATGTAATGGACACTATAGATGTAATGGACACTATAGATGTAATGGACACTATAGATGTAATGGACACTATAGATGTAATGGACACTATAGATGTAATGGACACTATAGATGTAATGGACACTATAGATGTAATGGACACATAATTGGACACTACAGATGTAATGGACACTATAGATGTAATGGACACATAGATGTAATGGACACTATAGATGTAATGGACACTACAGATGTAATGGACACTATAGATGTAATGGACACTATAGATGTAATGGACACTATAGATGTAATGGACACTACAGATGTAATGGACACTATAGATGTAATGGACACCATAGATGTAATGGCACTATAGATGTAATGGACACTATAGATGTAATGGACACTATAGATGTAATGGACACTATAGATGTAATGGACACTATAGATGTAATGGACCACTATAGATGTAATGGACACTATAGATGTAATGGACACTATAGATGTAATGGACACTATAGATGTAATGGACACTATAGATGTAATGGACACATAGATGTAATGGACACTATAGATGTAATGGACACTATAGATGTAATGGACACTATAGATGTAATGGACACTATAGATGTAATGGACACTATAGATGTAATGGACACTACAGATGTAATGGACACTATAGATGTAATGGACACTATAGATGTAATGGACACTACAGATGTAATGGACACTATAGATGTAATGGACACTATAGATGTAATGGACACTATAGATGTAATGGACACTACAGATGTAATGGACACTATAGATGTAATGGACACTACAGATGTAATGGACACTATAGATGTAATGGACACTATAGATGTAATGGACACTATAGATGTAATGGACACTACAGATGTAATGGACACTATAGATGTAATGGACACTACAGATGTAATGGACACTATAGATGTAATGGACACTACAGATGTAATGGACACTATAGATGTAATGGACACTATAGATGTAATGGACACTACAGATGTAATGGACACTATAGATGTAATGGACACTATAGATGTAATGGACACTATAGATGTAATGGACACTATAGATGTAATGGACACTATAGATGTAATGGACACTATAGATGTAATGGACACTATAGATGTAATGGACACTATAGATGTAATGGACACTATAGATGTAATGGACACTACAGATGTAATGGACACTATAGATGTAATGGACACTATAGATGTAATGGACACTATAGATGTAATGGACACTATAGATGTAATGGACACTATAGATGTAATGGACACTACAGATGTAATGGACACTATAGATGTAATGGACACTATAGCTTGGGATCAGGAACAACTTATTGAGTTTGAAATGTTCGTGGATTTAGTGTTTTTTGATCTAAAGAAAATTGTGTCAATGACGACTACAAATCTGTGCATCATCAGAGGAAAATTAATTTAGTGTTTTGAAAAACCAATAGAATTAATCTTACTGACACATGGAAAAGCTAAGCTCTTTATTGTGTTTAACTATAAACTATAAAAAACATGCACATACCCATTTATCAAATTTATTATTGCATTATTTCCCATAATCCTTGCTATTGTTAAGGATTATATGCTCGTGTCATTGCATTTTGAAGTTGTCGTTGCAACTTTAAGAAAGCCTGATACTGACTATCAGGCTTTCTGTTGACTATCTGTAATTTTTCAGATGCTCACTTTCAAAGGAGACAATCTTATTGAAGTTCAGTTGTTCATCTGGTGAAATCCTCCTATGGTATAGTGTGCTATGAATGATTTATTATACATCTATTATTGTAATTTACTATACTGATAGCTATGAACTCTAAACTTAATGTTGTCTTTATTTTTTAGGTTACATGTCCGGTTAGCGTTTTATTCGACTGTGTGTATTGACTAGAGGAAGCTACACTTCTGCACCTTGAAATTCTTTGTGGAAAACATTTTATCTGGACCGAACAGCTGTAACATTTTTCAGTGAAGTAGCTGTATCATAATATCTGTGTTTCTTTTTTTGACATTATGTGATTTCTTTCCACACACACACACACACACACACACACACACACACACACACACACACGCACACGCACACGCACACACACACGCAGAGTCACAGGTAAAAACAAATAGAATGATTTATTTTCCCTTCAAGAACTTTAAAATGCCATAAAAGAAAACAGAGATGAAAAACCAAAACAAACAAATGACATAAAGCAAAAATAAAATGTATTGAAAACACGCAGTAGCACTTTGTAATGCAAACCAGAAGCATTAGTCAATGAGCTGAAGCTATAATGCAACTTTTTTTCACTTGAGTCAGCAATGTATACTGCTAGTATCACCTTCATCCTCTGCCCCAAACATTGTCACTCATCTTGATGAGGAGTCCACATTTAGACAGCATCTAGCCAGGGGCTGAGCATCCCAAAAAAACAACTTGTCACAGTCAATGAAAGAGCAGATGGCCGTCACAGCTGATCTGTAAGTGCATATGATTTCACTGGTGCAAAGCTAGGTGCACAGCGTTAACTTATTTTATCACTGAAATAGTCAAGATAATCATGTTGTTCATTCATGTGTAACTACTGTTAGAAATCGCTGCTGCTATCACTTTCTTCTGTCTTTAGTCTCACCTTGATAGACACTATAATAATATCTCTCACTCAATTTGACTCATTTGTGAACTTCCAAACCCTTTGACACCGGCTCACAGTGTCTTAAGGCTTCTTATGCTTTCTGCACGGACAGCCGCACGGATGTGATGGGTTTGGGATTTTTAATACTCCATGAGGGTTTCTACTCGCAGCAAACCCATATTTTATCAAAGCTCCTCAAAGTTCTGCCGAGCCACATCCGCGTAGATAGAATTTGTTGGACGTGCACGAACAGGTGAAAACCTGATGCACAGAATCTCCTCCGAAAGGCCGTGTCTGACGGTGTGACTCCACTTTGGACATGCACAACCCTCGCGGTTAGGTCAAGAATGTATCAGGCACTAATCTTCTTCAAAGTTTGCCTGCACAAATGTCTCTACTCAATAGATTCAGATTTATTGTCCCAGGGTGATATTTGTTTTCAGAGCTGGTACACAGAAAATATACACATGGCAACACTTAGCAACAGATACATATGGCAACATATCGTGTCAGTGAGGCAGATTGTTCAGGGTTGCTACTGCAGATGGAACAAAATGGAACAAAATATCTTATACTTTGTTTAACGAGCTCTCTTTCAATTGGCTTAATTATTAATGTACATAAAGCGTAGCGGGCACAGAGTCGTACGTGAAAGCAATCACACTTATCATCACCGATATCATTTTCATTCCTTTTCATTTCTGGATTTTGTATCGTTGCACCATCCAACAATTTATTTGGTATGCACAGCAGAATATGAAAGTTAATTAATTAATTATTTTTACTGGTTCATTTAACAAGGACAAAGCACATTAATAAACATTATTGTAAACGTGCCCAAAGAGTTTTCAGTGTAGTTGCCAGATGTTAAATAGGCACCCTAAAAATCACATTAAAATAAAAATGTTTTATGTAATTGTTTTCAGTTTGAATTAAACGAAGGAAAAAAACAACAACTCACTTCCTCATTGTCAGACTGAAAACCACCCATGGGTGGACGCAGACTTCCAGAAGCAGAGCAGTGATGGACAGGAGCAGGTGTTACTTACAAGCTGCCACACTGCTGTGGCTACTGATGCCACAGGAGAGGTGAGAGGAGGGGGCTGATAGAGGGAAGCTTAGAAAGGGAGAGACAGGGGTCTTCCCAGTTTTATATCTTCCCTTTTTTAATTGCCTGAATGTGGCGCGATGTAAATACATTTACTTTAAATTGAAGATTTATTTCAGCTGCAACAGTTCATCCGAATGACCTGTAAGCTGTAATCTCATCAAGCGCTACACAAGCGCTTCGCTGCTAGCACTAGCAAATAAATGGAAGGCAGATATGAATAATATATAGAACTGCACAAATATTTCAAAAATACATGCAGAGGTTTTTTCATTTCAAACTACAGGTGGAGAGTATTTCCATTGCATTTCTCTGACCAAAAGATCTTTTAAATTCTGCGATTCAAAGAGCAAACACATTATGATGTCGACCTGCAGGCAGGATCAATTCAGTTTCCAGTAAATAGTATCCAGTAAACTTCTCCCACATGTTGATATCATGTTTTTTTTGTCATTTCTATTGCTTTTTCTCTGCTCTTATACTTAATGTTTTAGGTTAATGACATGAATATTGGCTTGTGGACATTGTGACATTGTTTTAAAATCTTAAAACTACCTGATTTAGTTTGAATGAAAATGTTGCCGTGAAAGTCGTATTAGAAAAACCATCACACCACTTTTAAAATATATTTGGGAACCTTATTGTTTTTTAAATATTCAAAGCACTTCAGTTGCTCATCCATTTTAAATGTGACATTATTGTCCCCATCTACTGCGTGAGCTAATGTATAAATGATACATCACTGACTTCAGTAAAACACTCTGCAACGCATTGATTGGACTTGTGTGTGTCATTGCTTCCACAGAGAGAAAGAAAGTAAGAGAGCGAGCCTGTGTTGAGTTGATGAGTACAGATTCGCCTCTGGGTAGATCAGCCTTTTCTTATTGAACTCTACTGTGAAAAGACGAGATCATTTATCTCCTAGAAAGACAGAGTGCTATTACTTGTAGATGGACTGATTGTGATCGTACTGCAGCTCTTTCCGTACCAGTTTCACTGTTTCTGCACACACACACACTAGTGTGCCCATCCTAAAATGCAGTCGGTACATATAGACGGAATATAAAGTGCGTGTTTTCCTGTTCACGGCACTCATTTTTTAATTGTAGATTAGGTTCACGCAGTAGCCCTGAATGTATTTGTGTCTGTTGATTTAACACCTGGTTATAATAAACCGTTATCTTGATTCTGACTACAATTTAATCAGATGTCAATATGCAAATCAGGTAGGTGGTCGACTAACGCAGCGTGTCCCAAGTCAAGGGAAGTGATGCGGCTGTATGGGCTCTACTTTTTACTTCTCGTAGAAGAAGTGGGCATCTGTGGCTTCTTGCAGGTCTTGCTTGACGTAACATGAAGAGGCAGCGTTAGGCCAGGGTGAGCAAGGGTTCAGATGAAGGTAAGGGAAACAGTCTTTGACACGCCACCACTTTAAAGGTGTGGTTGAGCATCAGGTTGGAAGTTACTCGCTTTACATACTCGTGCTTGTGTGTCCCTGCTAAATCATAGACGGGGTCGTCTCCATAATATTTCAAAGCTGGAGGCATAATAGAGGATTATTCTCTCTAGAGGATCAAAAGACATTTTGATGAATTCTGTTCCTCTGTTGCTTGAAATTGCTGAACACTGCTATTGAAAAAAAACAAGCATGAAGCCGGTTTCACAAAAGCTACTAAACATTCGGGTCCTGCCCTTTTTTTCACGTACATGACCACAGTGCAACAAAATGAATGATCTTATTATCTTAATGGCCATAAGTTCATGCACAGCAGGATGCTAATGCAATTTGCTGTATGACTGAGCGAATGATAAATCCTTTGACCGTGTGGGAAGTTCATCCAAAATCATCGCACATGTAATATCGCTATACATTTCCTCAGTTGTTCTGTCAGTCACAGAGCACTTACACTCAATTATAGGATTGCCAGCTGCAGAGGAGTGAAGGGCAGGCCGCTCGCACAGGAAGCTGCTGACCACATGGGCCTCTGGCCAAGATGTATCATTCTGTGGCATCATGGATAATTGAACAACAAATTTGTAATTTCAGGGACCAGTGCTCAATGTCCACCATGTTCCCTTTTCATAGTGAACAGCTGATTATACACATCTGCTGAGGTTTCAGATTACTGTCCGAGTCATTGTGCAAGTTTAAAAGTCTTCTTAAACCACGGCTTAGAATGATAACAGATCCTTGGACAAAAAGAATAAGGTTAATTAAGGTTAATGATATTCTTGCTCCGTTTAGTTTGCTTCGTCTTAGAGCAACAAAAAATGCTCAGACAGAAGAAGACAGAACGATGAACATGTTCACTGAGACATGTTTGGGATTGCTCAGACTCAATTTTCACAAGTTTCAAAGTGCAAATTTCTTTCATCCTCTTAGCGTTGGCTTCACTTAAGCCTATATTATGCAAAAGAAAAACATGGTACCATGGTGCATCACTCAAAAGGTTTATCCTGCCATCACATCCTGCCA
Source organism: Cottoperca gobio (assembly GCF_900634415.1). Classification (NCBI taxonomy): domain Eukaryota; kingdom Metazoa; phylum Chordata; class Actinopteri; order Perciformes; family Bovichtidae; genus Cottoperca; species Cottoperca gobio. The sequence continues at coordinate 22,802,619 of NC_041359.1, forward strand.
CAATGTTGGACTTTTAAATATTTATTGGATGTCCTACATTGATTTTGTATATATATATATATATATATTCTACTTTTATATCTCTTCATCACCTGTTTGAAGCTGGAACTACAACTTCATTGTTAGACACGAGGATATAATGACACGGCCCATGTTGTGGGGAAAAGGTCATTTCAAACCGGTGTTACCGCCTGGCTCAAGGCCGACAACAAAGAGGGAGGACACACACAGTTATACAAATCAAAAAAGGTTTATTTAACCAACAAACATAAACATGACAAAGCAACTAATGGGATGTGTAACCAGGTAGGTCATCAGTCGTGTTACAAGTGTGTGGATGGGTTGAAATATGGTGCAATGTGTGTTGTAAGGTGCAACAAAGGTAACAAGGCAGCAGCAGGCCAGCTGAGAGAGAGCCTGATTAGAAGTGGGCCGTCCTTTCTGGCTTCTGCAGGCCCCGCCCAGATGGCAGGTACCAGCAGACACTCCCTTCCAGCTCCTCCGTAACTGCAAGAGGGCCGAGTTAGATAGGCAGCCATACTAACAAGGGTCGTCACACGGGGAAGAAAGTAGAAAAAAAACATTGCAAACGTTTGCTGTACTAAATATCACGCTTTGACCAAGAAAAGAAACTTCACATCAGGGTTCGAACCAGGGTCATGAGACATCTCTGACTTTTCATGCATGGCGCTTGTCATTTGAGTTTTGTTGCCCTGCCACAGAGGGCGCAGTGCAGCGCAGCCTGGGCCAGCTGGTAACTGCGGGTTACATAATATAACTCTTGTACTATTCAACACCTTAAAAGACCTGTGAGAAACAGAGCGAGTCTTCTTACTGCTGCAGCAGCAGCAATCTAGGATAAGCCAGTTTAATACCAGCCTCTTCAAACACAGTGCGAGTGCGAGTCAAAGGTTAATGAAAGGGCACCTGGTTGGGAGGATGAAGACATGGCAGCAGCCAGAAGTTGAGGGATTAGCCCTGTTCTCATATCAAAGGGATCCCCAGCCAGCGAGGCTCAATCTGGATTTTGTGTGGAAATCTGTCTCCATCGCAGAGATATTTGGTCCAAGAACAGGCTGGCTGGGCTCTTCATCTTCTCTCACACCCTCCTCTCTCTCTTTATATACTAACATCCACTCTGTTAACACTGTAACCCGCGAGGCTGTGGATGAAAGTTGGTCAAATAGTGTGGACAAATGTAGTTTATATTTCAATTACTTTGTACATTTCTTTCAGAGTTTCAGCGTACGAAACATTAAACATGTGTTACTAAGAATGCAGATCATTTATGTTTAATTACGTCGCCTCGGTCACCTGCATAGCAACACTCTTGTTAATGTAAATCATTTCTTAGCGACACGACTACAACCTTCATACATCAAAGACACTTTATCTTACATGGGGATGCTTTGTCGGGCCTGAGCTGCTGCCATTCTTAACTTCCTTCTTGTTTCTGGAGTTGTTGTCTTCAATTGTCGCGCACACGAGTTACGTAACAAACATACTTTAACTCAAACCATGATCTTTTCCTAGACATAACCGAGTAGTGGGGGTTCCTCAACAGGCTCTGCACTGCGTGATCGCTCGTGTTGATGGACATTGGTAGGAGAAGGCACGAAAAACAACACTAACTTTTCATAAGATATCTTAAGAACTGTTGAGGAGATGTTGCACAAGCGGTTCCTTTTTTCCCTCTAGCATTTATTTTGCAACATGAATATTCTTGAGGATTCCTGAGAGTAGGAGACGGCGTCTTGTGGCGAGGCCTCTGTTAATGATGGTGTAGTCTTCTCTTGATGTTTTTTCTTTACTCTCCTGCCATCCATCGCATTGTTTGTAATCGCTGAGTTTAGCAGTGCATTCTTGGATTAACTTTAAACTGTTTCAAACAGTTGATTTCAGTTGACTTATTAACCACCTATATGTTGACAAGGTTTCCTTATACCCCCTTCATGTGTACTGCTTTACTGCCACACCAACAACAAACACAAATGTCACACGTTGAAACAGCTCGACACCTACCGCTCAGCTCGTTTGTACATAAAGTTAGAATGACATGAAACGCACTAGTTAGCAGAAATCTTCCAGCTATCTTGTGAATAAAAAAATCCCACAGTGTAACCAGTATTGATGTAAAGACCCTCAAAGTAAAGCTGAAAGTCAGCGTATAGCAATATTTGACATTGTGTCTGAGGATCTCCGTGTGTGTTTGTGTGAAGAAAGGTAATTGTGTGTTTCTGTGTGTGAGGACTGAAGGGGGTGGTTGCAGGAATGGACCTGCTGTTCTATAGCCATCTTTATAAATTGGATACAGAAGCATAATACAGAGCTACCTAAAGAGTTTGCAGCCGCTCCCTGTGGTCCCTCTGTGTGACGGCGTTTCTTCAATATGCTCTTCAGAGATAGGCCTACTGGATTTTCATAAAAGAGAGCCCAGTTGTTATGAAGAGATTTTAATGGATTTACAGCAAGTCATTAGCATTAAGCCTGAGTGGGTTTTTTTTTTTTAAAGGTGCTGTTGTCATGAGATGTCAACGGAATAAATAATGTTGAAAGTCTTTCATATTTATCTCTATGTGCAGTGAAATGCTGTAAAAACAGTCTTATTTTTCACTTGCATTAGCTCTTTTGTGACGGTTTGAATTGATTGCTCGTACATATATTTTGTCAGATTACTGGTGCCAGACAATCAATCTTAATTATTCCTTCATTTGCAGTGTCCTATACTCCTGTAATCCTTAGGCAGCAATAAAATGAGCATTAACTCAAATGGATGATATATTTTATGGGAATGTATTGAATGATAAAGTCCTCAAACACAAAGCAAATTGGGTGACAACAGCACATCTTGGACACATTTTATTCGTTTCAACATAGAAGACCAAGTTTGCGTAGAAGGCGGGTTAAAGGGTCACTTCACCAAAATACAATTAAAATGGTGAACCGACAGTTAAAAGGTGTAAAGAGTGTAAGAACGGGTGTTTGGGGCAACATTCTCCCTATTACAAGTCACTGTAGCATCACAATGAGGCTACAGTGATGCTCGTGTTAGCATGCTCGTGTTAGCATGCTCGTGTTAGCATGCTCGTGTTAGCATTTCTTTCCAAGCACAGCTGTGTCTAAGTACAGCCTCACAGGTCTGCTAGCATGGCTGCAGACTCTTTGTCTTGTTGGTTTACAGACTGTATCAGGCATAGAACAGTAAAAGGACTTATTTACATGGTTGTCCAAAGTCTTAATGTGGTTTAAGAACGAAACAGCTCGGCTGTAAGAGTTGACAGGCTAGTTGCAAAGTAACATTCACATCTTCTTATCATTAACATCATTTGTAAACGTTTTTGTGAAGACATGGAAATACATTTCAATTGAAGGGAGGTTGAGCAGAACAAGATATTTTCACTGTAGATAAAGATAGAAGTATGTTTACTCCTATCAGCCAGCCCGCACATTTCTGAGAGGTTATGTCGCAGCCCAAAGCAACAGAGGAAGTTGTTATCAAGTAAAACTATTATGCAAATTGTTCTGCCAAGTTTTTCTTTTGATGTTTAACCTGAGCAATTTGTTTGGTGATTATTACAGCAGACTTTTAGATGTAGGCGTGAGTAATGTCTCTGGAGATCAGACACAAGAGGTGAAGATTACATGTTTTCTTTGACCAACACTTTTCTATATTTCTTTGCAATACTGTGGCATGATAGTGTTTAATACAGAGGTTTGAACTGATCCCTGCATACATGTTTAATGAGTGGGAATGTTAATCACCTCAGTGTAATATGCCTTAGAAGTCTTGCAGGAGAGAAAATCCTCTCAGTTCTTCAAAGTGTTTCTGCCTCCCACTCTGTGACAAATTACTGGGCTGAATTTTATCGAGTCATGGTGTTTTTAAATGCCTGTGTTGTCTGCCATTAGACCAGTACAGCTATACTGGTTGTGCACTTAATGTTGATGTACCTGACTCTCTTCCTCTCCTGTTGTGTACATACACTGTAGTAATTACATTTACGTGTATTGAGTGCCAGTTCAATTAAAACACGGTTTCAGATGTAAGCGTGTCCCGATCAAGGTTGTTTGATTCTATACTTCTCTTCCCCGAGATAATATAGCTGCACAGTGCACACTTTAAGTGCATTAAAGCTATTAAAATCAAACTAAAGTATATGCTTGACAATTGAATAGCTCTGAATTCCATTAAGACAAAAAATACCTGCATTGAATATATTCCTTAATGGTTTCTAATTATTTTAACTAATTAATTAACTAGAAGGTTGGGAGTTCGATACCAGGCTGCCACCAGTGTACCCCTGAGCAAGGCACTTAACCCTGAGATGCTCCAGGGAGATTGACCCTGTACTTAGTTCAATGTAAGTCGCTCTGAACGTAAATGTGCCGATTTGGAGGCGGGGCACTCGTTGAAAGTTTCTTTTGCTTCATAACTGTCACAGGTTTTGCTTTTTGCTCATGTTATACGTACAAAATATTCACAGAATTATTGACATCGTCATTTATATTTTTTACATGTTAAAATACTTTTCCACTCTTCAGAAATGCTGTGCCATTTAAACCAGCTGGAGGCAATCTATTCCAGGGTACCTGTCAGCTGTACAGATGTATAGTATTTTCTATATCTCTACTGTGTTTTTTCAGCTTTGAAGTTTCTCTAAAGAATAATACTTGAGAGACTCATTCATAAGAAAGGAGTAAAAAGTCATTTAGAGCATGGACATTTTATTGTAGCGCTGCTATTAGAGATATCAGTCTTTGTAGGGGAGCAGAGAATAATAGATGAGTTTGGTGAAAAGGAGGCACCGATCATTGACACACAATGCATTTCAATCATGGTGTGTGCCAAAAAGGTAATCGTTCTATTGCATTCTACCTGTTCCTCTTCACTTGTCCATTAGTCCTCTCTTATTCTCCCTGTCTGTAGTTTTCACTCAGTATAGGGAACATCTCCGTCGAGGGGTGGGAGCGTTGTGGCAAAGACACAACTGCAAAGGTTTAAAATGTTTCTACTTGAGATATAAAAATCACGCTTGTCCTGAAGCATCATTAATGTTTAGAGATATGAGGGGAAATTAAATACACGGGAGCATAATAACAGAAGAAACTGGATTTTGTGTCCTGAAACCGGTCGCAAATGACAGTAATGGAATTATTCAGATCTTTTACTTCAATAGTAGTTCCACAGTGTACAAATACGAGTCCTACGTTTCAGAATAATGCTATTATTAATTATAATTGGTAATTATTATGTGATCACTCGTTATAATACATTGATAAAATGTAATAAATCACTTTAATGATGAAGCTGATACAAGTGAAGCTAATTTAATTCATGTGTATACTGCTGGAAAGGTTAAACTATCAAAATATATCATTTATTAGTTGAGTGAAAAGTCCTCTCTTTGAGTAGAGTAGAAATATAACGTAAAGTAAAAGTACCTCAAACTTGTACTTAAGAATAGAACTTGAGTAAATGTACTTTACTGCGCAGGTTGTGGTAAATGTTGTCAAAATATTGACTTATTATCCTCTATTATATACTATTATAACGTGTGTAAATGACTATCCAGGCTTGCTTACAGGCAGTGGAGTATATTTCCAGAAGTTACCGTGAAAGCAACATTAACCAAGTCGACTTTCCGTTGTGGATTCTGGTCCGGGAGGTTCGGCTGCATTTCTTAACCACATTTGAAGGAACATTTGAAAATGGGACAACCCTGTCAACTCATTACAGCACATTCTACCTTAATATGTGGGGCTCCGAGGAAGCAGCTCTTAAATTGGGACACGCGGTTATCTCTCTCACTCCCTCTCACTGTATTTCTGTGGCACCACATGCATGGTTTCACTGTAGCAGTGCAGGAATGCATGGAGACAGTTTGAAAAATCTGCAGATAGGAGACACTTTGAAACTGTGGAGGAGGTACACCTGTTAAATCCCCCTGCAAAGTCATTCTTGGAGGGCATCTGTAACATCGACTAAAATTCTCTTTCTAGGTTTTCGAGCCCGACTGCCAAAGCTGGCTCTAATAATTGCTTGATGGTTTGAAGTATAGGCAGTTTCTCACTGACCCCCTACAGAACGTAGAGGGGTGGATGGCGAACAGGTATTAGCCCCATAGATCATGTAAAATTAGCAGCAGGAACCCCTGTCAGCCCAGACATTGGCACTTAATCTTGGACTTTTGGCAGACTGTTGCCTTAACAGGTCAAATGATATCTATAAATCAAGGATCCCCTGGCGGAGAGCAAGAGGGAGCCGGGGAGAGAGGGAAACGCATAGAGCTGGCACTGAAACTCCAAGGGAATTAAATGGTGGTCATAAAGCCTAACCCAAGGAAATAATCCAGTCTATTTCATAAAGGATTAAAACCTCTAAAGAAGATTGATTGCCTCTTTTTCCTTTTCTACCCGATGTAATCCTAGATTATGGAGAGCACTCGGGTTAGTTTTTTAAGAAATTTGCACAGGATTAATGATGAAGCCGGCGTCCATTCTTAAGATTGCCTTGCTGGTTTGCGACAGAAAAAAAGATGCTTTAAGGGACTCATCCGCCATTCTGTCACACGTGAGTTATGTTTCTAAACTAGAGGAGCAGAAGAGGAAGAAATGTTTTACATTTTTACAACTCTTTCTTTCTTTTTTCCTCCTTTTTGTGCTCCACTGACATTGCTGGTGTTGACTATAAGTAACTCTATTTAATCAGGTAGTCTCACTGAGATCACATCGATTTTTCAAGGGAGACCTGGAAACAAGAATAACAAAGGGATAATACTTTCTGAATGCAATGTATATGCATCTCTGTTGGCCAGATAAGACATCTGATAACAATCCCTCTGTGTATCCCGGGCTACATGCACATCAGGAAGACAATCCTTCGGTCCAGAAGGAGGCGGTGATGCACTTGAAGCTGTTTGAAGAAAGATGTCTGAACTTTAGCAGTTTAGTAAGAGTAGAGACTGAGAGTCAATTTCCTATATCTGTGTCACGTGGCGTTGGACCTGCCCCGCCTTTTTAGGAGACTAGCGGCAGGTGTGAGTCCATTAACTCCAAAGGAGGAAGTAAACATGAGTTTACAGTTTATGATTGATTCCTTCTCCCTGTAGTCGCAAAAGTAAATATTGGGCTTATTTAGTTTTTTAAAGACACTAAAATGGCATTTTTGAAACTTTTGTCTGATTTGTCTGTCTCAGCAACGAACTCTTGCAAGATCTGGCATCTTAGACCGTTAACGTCCGTCAAACTGTGTCAAAATGTTAAGCTAGGAAGTGACTAAATGTAAACAGGGTGTGAATGTGTTTTCTGCTCCAAATGACTAGTATGTAAAGTAGTAGCACGTCGTTGAGGGCAGGTAGGAATGATCCCTCACACCAAATCATTCTGCTTTACGACTAAATTCAATTGTCTTTTTGATATTGAACGTAGTAATGGATCCCCTGTGAGCAGATTGTCTAGTGTCCACAGCGGGACACGAGAAGCACTGTGACAGACAGACTGGAATATCAGGTGAAGAGAGCCGTTAATGATATGTAATCACAGAGTCTGGTTGGCAGAGGAACGGGAGGTGGTAATGGAAATAGAGGTTTTTGTGTGTGTGTGTGTGTGTGTGTGTGTGTGTGTGTGTGTGTGTGTGTGTGTGTGTGTCTGTGTGTGTGTGTGTGTGTGTGTGTGTGTGTGTGTGTGGAGAGAGAGCGTACCTCAAGCGAAATGCTCCACCACCCATGGAACTAATTTAAAGTCCTCATTTAGAGGCTGTCACACGAAGGGCTCTGACGACCACTGATCTCTGCACATTTAACGGCACAGGCAGCTGTCAGGGGGCTGACAGACAGGCCCCACCACTGACTGATTACATACAGGGCCAGAGCGAACTGTGATCCAGTGAACTTTATTTTCCCTGGCAGGCCCAACGTGCGGTGCATGCCTCAGCTCGGTGGCCATTCAGCAGGCTCGCTGCAGGCTCAGATAGACTCTCCATCTCCTCCATTAACACCACACATCTCCGTGTGAATATTCCCTGAGAGGTTATGATTTATTAAATGTGATGATGGATATCCTGTAACACCTTTTTTTGAAAATGTAAAAATAAACACTTTTGGACAGTTTTAGTTGCACCCTAGATAAAAGCAGAAAAAGCTTCGCCCTATTAATATAAGCATTCTGACTGAAGACTGAACATTATATTAAAACCTCACTTATCCTAAAATCTGCATATTTTATTCCATGATACAGACCTCCTGAGTTTTAAATAGGATTCAAAGAAATCATGTGTCAGGCAATTGCAAATGAAATAATTGTGCCATCAATTCACCTGCTGCGGTGAGTGAGGCTGTAAAAACGCTATTTTAAGGATACTCAGGCACAGATCTATCCGCATCCACTGGGGAAGGAATAATCGCAACTAATTTCAAGATTAATCAGTAATTAACTCAAAACTGCACATTTCCCAAGTGGGCCGCATTAATGCATTCCTTAAAATCGTTGAACTGATTTCAAAGAGGCAACCCTCTGAGTCTGACATAAAAACACCAGATGGAAATTGAAGGAATAATTATTGCCTTTTTCTTTTCCTTTTTTTTAAACCGTTATTTATGTGTTTATAATTGCACACTTCAGGTTTTAGACTTGATCTTGACAGTTGTTTTAAACTTTAGATGCATGTGTGCTTTGCCAAACACCAAAGTCACCAAAGACCCGTTACTTGTACACAAGTTAAAAAGTTTTAAACGATTTAAACTTTCCTTTGTAGTAGATGTCAAAAAGTGATATTTTCATAACGTATCTACATTTTTCAACATAGTTCATTATATTTTATGTTATATTCAGGTTACTGTAACTGCGTCCCCTGCCCACTTAACAAAACAAGAAGCTGTCACCTCAGGTTCTAGGACACTGAAGGACATTCTTCAAGGTTAATCAAATAATTAAGAAAATAACTGGCAGATAAATCGATACTGAACATAATCTTAGTTGCAGCCCTAAACCATACATTTGGAGCTTTTTTAAAAGACTTATCCTATATCTCTACAGACTGTGAAATCTTAGAACTCCTTGGCATGTAAAAACAGATCTTTTATACACTTAAGTCGAAAACATATACAAAAGCAAGTTTCTCCATCTGTCACTGTACAAAGGAGGCTGCTGACATCTCTTTCTGCCTGCAAAAAGAAAGCCATCAAATAAGAATTCCAGCCTGTCTACCTGCAAATCTCCCTCCATCTGTGGATTAGATTTAAATCCTCCAAAATCTTGGGCTGGTGCTACATCAGAGGATGTGCGGTGCGGGGTGAAGTTACGTAACTCATTAAGACCTCACTGCTCTCTCCTGGGTTGGTAACTCATCCCTCTAAACTTGCAACCTTTGAGCAAATAAAGCCATATAAGAGGGTTGAAATATGAGACACCCGAAAACTCTGTAAAACTTTCTGATCTAACACAGCTGGAATTCAACTTGAGGCCCGGCACTCCATTTGAACTGCGTCATTAAGCGTCATTACACTCATTGTTCTGCTAATCAGCGGTGTTATTTGCACCTTGTAAAATATATTTTAATTACTAGCTTTAAATTATAACGCTCAGCTCTCGAACAAATTAGTGAACTATGAGTAATCTACTTGTTTTACTCTCAAGATTTTTGTTTAGGTTTCAATAGTTACATTTCTCTTCTTTGTGCATATCTTCTGTGCCACAATCCGCCTCCGTCAGCTTTTCTCTCCTAATAACTCCTTTGTCCTTCAGGAGGATTGTGCTGTCAGGCTTCCATTACCTGTCTTTCATACAGCACATTAGAACAACATTGCTATGATTGGCATTCTGCATTAGCAATCCCCTCCCAAGCCCTTTTCCTATTGTCATTCCACAGCAGCGTCGGGCTGCAATGTTCTCCCTCACTCTCTCTGAACTGCCATGACAGCGTGCTGGAAAGCCTGACGAAGCCCGAAGGCCTCCTCAGTCAAGAGGGCTCTGCTCGCCTCTGCAGATGACTGCACTGTTTCATTTATTTTCATGAAGGAAAACAAAAGGCAAGATTGAACAGGGGATAAGGCAGCCCAGCTAAACACGCCTGAGAGACTGACCCCACATACTGTATATTTGGCAGCAGACAATTTGACACAAGATTCTGTGCGGTGCAAACCAGATATGATGGAAATATTTGAGTGTGAATTTAATTACAGCCTCTGCTTTGAGTGCTGTAATTATGTTGCAGCTTGCAGCTCCGTGTTTACGTGCTAAACTGGCAAAAGTTATTGAGGCAGAAGTCAGCTAATTGATCTCTTTCTCCTCCTGATATCATATTGTATCACTGGTATATGATTAGCTCAGCACAAAGGCTCGACACAGGGAGAAACAGCTAGCTTGGTTCTGTCCAAAAGTAACCACATGTGTATACCAACGCCTCTAAAGCTCACTGATCAAATAATTATATCTTCTTTGGTTATCTGCACAAAAAGTGTAAAAACGTTGTAGTCACCGTGAGTTTGAGATTAGTTTTTTATAACCTTTGGATTTTGCCGCAACGCATATTTCATAACACAGCTGAAGTTGTATATATTATATATAGTTATACTATATTTGTTGCATTTGTGAAATTACAGAAAGACAAAGGAAACTGTTGAGATGATATTGTTATTAGGACAACACCAAACTCTTTTAGCGGTACCAACTCAATGATCTCTTCCTGCACCACATCAGAGTTCACACACCTGCATAACAACGCTGTCTGTTCAACATCCCTTGACTCATCACAGGCGAATGAATACGCTTCAGCTGAATTGATGTCCTCAATTTGCTGTTTGGTGATGTGTGTTGCCATTTTAATGGCCGTGTCCTTGACGGTCTTTGCAGAGAGAGACATATCTCTAATATTCATTCAACAATATTCAACAAAACAATACATTATTTGTTATTTGTTTCCATGTTTTTTGTTGTCAAAGCTTCAGGAAGCCACTGCAGAGGGGTTAAAGAGCCGCATGTGGCTCCTGAGCCGCAGGTTGCCGACCCCTGGCATAGACAATAGATTGGGTCCATGTTTACTTCCTGTGAGCTGATTGCATTTGCAATAAACTGGGAAACATTTAAAACTGTGAAATTGTCTTTACATATTGTATAAGTGGTGGTCCTTTCAACACCTTCACAATATGTATATAACACTTTCTAAATCAAATACCTTAAACTAAATATTGCTAAGTTTCATTTATAAAATATGTTTTGCGTTTATTGAAGCAAAATGAAGCAGAGAAACTTGATGTTGGCAGCCAGCGCTCCACCATCATTCATCAATGTGCACTTCTTCATGCTTTGAAAGTGCTGCTTCAGACCATCATAGGAAGCAGCATGGAGGCCTCTCTTCTCTGAGATCTCTGGCTACTTTGATGCCTCATTAGACCTGCAGCCAATAAGACACAAAGAGAGGCGGAGAGATTACTGATGCAACATATCTCAGTTTATAGCTGGATGAGGCGCTTCAGGGCACCGGAGAAAAGTTGGACACTTTCACACCCAAGCAAAATATTATAGCCGTGTCCTACAATCACTCTTTAAAATCGTAGTGGTGGAGAGACTTCTCTTTTTCTTGTTTGTTTTTATTAGCTGAATCACAGCTCCCTTGAAATATATTAACAAACTATGTAAGGCCAAGGCAAGTTTACACTGGTAAAGTATATTAAATACCAAGTAACATTTCCACCTGTATCGCAAAGCACCTCATTTGCAAGCGCATTGTACGATTTTGTAAAAGACTAATTGGTGCTTTTATTTGTCTTGTATGAACAAGGTTATGAGCAGAATTATTTAGAATTAGTTATGAGCGCAATTTGCAAGATCTTCCCTCCACATTTAATTTATATGCACCTTTAATCGTCTGCTCTGCTTAGATATCCCATATTTCATTCACTCAAGTCTTACTGTGCAATACAAATGTCCATTTTACTGCAATATAAAACTAACCTGAGTGAGGTAAAAGAATTGAGTGGAAGGGGAGATGAGAGATGCAGAGGATGTCTGAGTGTTGCTGTAGATAATCTGGGGGATATGATTGTAGATGTGCTTTTAGCCAATGTACCCTCTGCCTCAACCTTGCCTGGAGCTAGTGTAGAGTTAGGGCAGCATGCCTGAGGCCTGGCCATGTCTGAGTGATTAGATAAAGCAGAAGAGGCCAAGTGGTGGAAGCCACAGCCAAGTTTATGCTGCACTGACCACTCTGAGACCGGCCTCACATCGGCGAGCACGGCAGGAGGCTGCGGCTGCTTGTATTCATTCACAGCCCCCTTTTTTAAAGGAAGTAAACACGGCGAGCGACCGTGTTTTGTGTAAACATTTTCAGTACTGATTAATTTCTATGAAACACAACACTTTTACTCATTCGTGGCACTTGCCATGCCTCGACCATGAGCCATGACAGCACAGCTGGCTGGGGGACACTGTTATATATTTCATGCTGTGTAAATGCGGCTTTTTCTCTCCCCCTGCTTTATGGAAATGAGATTCACTGAGGTGTCATATACTGCTCTGGGCGTATTCCCATCTCCCAGTTCAGGTCAGAAGAGACCAATGCTTCGACAGCTGCAGATGTTGCCGTATCATGTCTGACATGACAGCGAGGTTTGAAAACGCTGCAGCAAAAACAGTGTGGCCCTTTTCCTACACAAACAGGATGCCCTTTTAAAGACCGGGCTGCAACATAATCTAAAAATGGCCTCTCATTTAAATGAGATATATTTTCATATGCACATAAATCCATTACAACCATGTTATCTATCCTTCCATTAAATCAAACCCGCAGGTGTTAGAATGCATTTTTGGAAAGAAAAAAAACAATATGTGGATATGTTGTGAGCCCTGTTATATATTCCTGAGAGATGACTATCAAGCAAATACAAATGGTTTTAATGGGATTCACACTGCACCAAAAGCAAAGTAGTTATGGACCTTGGAGTTGTCCATCGTAGAAGCTCAGGGGATTCACGATAGCAGGGTTCAGATAGCTCTCGTAGGATTCCTATCAGATGGTTTCGTTTCAAACCTTTGAACACAGCCACATGACAAATTTCACTGGAGGAATCTATAGCTACAGGAAATCTCACAGATGTGTGCATGTGCTGTGTCAAATCCAAGATGTATGCAAAATCCTCGTGCAGATACTAGTAGTCAAGATTTTCCTTGGAGTTAAGAAGCTTATAGGAAAAGTAAGAATGACGAATTTGCAGTTTTATCTTTGATGCAATAGCGTCTTCTTCTTTTGCTTTTTTTTTTTTTTCCTACAAAGATTAATGAATAATAGATAACAAACTGCTTAATCTCACAGGAAAAATGTCTGCAGATAAAAGTCACGGCATGTGTAAATGCACAATATGATGACAATTTTGAAAAACATTTGTTACGCAAACGCACAGCCATTTCCGAGCTAATTGACAAGTTATAATGATAGAAAGTTATTTCCCTGAATTTCAGCCAAAGTGCTTCCACGCTCTGATGCCCACAGGAAAAGCACCATCTGTACAGCGTTCCATAAACGTTTTGCCGTTTTCATTTTTAGACAAATGCGTTCTTGATGAGCAGGTTTTGTTTCATTATCTGCCTTAATGAGTCAAAGGTTTTGTCCCACAGCTTTATTGACATGTTTGCAGCGAGTCTGTTGGTTCTGCTTTGTGGTGAAAAATATATAAATTATAATAACGCTGCGAGGGCTTCTGTGAGTGTGATTGATGGCTTTGTTAGTGTTTTACGCAGTCTGGGGTTTGGAGTGAAGGTCTTTTCTCGTAAAGTAAAAGAAATTAGCGATGTAGGAACCCAAGCCTCTCCAATCCCAGATCTTTTATTTTGCAAATGCTTCTCTTCGGATTATGTTTCTCTAAAGTAGCTTTTCTTTTTAATCCCTTTACCTTGCAGCCTGCCAGAGGTTTGCTTCATTTTGGCTTCCGCGTTAGTCATTTATTTTCTTGTGGAAGCCACGATAGCGCTGAGCAGGTAAACAACAACTGCCTCTTAGTGAAATGGTGAACATAAGCTAATATAATGTCTAAAGGTGGATTAGTAGTCCGACTCTGACTCAGCACTGTATCTAAACGGCACTGTACAGTATGTGTGGCCACTGGCTACGTATGTGTGTCACCACATGGCATTGTGCCCTCTCAGCCCCCAGGGGAACTATAGCATGGACAGTGCTCCCTCTACTTCACAGATGGAGTTTGCAATTGGAGACCTCCAGTGAATAATCTTCTCATTACTTATAATGATGAACTGTGGCATGCAAATATCAATAAGGGACTGTGGTGAAGCAATCCAATTAAGACCCACAACCAGGAGTCTCGTTAGTGCTGAGTCTCTGATAATGCAAATGACACCCTACTTGTAATCAACCTTGAATATAAATGGCCCGGGGAAATCCACCACTACAGGTGATTCCGCCTGGATGTGATTAAAGACTCGAGTCAACACTGCTCTGTTTGAGATTTTAAAATAAAAATGAGCATTTCCCCCCCATTTTGTAAATTGCGGCCATAATACGCTGCTGTTATATTTTATGTTCTGAATTTTTTGCTGGTGTGTTGTTGCTGCCCGGGGTTTTGAATGATACATGCTTGTCATGAAACTCCTGGCCGCAGACGTTTTGTACACACAATCTAAAGCAACTCAAGTTGGCTTGTCACAATTGACAAATCTGAATTCCCCCCCTTCGTAGTTACCTTTGCTCGGTTGGACAAGCATGACGAAAACAAACATGGCAACTCCGGCTGTGTGGTTCTGTTCAGCCGGGCGCTACTGTGTGTTGTTTTAGTGCGTGTTTCTGGGAGTCAGGAATGTTAGACGTTAAGTAACACCAAAAGTTACTTTGGTGTTTTGGCATGCAGCCTTAAGAGTTAATACAACCAAAGTAACAGGAACGTCATCCTTGATCTTTTCTGGTTAAAAATATGTCAGCAACCAACCTATCTACTGGATACTTTTCCGTTTACGTTACCACAGAAATAAGAAGGAAGCAAACCTGGCTGACGTTGGTTATCTAACTGTAGGCTAACTCCTGTTGATGTAGTGTTAGCTAGCTAGTTAGCTAACATTAGCTAACTTGAGATGTGACTATATACAATGTGTCCGTGAATATTGTGAGTGACGCCAATGTCATGTAGGTCATTTTTACGTATTAATGTTAGCTTTGAAGTAGGTGTCCTTGGCGATGGTGTTGCTGGTCAGCTGATGGTGAGGTCACAGCCTAATCCACTCTTAACCTCGCACGAATAAAATAAACACAACGTCTTCCCCACGGTATCAAGTGTCACTTTTAAATGTCTCCCAGACACATATTTTAATCATCTTCAAAATGTGGTTTTCTTTTCAACATAGACCTGCCTAGCAAATAGCATATCTAAACAAAACAGGAAAGGGGAAAGTTGTTTCTGTCGGGTATCAAGCATGCTCAATTGTTATTGGAGAACAGAACTAAAAAGGGCGGGACAACAATCCTGCAAAACCCAGCCAATGTTTTTAAAATCCTCCCGCTCTTCAATATCTGTGCATGGCAATTATGAGTATGGTTAGGTTAGGGAGATTTCCTAGTTATGGCATATAAACTATGTTTAAAGTTTTGCAGCGTTTTTATATTTTCTGTAACCTAATTTATGGCTCTGAATGCTGACGAGAAACTAAAGTTATTCTGCAAGAGATGCCTGTGAGGGCTGAATTGCATCATTTGGCCAAACAAAATCACATCCTTGGTATCCAGGGTTTCTACAGTTACATTTAAGACTTTTTAACACACACGGTTAACAAATGAATACATTTTCCACTGACACACTGGTCAGTAAAGGATGGAAAACCAGTAGGGAATATAAGGCCAACAATTTGTCAGTAAATACAATCATTTATTAACATTTATTGACATATATCACATTCTTCCTAGCTGTTTCCAACATTATAATAGTAAAATAATTAATCAATTAACAATACCTGGAAACGGATAACTGCAGAAGAATTGATAGATTGACCACTTACAAAATAATTAAATGAAGTACATTTTTCATCAAGCTTTTGCTAAAATTGACACTTAACTTGACTTAACTTAAAACGTAACTTGTAGCTTGCACTAGTGACACAAGATGTTGCCATGGATATGGAAAGATGGAGGGAGGTCAATGTGACTTTATGACCCACAGGGGACAAAGAGGATTACGTAAATAAGATTATGGGTAAAAAAAAAGGCAAAACAATAAAGTTGGACATAAATTGTGACGTGCAGAATCGTCCATTGTAGAAGTTATCCAACGTGTGCTGGGTTACATCCTCCGTTTAGACCTGATGGCCTTCCTTAAACTGCAACAAGGTTATCGACTGCTGACTTTAAGGGTCATGTTCAGCTTTGTGATAACCTACGCAGCAAACACCTCAGCATTCACATTTAAAGTGGTATCCCTTTGAGGAAACACAGGTTTTTTCAAGTACCTTCAGTCTTTCATTGGCCTTGAAATGGTTAATAACGTATTTTTATTGAGGTGTAATGCGGTGGAAAGGAAGGGTCAGCACAAGCAGCCTATCACTAAAGAAGGAAGAGAGACATGATGCAACATAAATGCAACCTGACAGAAATAATCCCCTGGAGGTTTGTTTTTAGTCTGCCTGGTGCTCGCTGTGGCAATTTTACATCAGCTGTGGGGGATCTGCAGTTTCAGGCACATAGACGGACATGGTGGTTTTGTTTCCGATCTGTTAACAGTTAAATGAAAAGAACAAAAAACAAACAAGATATAATGCGTTTAGTTAGCTTTAGATTTGCTGGTAGATGGAGAGGACATTTCTTGAATCTCTCTGGTTTTCCTTGTCATCTCTTCTTCACTTCACTCTCGGATCATGACAGATTCTTTTCTCCCCAAGCACTGAGAGCAGGTAACTTTCCACCAGTCTGAGCCGAAGAACAACTTTTCAAACATGTTGGATTTCGTCAAGTCCAGTCTGGCAATGCATTCTTGCGTAAGTTAAAGTGTTCCACGATTTGGCAAGGGATGAATCAAAAGGCTGTCCTGCCAACAGCCAATGGGAGTTCTGCTCAAGAAAAGTAAATTTGAACAACTTCCCACTCAGAGATTGCCAAATCCAACTGCACCATTCTTGATTTAAAAGTTGTATTCAGAAGGGAGAAACGGAAAGAGAAACCAAGTTCACAGAAGTAGGTTTGATTTGTCTCCGGCCTGTTATCTTCTAAATTTACACCTCTGCTTCTCTCCCCTAGTTTGATTCAGTCGCCCGGTGTATAATTGTAATAAAATAAAACTTTGAGAGACCACGACTGTTTGAGACATAACACCGCTGTAATAGCGCTCCATGTGTTGCACCATTACAGCCATTTTCAAAGCACTTCAGATTGGTAGCACTTCACATTATAGCTACCTTCTTCCATAACGGTTGAACCACCATCTGCTTAGACATCGGCAGACTTTAGCAAAGTTATGATGCAGATTCACACACCATCTTGTTACATGCACATTTGCATCCAACAGACCTTTTACAAAATACTTAATGATGAGATTGACTGAAAATTACTAGTTGAGAAATTCTATAATTTGCAATCAAATTTTGCTCAATGTGTGGGTCATAGGTGTTGAGCAAAGCGTTAACTGTTCATTAATGCTTTACAGCAAACATAAGGCGTAATAAGTGTACAATGTACAAGAACATTTATCTTAAAAAAAAAGAATATCTGTCATCTAATACGTGTTAACGTCAACCAGCAGTTGTATTTAAACGCCTGTCAGTTTGAGCGTGTAACCAGTAAGCATTTTTCTTTATAGTAAAACTGGATGTTCTGTGAAGCGATCTCCAGCTGTGAACCTTTCAACGCATGTTGGAAGCAAAGTGAAGCTCATTAGCAGGATGTATCCTGAAGAAGAGGGATTTGAATTGTCAGCTCTTGTATACTATACAAGTCTCATCTTCTGAGGCTCAGTTTGATACAACCTGCTCCCACATTCTGTCAGATCTGTGTTATCAGTGGGGTTTTGTTTCTTGCAATTAAAGCTTTTTCAATGTGCGTAATTCACTCCTGTCCTTTCCTCCGCTCTGTCTCTGACTGTCTGACTGTAGGTGTGTGCGGGAGCGAAACAGAGCGGAGGAGGGAATGTGAATGCGCAAGGCAAGAAAAAAATAAAAATAAACTAGAATTTCAGGGGGCGCAGGGTTTCCGTTGGGGGAATATATATATCTTTTTTTTTTAACGTTGCGTGATCTACCTACTACACTCGCGATCGAGTGTAGTGCAGGTAGATCGCAACCTTTAGGGCACCACTGTGCTACATGATATTCTAAAGCTACATGACAAAATGTGAGTTGAGCTAGTTATTCCTTATAGGATGAAATAAGTATGATAAGATTACTCGTGGAAAAGAAAAAAGTAAGATCAGTGTGACTACTCAGCTAACATGCTGTAATTTTTAATCCCATGTTTTCACTTTTAACGTTATAAGAGTAAAAAATGTTTTGATGTTAGCTCTGGTTGCTTGATTGCAACTTCCTCAAATATAGAAAAAAAAATGGACAGAGTTGCTAACGTGAAATACTACAGAGTGTATGTGCCAGTCATGCTAACGATTGTGTATCACGTTACCGTAATAGCAGCATCGTTTAGTTATATAGTTTATAGTTGTGGTTGCTATGCTTTGATTGGACAGTTGCTGCTCAGGGGGAGGGTTTACTTAATAATGGGACCATTTTGTCACAGACTTTTGACTTTGTGGTGAAAAAGCTGTTCTCTTAAATTGTTACAACTCTTGGGAGGGTTTTTCTTTGGTGGCACAGTCGCGGCAATTCAACTTAAGTTATAGGCGTGCACCTGTAGAGGAGGCCATCTTTCACCAAGCTCACTCAGCTTACAATCATTAATAAGATAGTGGGCTGACACTCTGAAAAGCTTTTTGAGCAGCCTTGAAGAAAATCCAATTATGATCTTTGATTCCTCTCCAGAAACAGATTACCTATCTCACTAATGACATTTTCCTTCCCATTCATGCCCTCTGTAAATGAGACGATTTGAGAGACCATGTGGGTGTTCCAAATGTGCGGGGATGATGATGACTATCTATTCCTTACAGGTCTATCAGATGGACAGCTCGCATTATGTTTAAATGCTTTCCTTGCGATTCCCAGCCACATGAGATGAACTTTATAAGGATTATTCAAACCCCTCCATATATTAAGTGAGGGCAAGAGAGGAAGATATATCTTTGAAAAGATTTTAATTCAAAAGAAATGAAGGCAGGCTGACATCCAGACAGGTTTGTTTATACAACTCCTGGGCCCTTCGTCAGCTGCAGCAGATGGGTAAACTATGTTGGCTCCATGTAAATCTCTGTAGATACATCTAGTTAAAAGAAAAACAGAAATGTGGCTTGCAGCATAATGTACCCACACCCCAATGTTTTTTTAATCTTATGGTACTATTAGAACAAAAGCTGAACTTTTCCACAATGTCAGCTTTTTCAACAATTGCCACTGAAATTACTTTTTTCCACGAATAAAAAGGTTCACTGTTGTTTAAGTGATTTATAATTCATAACCATACAGCTTATTGCAGCTATTACTATGAAACCCTGAGGGCATCACACTGATAATTAGATCCTGGAATGCTGTCTTTATAATGATCATATTGGGATCAAATGCTGCAGAGTTTGCAAATAATTTTGAGCATATTATATTTTTTTTACTCAGCTGTGTGTAGCTACAATATTTACATCAGATCATTTAGGTGGTCTCAAACCAGTTGCTAATCACAGGTGGGACATGACTACTCCCTCTTCCGGTCAACATTTAAGTTAGCATTGATAAGTACTATCTGTAGGGGAATTAGACATATTGTGGAGATTTAAAAAAAGAAAAGAAGAACTGCATATACTGAACCTTCAGGATTAAAAATGAAGTTTCCTTTCTGTCTTGTGGGATTTCATGTCTTGTCACGAGATGTTGCTGGAGGATATCATTTCAGTTACTACAGTATGTAATACACCAAAGTGTAAGTACAGCACCTGTACACATATTCCTGCCAGTGTACCTGTGATACTACCTCCAAAGATCTGGCAGCACTACGTGCACACTGGCGCTCGGGTGGAGTCCTCGCTGCCAATCATTGGAGCTCCACACCTGAGGCTAAATGAGCAGCAGTCACACAAGCCCCAAAAGAACCAGCTCAGCTTTACTCTGTTGTTGTTTCTTTGTCTGCCTTCAGACGTCACGATGTGTAAACAGTGTCCTTACAGTAAATGTCGGTTGTGTTCTAACTGAAGCTTCACTTGAGTCAGCAATTTTTCTAAGAACAAAGCCAACAGGACTGTGTGCACGTTGGGGATTCCAGGAGCAGCTCGATGGTCAGATGAAAAGATGGCCGGATCGACAGGCGGAGGGCACAGTTGACTCCTCTTTTCCTTCTTGTCTTGAATGATCAGAATCTTCATTGGAATTCGGGAACATACGCGGCCGGGTAGTTAGCACGTCTCCAAGGTTAACATTTTTGATGCAAGACTGAGGGATTCAGAAGAGTGCTCCTTTGAAGTTTCTTGTTGGTGTCAGAAGGGAGGCTGCGAGGCAGTTGAAGACTGTCTGCGATATTGACATTAAAACTGAACACATAGAATGATGCCAATTGAAATTTCATAGTGTTCCCTTTGGGAAGCTGGGGAGTTGGGCATGCCAGTGTGAGATGAATAATGAAACTTCCCTCGCTTTGCTCATTTTTTATTTAATGTGGAACTCTCCTTTGTTGCTCCCTGAAGCGGGAGCCGGTGTGCACGTACTACAGGTGTAGAGTCAAAAGAAAAGAGTCAAGTTCTTATTTTATATATGCATGAAATTGGGCATGAAGGTTAAATGATTATGAATAGTCTTTTGTTGTGGATTCATGGATCACTGTTGGCTTTCACTATTGTTTGTCATCGCATGGTGAATGTGTAAAGCAGGATATTGTAATGAGTTTTGACTGCGTTCGTTTTTTTCCACCCCTCTAGGATTGTCGGAGATACCTCGGGATATAATTGAGTCATACCATTGAATACAGAAACTGTGGCACAAGGTTTTCCCCCATCCTCTTGCACATTCAAACAGCTCCCTTGTGCTTCCCATTTACCTACACTTTGAGTTTAGTCCATAGGGATTTAATAGGTGTGATGTCACCTGGAGTTACCTGCATTAAGCTAGAATAGTTGTTGCCACAGTCCTACACTGCTCCATACATCATCTGGCCAATCAAAGAATGACTGCTGCATCTAGACTTTAAAATGTGGCGTCTTTGCTTTCCTGGGATCAGACTTTGCAGGCGGCCATGTTTCCACTAGGGATGTCACTACAACTTGTTTTCGTTTTTTTACCGTGATATGAAATTGGTACGGAGAATCGTGGAATTTCAGTGTTATTGGTATCGACTACTAGATTTCTGGTGTCATGACATCCCTAGTTGCCACATATAAATGATGTAAGAGCGTAGTGATATCGGGAACAGACTCCAAAACATTCCAGTAGGCAGATAAAACGACATCTAGGTTGTCTTAATCACTTGTTTAGAAGTTACACATAGTACTACTGTATCAACCACATTTCAGTGGCTACATGTTGTCTGATCACATCAAAATATAGACATTGAAATGCTGTTCTGGGTAGATGTCTCAAAAACCTAAACTTCTCAACCAGATGGAGTCATTTTCAAGGATAAGGATAGTGATGTTTTATATTTGTATTATCGTCATCAAATCCCATCAAAAGACCAAAACCAACATTTAATTTACCTGCATAGTCAAAGCCTGATACGGAGCATTACTGTTTTCCATTTAAAAACACATCGATGTCTCACTGACACACTGTTGCACTGGGTGACGTATTCCGTCATTGTCTTGTTTTAACTCAATCCCACATACAGTGCGTCCTCTGGCCGCAAACAGTCAATTGATCATCAAATGTGTATCAGCTGACAGTAGTCCCCAGCTAAATGTTCTATTTTCTCATGTTTGAGTAAGTTTTGTTAAAAAACACTACAGTTCCCAGCAGTTTTAGCAAATTACTAAGCGTTTTTTTTAAAGTGAAACTTTTAAGAGATGTATGTCTTTAATACATGGTAGATTAAATTGTAAAGTAAATATTGGCTAATGCATTGTTGACAATAAGAAGAATATAAAACACTTATGCACTATAGCTTTGAAATACAAATTTGCCTCTGAAAGCACAACCTATTGCATCGTCATTTGGCCCTCCATGAGAGTTTTTGTGTCCATCACAGAGATATAACTTGGGATGCAGACTTGACAACGTGCAACTAAACCTGGTAAAGTGTTCAAGCTCCTTGCAACTGGTAATATAAGATACTAATATCTATCCAGACAAAATAGCACAGTTGTTGTTTCATTCCACTGTGAGCAATAGTTGTAGGCTTTATGCATTCAGGCTGTGATACTGGGACTAAACACAACAAGAGTTTTTTAAACATCTGTTGTTTTCCATTTGTCAGAAACACCTGCCCAAGCTGCTCTCCTCTCATCCACCCTTCTCTCTCCTTCCCTCGCTACATCTCCTCTGTTCTCTTTGCCTGAGTCATCTGGTAGTGTTGCAGCACAGCCTCCAGGGACTCCGTGCCCACCTCTGAATCATAGCTCACCTCCTAAAAGGTTAATAACCTAATGAAAAGTCAAGGGCATCTGTTTCAGCTGTGCCACAGCTGAGTGCTGGGGAGGCAAAAAAACGGGAGAGAAACTGCCAGGGCGGTGTATTGGATTTTGATTTAAGTAAACAAAGGCGCTCACCTACTGGAAGGACTGATGGTAAGAGCAGTGGAGCTTTTGTCTTTTTTTTTTATGAAATCAGGAGGTCAAAGGGCACCAGGGTTGTTTGTGTCTCCCATTAGGATTTTGTCTCTGAAGTGTCTGATGGTGTGCGACCAAATATTATGAAAAAAAAAGGGTGTCAGGCCACACTGTCAAAAGACAAATGATTCCCTTAACCTTTTGTGATGGGAATTGAATCTTTTGCTCTGTCTGGCGCAGACTACTATACTTCTTCGCACGGTGTTACATTATGAGGCACTTTTTATTTCATCCAAAAAGAACAGTTATCTCTGAAAAGGGGAACAGAGGCTCGCACATTTAAGAAGAGTTGGTGTTAATTTACTTGCCTTGTTCATGAGGTTTCCTCGCTTTAACCCTCTGAGAGTTAAAATGATCCACCTGTAGAAAGTCTGTAGACTGTAGAATCAGTGAGTCATGCTAATTAGCAATTACATCCACAATCACCCATGGTAATTCACTTAGGAGGAGGTCAGTGTGATTCATTCTCATATTCAGAAACTAGAACTGACGTGAAATTAATGCACCTAAAATAAGTGGTGTTTAAGAAGCACACTTTTCACACACTGTGGCAGCCACAGTAATCTCTGTACCGGCTTTTTATTTTATTCAGTCCCTAAATACACACACACACACACACACACACACACACACACACACACACACACACACACACACACACACACACACACACACACACACACACACTCTCTCTCCCTGTTTGAGTCTGTGGCTCTCTCAGGCTCTATTGTCATTGAAATCTAATTTCTCTCCAGAACAAAGATCCAATCTCTGTCTCACACACGTCATGGACGATGTCTACTTGATTTTCCATTTGTTTCTTCTCCTGACTGCACACTTACAACCTTTGGCATTTACTTCAAATGCAATCTGCAGCAAGGGACAGATTCAATATTTGGGAAAAGTCAGATAACATCATGCAAACTATAGTTTGACTGATACTTGATATTTGAGGCCATTTCAGAAAAATCTTTTTTTACATAAACTCATTTGTTTTTACACAATTTATTAAAGGCTGCATTTAAACTTGTGGTCTAAAGTGTCTCGTATCTGTTTAAAATCCTGATGAGATTTAAAACACTTTCATTCACACTTAGCCACATACTTTATATGTGTCTCCATTGGCCTGATCACGAATCTGATGGCAATCTATCTTGCTTTTCTCGGACTGAATGCAAATGAGGGTCAGCCGTACTCGGGTCCAGACTGTGATGGTGACGCACCTGAAGTGCCAAACATGCCGGAAGAAGAATAACTCAAGCGCTGAAGCAGTTTAGTTACAGCAATAAAAGCTTTGCTTGCCAGCTAACAACACAAATACAGGGATGAATCATATTTACTATGGTGAGACAAAAGTATTATTGTCTTCACAGGCTCACAGTCAGGCCGCTCCATCTCCCCACACAGATCATTCAGCTGTCAAACTGACCACCAATCAGATAAACGCTTCAACAGCTCACGGTCTTCTGTGTTTGTGTCTTTTTCCTGTCACTTTAATGAGACGAAGAAAGGGCGGCTGATTTCAGTGTGTTTTTGGCTGCTTTTATCACAGAGGATAGACCCTGCAGAGGATACTTCCACAGATATCTGGCTTGAGCGTGAAGGGGTTTGAACTTGTATCTTTTTTGATATTTGATATCTATCCAATATGCACTAAGTGTAAATAGGGTCCAAGATCATTTCAACCAGGTCTATTCTTTGTGCTGACACGGTTTCAAAACTGCATCCAACATATCTTTGTCAATGTAGGCTGACGCTGTAAACGTAAAAAGTACGAAGACTACCAAGAATGGGTAGCAAAGGGAGTTAACCAGTTGAAAAGACCACATGGGCCCATTGTTGATCTCATGCTTTCAAAATATGAATGGTGGGATGAATGTGGTTTCCCGGCAGGAGGGTCATTGGTCCAGGACCAAGCTCAAAACCATGGGAGATCGTGCCTTCTGCTCCGCCGCTCCCAGATTGTGGAACGCTCTCCCTGAACATCTGAGGACACCACAGACTGTGGATGCTTTTAAAACAGGCCTAAAAACCCATATTTTGGGTTACTTTGTGCTGCAACTCTTGTATGAAAGGTGCTATACAAATAAAGCTTATTATTATTATTATTATTATTATTATTATTATTATTATTATTATATTATAATGTACTGTTATATTGTCCCGACCGATTTATCAGTCTAGCTCTTATTCACATTATTTACAGTTTAGAAACCCATTTAATATTTAGCATGACAGTTTAACAAGAAGCCACACTTTTAGGGTGTATTCACAACTAATATGCATAAAGAGTGGCGCACACTACTGGGAAGCTTAAAACACATTCAAATAGCAAACATCTGTGGGGAAACAGAACACCTACTAATATGTCTTTTCTGTGACCATACGTAATTGTAATGAGCAATTAAGAAGACCATTCAGAGAAGAAAAGACAGCACACAATCCATCACACTGTTCAGATGCCCTATCAAGAGATTACTTGATAAGTTGCCCTGCCTAATCTAGTTAACACGGTCATTTTTCAGATTTTAACGATTCATTTCCTCGACAAAGTCCTGTCTGTGGACACTCCTGGTTCTAAATGGGAGAGCCAGGCCAGCCACATTGATTTTACAGAAATGCTTCTCTTGTTACTGTGAGTGTATCTGGAAAAACTCCAATTGTTTAAATACACAGCAGGTGCGTCACGAGTTCGATTGTAAATGGAAAATTGATCGGAATGAGCGTTCGATTTCGATCCTTCAGATCAAAAGCGGGATCGACGATTCTCACAGTATTTCTTTTTTCGTCTGAAGGAAAAACCAACAACAACAGCGACGCAGTGCATCTTACAGTGCCCCCAGTGCACAAACATCACACTGTATCTTCCTGGGAGCCTACGCCAAATTAAAAAAACAGTGTAGCTCCCTGGTAGACTGCAGCTGCACTTTCCGAGACACCACGGCCACTTCCAGAGTCGTGGATGACGGAGCAATAAGAGAACATCCTCCTGCTTCCCTGAAGTCCCCGTGTGGCAACATGTTGACTTCCCCTTGAGGAACGTGTCGTTGTAAAGTTCAGGTTCTGGTGGCAGCTGTTGTTGTAAAATATCCTTCTGCCATCTAGTCGCACCTTTTTGTTTTTGTGTTGCTTTGTTCCCTGGTGAAATAAGTTATTGTTATTACATTTCAAATAAACGATTTCAATTTAAACAAATGATCCGTTGATCTTTACGAATCCAGACTCGAACAATTGCATAGCCGACTGTGATGGAAAGTCGAATTGAATCGTGGATTTGGAGAATCGTGACAGCGCTAATACACAGTAATCGTAAGATATTGATGTTTTGTTACATGTAAATACTGTGTATGTCTGGTCAGTGTGTCCAACCAGTCAGCAATAATTAATTGAAGTACCCTGAACCCAGTGCAGTCATATACACACCGCACAAATCCTATGAATTTTCCCATCTGCATTTGCAGATAAACAAGAAATCCAATCCAGAGGCTTTGCTGCTTAAGCTCAGAGTTCAATTCCAGCTGACAGAATCAGAGGAGATTTTCTTTTGCAAACTGAACTTTCACCATTAAGCGAGGAATGTGAACCAGCAAACCTGGACATGGAGTAAATTGCATCAGATGCTATCATCAATCTCTGTTGGCAACATATCTTTAAAATGTACTGGAGCCAAGGAGCTGGATTGTGCTGTATCTCAGTCACACAGGTCTCTTCAGAAAGTCTTGTGTGACAGGCCATGAAAGACCCTGTGTAAGCTTGTGTAACACACATGTATTATATAGAGTCATTTTGTATTCTCTCTCCTCCCTTTCATACTGCAGCTCTTGTAGGCTTTCTTTTTACTTTTTAATACTTTTATGTATCACATGGAAAGAATTGCAACAAAGCCTGTATGATCTCCTGTGCATCATATAAGCCTACCCTGTGTCCACTTATCATACTATAATGACAAGAATCTGTGTGTTGTGTGTTGTGTGTTGTGTGTATGATCTCGCCAACCTTCGGACCATTATACTTCACGCCTGGCGTGTGTGTTGCTGAGGGACCCGAGGGAGTGCAGTGCCTCTCGTGAAGTTATGTGGCTCAGCGGTTCTGTAGAAAAACTGCGACAACCCAGTCAACCCTGCTGGTATGTAATTAGCGCTTGCACTATAGACACTTTGGTTAGCGCATGCGCAATAAACACGCATCACAATCCACACAAACGCACAGCCACGTCCGCTAACGGCCATCATGGGATGTGTCTGCGTGTTTTCTTTCACAAAGAGCGCGTTTTAAATTTTAAATTGTCTGCGGGACGACCCCAAGACACCGCCGCCATTATGTGTCTTTCCAGCTTTGCTCCCCCATTTAAAAACTTAGCCAGGCGCTCTATAAAAAATATATTATATCTGGACTGTATATCAAAACCTCTACCCAAGACACACAAATGAGCGAAAGAGAAGGTGGTCATAAGGCCAGAGAGAGGTCGAGTGGGTCAATGTATCCCCCATGAATAGCTCAGGGAAATTTAGCTTAGCTTTCTGAAAATGTGGCCCCCTGAACAAAATAGCTAAATAGCCCTGGTCTATGGTGTAGGCCAGTCTAAACTTCAACTTTCTTCCAAACCTTGGACATAGACCTTTAATGAGGCTTTGACTTTATTGAGGCCATAAAATGTTAAATGTTCATGTCAGCTTCTGCCCTCATGATGCGTAGACTGTAGCACTGCTGCAGTAAGCACGTGGATAGACTCACTTCAAAACCCACGAAGCAGCAGCACGAGCACATCCCGAACGGACACTGCACTAGAACTCAACAATTTTAGACCAAGTTCTTTTATCACAGGTTTTTAGAAGATGGAGCTCCCCCCAAGTAACTGCTTTGAAGAATAACAACAGTATTATTTTGTTATAAGTCAATCTGCCTTTAAAGCCCTTCACAGCACCAAAACAGCTACCAATAACTTCCCTAATGATCTACTACTGGCTGCTAGTGTTGAGGATTGCTCTATTTTAATCACTCTTGATCTCGTCAGTGCCTTTGATTCAGATGATTGCTCCATTTTACTTGATGAGTTGACACCACAGGCATAGTTTTCATTTAAACCTCACTGACAGGGCTTTTCCCGCATTTTCATCTTTTGTTTTTCTTCTGTCACCAAGGTCCGATTCTAGGAATTTTATTTGATGTTTACAAATGAAATCGTGTAGTGTGAAAGGAACAGCGAGCAGGATATATTGAGCAGGAACCCACAATGACCAATGAGTTACCGACACGTTAGCTTGTAGCAGTAGCTTGCACTAGCCCCGTTTGAGACTAAGTATAAAACTTTATTTCCTGTTAACGCTGCAAAATGTATAAGCCATGCTGATTCCGTCTTCTCAGCCTTGACTTCATCCACAGTTTCTTTCTCTTTTCTTGTTTGCACATGCAAGTGCAACCTGCTGACGTCTGCTGCCATGCTGCGGTTTTGTTTTTTGGTTTGATCACGCAAGTTTCTGGAATCGTCCGTCTGAAATCTTTTAGTATAAGGTTTAGTATATGGTCCTGCGTCTGGACTGAGTCCTCTGGTGGATGCGTTCTTCTGATTAAAATATTAAAGTAAGTTGATCCTTCAATGGAAATGTTGTTCCTTCCTGGCATGAAGAACAATGAAACTAATTTGACAGCTAGTGTACACAATTTGCTGTTAAATATTGTTTTAATAGTTCCTTCTGCAGTCTTCAACCTTTACTGGAGGTGCGTTTAGCTCACTGCGTAGCTGAGTGAGAGCCCCCAAATCACTAATACATCGTAAACGACATCCTTTTTAAAGGTTAGTCCTAAATTAACTACTCATTTTGAAAAATGGAGCAAGCAAAGAAAGAAGGCACAAACTTGACAAACACTGAGGTTTAAGCACTGATAAATGATGTTAAGCTAAACCATAACAGGGTTTAGGGTTAACAGCTGTTAACCCTAAACCCTGTTCTCACAGTTGGAAGGGATTTGTTGCAGCCCATCGATGTGGTGTTGGTGCAACTTTAAATACAATATTTATTGAGTCCATATCCATGTGTGTATCTCAGAGAACATCTCGTGATCTCCTGGCCTCTATAATGAACAACACATTACCTTTCAATATGCTGCCTAGTGGACCCATTTAGTTTTGCAGTACATAAAATACGTAATATATGCTCCCGACAGTCATCCTTAATAAACAAAGCCATAATTGTTCTACGCTTGTCAACATGTGTGATTTGTGCACTGGACTCATGGGAACTGCAATTGCAAGATAATATGCAAGCTTTGCATCAGCACTGACATCTCCGGCCAGCGGTGCATGACCTCTTTTATTTGAGCGTCTTTGCTTCTGCAACAAAGACAGACATGAATTGAAGATGGCCTTTGCTTGATGTCAAACTCATCACAAGGGTCTCTAGTGCAATCTTGTTTTCCTACCACAATGCCCAGATTCTTTGCAAAGATGAGAACAGTTTTAAAGTTTATACATTTTTTAGAAAGGGTATAAAGTCTCGAGTCATCTTCAGTTTCCTGCCAAAACCTTAAAAAAAGACAATTTACAAGCAATAGTAGGTATCGAAAAGGGCATTTTTAATAATGGGGTATGTGGCGAGGTAGAGGAAGAAATACTTTATTACAATAAACCCTGTGGAGTTCTAGTTTCTGTTCAGAACTAGTGAGTTATTGACTCGTTTTGACATTTTAAGAGCACCTGCCACCATCAGATCATCTTGGATATTCTCCTGGTTTGAAAAGCTTATGAGTAAATGTCTCTTTTACCACATCACACGTAGCTCATATATACAGTTCGTCTTCATCGGTCATCATAGAGTCCTAAAAGTGCTGTGGGTGAACTTGTAACCTCACATGTGCATACCCTTCTCTATGAAAAGTGAGCAAAGTCCATCTGCTGACGATGATAAGCCCTAAAATACACTAATTAGAGTCAGAATCTAGTCTCCAACAGATTTTCTCCTGAATTGTTTATATTAATGTGACCTGTGAACAAAAGGCATAAAGGCGTCATACAATGTCTTATCAGGACTGTCAGTGATTTTAGAAAGCGTTGACATCCGATATTAAATGGATTTAAGGTTAGTAAAATATTTGGAGTGCCATGTTTATTGTTGGATGGAAGAAATCGTGGTAGACAGCACACAGCTGCAAATCTTAAATAATGTATCGGGTGCACAGTGGTGGCAAGGATCAATAGAAACAAAGCAGCACTCACAGATATAGTGCCTTCTTATTTGTTATGGGCACAAAACAAAGGTGTTTCAGCTTCAAGCCATCAGCAGCGTGACGCTGACAGCTGAAACACTCTGGTTTTGTGGCCATAATAAATAAGAAGACCCTATATCTGTGAGTGCTGTGGTTTGTTTCTATGGAATGAAACAATCCCCTATTATTTATTTATATATATATTATTTTTTTTAAATTACCTTTTGTGTTCCAAGTTAAATCAAATCCGAGTCTCTACTCCGCCTTGTCTTTCCTGGTCTTAGCCAGCTGTGAAAAGCCGGAGTCATCAACCAACACCAGCACCAGAAAGCCAGATCCTGACATTTAAATAAGAAATGATGCAATTCAAAAGAAATGCCGGGCTCCATAGGAAATCTGATAACACAGAATAGCTTTTACCCCGATTTCATAAAGAGGTGCGCACTTGAAGGAAGCATTATTTTTATCTTCTGTGCTACATTGCCAGAAAATTAAATATTCATGGTCTGCTTTCCCCATATTTACATACAATGTGTTTTTTTCCTCTGTAGGTTTTCTTGTAGGTTGTTTTCAAGGATACTGTTGTTATCACGCTGATTCACTAACCTCTCCTTTAATTGTGCAGTTGGATTTCGAGTGTTTAATATGCTCTGGCACTTGAGCGCTGAATGAAACAAGCAGAAATGTATGTAAGGGAAGTTCCCTCTTGGATTTGTGCACCTCAGACATTTGAAAGTGAGACCATTGTCATGTAACTTCACTGTCAAAAGACAGCAATGGATGAATATTTCATCCTTTGCTGTGGACCGAACCTCTCCAGTCCCCGTAAAGATGTTCACTGCATTAAAACACTGTTCTGCCCCGTGGTGCCTCCTGTATGGAGGGTTTGGATTGTTCACCAGTGCAAGTCATAAATCTGCATCTACATATACATATATATACATATATATATATATATATATATATATATATATATATATATATATATATATATATTAAAGTACTGCTTATATGTTACTGCGTCAACAATAATGAGCCGATAATAAGATGATATAACACTGACCATTCTGCATAATAATAATTATTTCTTTTAATACTTTACATGTTGTTGCTTATACGCGTGTACTTTTACTTAAAGACAGTTTTGAGAGCAGGACTTTTACTTGTAATAGAGTATTTTCATTTTGTGGTATTGCTGATTTTCCACCACTCAGTTGCAGCAGAAGCATTCTAGTCCTGAATGTTTAAAAATGTCTTGGTAACTTTTTGGCTCATACAGTATGTAGTACACATGGTGGTGCGTTCACAGCTCCCCTGCCCTGCACCACCACTCTGCAGCCTTATTCCCCCGAGGCCACCGCAGCATTATGAGGTATGAAAACAGCTCCTCTCAAGCCATTTGGCTTCCTGCAGAAAGGTTGCCACAAATCCGCTCTGCACCCGGGCTGGAGGAGCTGTGAAGCGTGCCGGGGTCTTACAAGAGGGTGGGATCTGTTGATGTTATTGTTGTTTTTTCTAAATAAATCCTCAGGCTATGAGCCGTTGTCCCATGCATCTTTTCTCTAATGAATATTGCATGGATTCCAACTTGACTGGCCTGCCAGCCGCAGTCCTTAATAAAATCACCGTGAAATGGTGAGGTAAATTATTCTCTCACTGCGGTGGCAACAATTAATTATTCATTAGGAGCTTTTCAGACAGTTGAGGCCTACATACCTTTCCTGACAAAGCTTCTGATGTCAACGCATAATTAGCATTCAGAGAAAGTTCTGTAAGGCAGGAATATAAGATTGTATGTATCTGTCGAAGAAACAGATGTATGAAATGCAAATGGTATTGTATTACAGGGTTCTTCACCTCTTCAGAACTTTGCTTTTGCCGTATTTGTCTCCGAATTACCATTTTTATTCTCTGAAAAATGGGAAATTATGATGATGGATGTGGTCGCTTTGCATGCTGCGGCTCTTAAGCTAAAGAGGACAAGAGCACACGTTGCACAAGGAACTGGTGTGTTGATGTTTTCAGGATTTAAATCAAATTACTGTGCTGACCGCTGCACTTCAGGGTGTTGTATATATTGTGTTGAATGTCAAAAGAAGTACATCTACATGTAGAAGAAGAGGACAACCTGGGTCATCCTTTCTAAGTAGTCAACAAATTGTGTTTCAGAAGAAGACCGAGGTAGCGCTTTGGCTGCATAATCCATTATTTTACTCAAGCACACACAGCATTTTTATGTGTCTCCGTGGCGAAGAAGCGGCATCCTAAATTCCTGTACACACCTCAGTACATTAATTCGAGCGGGGAGTGCTGATGGCTTTTATTTGCAGCACGGACGCTCTGGGTCTCCTGCGCTGTTGAAAAACCCTGCATACCTACGCCACACTCTGATGCCCTTTGTCTAACCGTGGGAGTGGAAGGAGCAGCTACTTTGCATGGAGCAATTCTCAGTCAATTTTCCCAACTTCCTCAAGTGGAAAATGAGCAGAGCACAGATAAGATGCGAAAGTGCATTGTCGACTGTGTCGTATATCTGCTTTATGAAGGCATACAGTGAACACCCTGTATAAGCAGGGAACCGACTGTGAATCGAATCACATTGCATAAATATTCTCCCATGAGCTCCAACGTAATGTGGCCGGCTCATCCGACCATTTCTGCCTCTGATTCTATTTGTTGTGCTTTCATTAGGTATTAGTCAGTATATATACTTCAGTCTTCAAGCTGACAAAGCTATATAGTCATGACTTCATGGATAAATGGATTTACTAAACTCAGAATAAATGCTTGCGATGCAGCCGTGGCATTGCAGAGACACTAATGGATGCAGCTGAAACCAACACCTAACTAGAATGAATGAGTCATTGACCCAAACAGTCACACAATGATGAGATTTAAATTATAATAATAAGATATAAAGGGGTTTAAAACCGTACAGCGGTTGGATCGGCACTTCACCACTAAAATAGCTGCTGAATAATGTAAAACGTGTTCTTATATATTTTTTTTAATCGTCAGAATATTCTCCCTTTTTAGCCACGCTAGCGACAGAGCTCTAAGGACGGAAAGGATTGCAATGAAATTTGCACAGGCATTCGTGGTTCCCGCAGGATGAATCCTAATGAGTTTGGTCCCCTGAGCTGTCATCTACTGTACCACCACGAGCAGGTTAACATTTCTCTTTTTAGAGACATGTCTTGACATCTATTAGATGGATTGCCATGAAACTTGATTCACACATTCGTGTTCCCCTGAGCATGATTATAAAATGTCCACTTCTAATATGTCTTCATGGCTTGTGCAGGGAAATGACAGGAACACAAATCAACACATGGTGTACACATGCCAACTGCAGGCAAAAGAAAATACAAATGAATGCAAAACATAATAATAATACAAAACAAAGTGCGTAAGAAAACAATTATTAAGCAAAACTAAATGCTTCTAGTTCAAAACATAAATGCTATTTGACAATGTGTTCAACTGCCAGTTTTGTTTTAAAGGGTGATAAGCCGCCGAATAGAGAGTAAATGTTGGCTGTGGCACGGGACAACTTCAGGTCACCTTCAACCACTTATAGGTGTTCCCTATATTAAGAAATATGTATATATTTTTAATTATTATATTTTCAGGGATTAGGGTCTGGTACGGCGGACTCTGTGTTTACTATTCATAGATTTCAGAAGAGGCAGACAAAAGAATTGAGTGTCTGGTACAAATGTTAAGTGACCCTCCACAGTGTACGCTGAGGAAAAAACTTAATTTCAGACCCTGGTGATAA
Organism: Cottoperca gobio; assembly: GCF_900634415.1. NCBI lineage: Eukaryota > Metazoa > Chordata > Actinopteri > Perciformes > Bovichtidae > Cottoperca > Cottoperca gobio. The sequence goes on from NC_041359.1 coordinate 22,836,426, forward strand.
GTCTTTCAACCATAACCTTTAAAGAAATGTCTTGTTAAAGCCTGAAACTACTTCTTTAATCTTTTGCTTTGAGATTTTATTAAGAGGATTGAAGCTACACCCTGCTACCAGTCTATAAGCAGGTGTGAGTATACTGGTAAGAATTAAGAAGATTACCTTTAATGTAGAATCTTCTCCTTGTTTTATAGCCTTTTGAAGCCTCAGATTTTCTATTTGGTGCAAAATAAACTTTGTCCACAAGATGTCCCCACATTAATATATTGGTAAGTTTATGAGTCTCACAATTTGGTTTTACTAGTTTTAATTTAGAAATGCCTAAACACCCTACTAAACAGTTTATTCAGTGTGGAAGGATCTGCATGAGGATGTCCTATATAAGCCCACCCTCCCTATTAAATGGACTTGCCACTCTGTAAAAACTGCAGAGCATATGAGCTGGGCTCAGTCTGTTGGCCACGCAGGAGGAGAAGATAATAAAGGGGAATTCAAATGTTATGCTGGAGTTATGTGCTCATTCCAGCCTTCACTGAAGCTGGGGCCCGAGCCAAAGAGTCCCGTGGTGTAACAGTGCTCTTGTCTCTCAAATTTTATCACTCAATAGACATGCCATCTGGCCAGCCTCAGAGGTGCACAGAGACTGATCCAAAATAGAAGCAGCAATAGAAAAGGTCAGACACAGAGTAAAGGCATCTGTAAAATTACTCTCTCTTGGCATCGCAGCGTAACACTGACAGATTTAGTGCAAATCTTTGATGTCTTTTCTATAAAGAGGAGGAAAATGCTTTGGTCACAAATGAGGGTGTTCACTTTTATCGCCGGTAATAATAATAACATTAATGCCTGTATCCTCTCGATAATAACCTGTTCCATGTCCTTGATATGTAAAAAATAATTGAAAGGAACAATGGGAAATTGCCTCTTAAAAAAGATTTGATTTGGACAAAGAGCCAGAGCGGCAAGGCCACCAATAGCAGGAGATAAATCTGCTGATGCACCTTTTCCTGCATCACAAATCCCCGTGATTACCCCAGTCTTCTGTGTTTTGTGTGAATGATTTGCTTGGGCTTCATCAGCGACTCAGTCATTCAAAAATGGATCCATCCTAACCTCTCCCCGTGAAGGCACGCTCGGGCTTGAAAACTCTGATCTATGGTACTGCAGCAGGAATTGACCCTCATCGGATAAACCGCTCCAAATTGCCTCCTTGATATATAGCTGGCCCTTGTTACCGCTCTCCCCCCTGTCAATTTTCCACATTCCCCTCAAGGTCAGCTCTCCGTGCTGTTGGACAAAGTAGCAGAACAGCTCTCCTCTTACTGCCTGCCTACATCACATCCAGCGCTCGTGCCTCCACCCCTCTGCCCCTGGGATCCAATCACAATTCAGATACCTTAATGACTACAGCCACCTTCCTGCATCACCACTGGGGCTGGAGGAGCGTGTTAACAACACAAGATGACTTCAAATCAAGGCAACGCAGAGCTTAGAAATACTATTAAACCCTCAAGGCATTCAACCATCTCTCGAATGCATATGATACCTCAGATGGGCTTTGATTATAAAACCCACATGACCTTAATCATTTCATATGTCAGCGTAGTCTACAGGGCGGCAACTAGTGATTGCAAAAACAACATGACACTTGTGTGCATCCCTGAACGTATTGATTTAAACTAGGATGTGTTTTATTGCTTATGAGTTTGTTTGTAAGAGGAAGAATATGTTGTTTCTTATTCTCAGATCATTTCACTGTAAAAAGGAGCAGGAAAGAAGCCCTGCAAAAGGGAATTTGTTGCCCTCCCACCCCTTCAATCTACACCATGGGCCTTCTATTGCTCGCCTCATTTCCTTAAAAGCTTCTTCATCAGACAATAGGACCCCTGTGAAGACGGAACATGCCCCGCCACGGGTAATTTGTGTGTTTACACAGGAGCTGCAGCAGTTTGATGTGTGACATATCACCACTAGGCCGTACTTTCCCCACACTGTTGCATAAACTTGTTCTAACTCATCTAACTTAACTTAATTTCTTTCCTCCAGACAAATCTGTGTGCTTTGTGTGGGATGTGTGTTTAGATCAGATTAGATTTCTAATTTTTTTAATTAGATTAATCTCTAATGATCCCTGTAGGAAAATTGCATTGTTGTATCTGCAGGAAATAAGTTTTAGAAAACACTGGAGCAGGAGCAGAGCATATTGAAGATAATACAACAGATAAAAACACCCAGTAAATACAAGATAAATGGTCTTTGTTGCAGAATTAGGTAGGAAAGAGGGAATTCGGATTTATGTAGAAATTACTTTTAATACAAGGTACCCTTTTTCTGAGTCTTTGACCACTAGTAGCGCTATGAAGCAATGTTATACTGAGTAAGTTGAATCTTGCATGAGCATGGGGACACGGGCGACGCAATACACATTCCTGTCACTGGTTTCACTTTATGCTACTGATTGACAGGTGGTGCTGGTTACATGCAAAGCAGTGCAGAAATACATCAGCAATAAGATCATGCAAAGGAGATGATGAAAAAGACTGCAAGCTAACAAGCGGAAGGAAGTATTGTGTAGCCAGATATCTGACAGCACAAAGGAGTGCTTGAAGTGCTCCAGAAGAGAGAAAGTTCACTGTGTGTGATTGATGGAAGGGGAGGAGGCCTGTAAACAAACACAAGATCAAAACAAAGCTTGTGTGACCCAGGTTTTTCTCAGAAACCACCTTTTGTGGCGTCCATTAGTGTGTATCACTACGTACTATGTGTGTCTCAAAGCCTGCGTGATTACATTGATAAGTGTTCTGACTACTTATAAAATAAAATACCTCTGCGCATGTTGTCCTGGCACAGACCTGTGTGCAGGTCACATTATGACGCACAGTCACCCGGCTGTCGAGCCACACAACACGGGGAAAATTAGAAAGATTAAATTGTGTAATGGCATTAATGCACCCGGGTTACTTGAAACTGAATGCGGTAGCTGTTGTATTGATTACCCAGGATGCCCCTTCAACTTCATGTTGACACAGCTGGCTGTTATGATACATGATCAGGTTCATTATGAAATTGCCATGGTAATACATTTTATATATCTATAGAAATTCGGAGAGAAATAAATAATGCTATCAGTCAAAGTCGTCTGTAACTTTGTTAATTGTGCATTTTGTTTAGTTTTTTGGCAAACATTCATTTGTGTGTGGGGCGTTCAGGAAGGAACGGAAATGATTTAAGAGGCGCTGGATTAATTACATGATATGATCATATGTGTATTATTAACATGATATGAATCATTAACTTTTATAATACGGTTATCCTCAATACTGGTATATCACAACACCCCGAGTCATCACTATATAAAGAATAAACAGCTGGATGTGGGATTACTGAGCAAGCAGCCATCCATCCATCCATCGTCCACCGCTTATCCGGGGTCGGGTCGCGAGGGCAGCAGCTCCAGTAAGGAACCCCAATCTTCCCTTCTCCGGGCCACATCCTCCAGCTCCGACTGGGGGATCCTGAGGCGTTCCCAGGCCAGTGAGGAGATATAATCTCTCCACCGAGTCCTGGGTCTTCCCCGGGGTCTCCTCCCAGCTGGACGTGCCTGGAACACCTCCCTAGGGAGGCGTCCAGGTGGCATACTTACTAGATGAACCACCTCAACTGGTTCCTTTCAACGTAAAGGAGCAGCGGCTCTACTCCGAGTCTCTCACAGATGGCTGAGCTTCTCACCCTATCTCTAAGGGAGACGTCAGCCACCCGTCTGAGAAAACCCATTTCGGCCGCTTGTACCCGTGATCTCGTTCTTTCGGTCATGACCCAGCCTTCATGACCATAGGTGAGGGTAGGAACGAAGATCGACCGGTATATTGAGAGCTTCGCCTTCTGGCTCAGCTCTCTTTTCGTCACAACGGTGCGGTAAAGTGACTGTAAGCGCGCAGCCAGCACATTCAAATATTTCCTTAAATCAGGAAATATCTAAATATGTATATATGTAATGTAATGTATGTAATATATCCAGACTTGACAAAGTAGGTAGTTGCTAACTTTTGGTACTTTTGGTACTTAAAAAGTAGGGTCAGTTCGATACCCAGCCATCGTTCTGTACATGGCCCTAGAGATAAAACTGACTTCTTTTTAAAGTCCAAAAATTGCATTTTATCTAAGTGTGATGAGTCCACCGCCTCAACACTCACAGATCTAATAAGTGGATTACATCCTTTAGTAAGCCATTCAAGAGACTAATGTCCCCTGAACTGCTCTCCTGAGCAAATGATGCATTGCTGTGGAAGCCGGAGCTGGACAGACCTTCAGTCGCTTTCAGGCTCGCCGACTCTGTTGCCTGGCGTTGTTCCACTGTAGAAAACATCTGCCAAAAGCTCTTTTCTGTCCTGAGAGGAACAGGGAGAAACACACACAGAGTTTATGTGAATGTGTGTTTGAGCTGGAAGTGCAGCAAGGCCATTTTATACAGTGTACAGGTGAAAGCTGCAGCCACTAACTAGAATAGATATTTTCCCACTTGTATGTGTGAGCTAATTGGCTTTTGCAACACTATGCCCTCACCCTGACCCTTAATGAAGATCCCGCTCTCTCTCGGTTCAGCAAGCCAGGATTTATGCCACTTTCATCTGCACCTCCATGCCTGGGCAAAAGGTAATTGCCTCTGACTTTTGACCTGTGAGTGTCAGTTCTGTGTGTCACAGTGCAATTATATTCAGTCCAGTCGAAGCTGGAGGTGGTGCAATGTTTATTTGGTTCCTGGTTACAATGCTGCTGTTGTTTTTGTAAAATAACTAACCTAATGAGACCCCATTCTCTTAGATGGCAGTTCAGATTTATTTTGTAATATCTGAGAAAAAGAGAGGGGGTACATGCTGTGCACTTTGATGAGGTGGGGTAAACCGTAAGATCAAGGCAGCTCCTAGAAATGAACACAGAACCCTGGTGGCGTATGTTGGCTGTGAATCGATTGAGAACGTAGAGCAGTTACTGCAGCTTAGTATACTGTATAGAAGCCGCGTTTCACATTGCTGAGTTAATCAATTTTAATCACATTACATCAGCGGCTCCTAACCACCGAGCTGCAGACTGAACCAGACCTGAGAACATTCGCTCCAAGGCAGAGAGAAAATATTAAGATTGAATGATTATTCTTAAACTTTGTAGACTTCTGTCTGCACTCGTCACTCTCTGACATGTCCACACCAGGACTAATTTTAAACTTAAGTATGTCACCAGTCCATTGGGTCATCAACCACTTCCACTCTCGGTCTGCATGTGCTGCATTCCCTATTTTTGCAACCGGGTAGCTAACATGAGCAAACATAGACTGCATAGTAGATGGACACCACAGCTCAACTTCTTGAGATGTTATTTGGAGCAAGAGTCTGCACAGAAGTGATCAGGGTATCCAGGTCCCACCCACACACCTGCCCGAGCTAATCATGAGCCCATCATGATCGCAGCTTGTTAGCCTTCGAGTTGCTACGTTAGCACCACGGTAGATGTTTGGCTATAAAGACACAACAACTAACCAGCTTTGAGCTAAATGCTTACATTCTCACAACGACAAAGCTACATGGTGACGTTAAGCAGGTACAAATGTTGCCAGATCTTAGTTCAGCTTGTTATTATACTAACATTTACAAATGAACAATAGACACAAAGTACAGCTGAGGCTGATCGGTCTCAACCCAAAGTATTGGACATATTGAAATCTTGACCTAATGACGGTGTTGCATGAAAGATTGCTGGATCAAAGTTATTCTATTTCATTCCTCGGGGACTTTGAATGTCTTTACCAAATTACATAACAATCCATCCAATAGTTAAAATGTAAACATCGTGGTAGCACTAGAGAAAAAGTGTGTGCGTACGTGCATGTGTGTGTGTGTGTGTGTGTGTGTGTGTGTGTGTGTGTGTGTGTATGAATGTTTATGTCCCAAATCAATTTCCATTCTTCACACTCTTGCACTTGTGAATAAATGCCGACCCAGGAGAAAACACTGAATTGTATGTGATGCTCTACTGCATCCTCTGTTTTGTAAAGCAATAAAAGTCCTTATTTGAGTGGGAAAAATGAGAGGAACAACATAAAACAACGTAACAGAGGGAAATAATGTTTAAAGGACGTTGAGAACTTGAAGGCACTTTGCAAGTATGCACAGTACACAGGCCTTTCCTTTCCCAAGCCCTGATACAGGCTGAAGAATAGCACCGCAGGGAGTTTTGAGAGACTAGATCTGACCGCTGAAGCGTTCAGAAATCTTGTTTTCAGGTGGATGAGGTTAACAATGTGTGTTGTTTAAGTAAACCAGATTTCTTATAGCCGCAATATTCAATTGAATAGCGCTTATAAATCAGCTAATGCAGGAAAATGTGAGTCTTAGAATGTCATCTTATCTCAGAGGGAGCAGACATTATTCAATATCCTCTCAGGTCACATACTTTAGGGCCGTGCAGTGAAATACTCTGACCTTGTGTGTGAGCTCGGCACACGAAGGGGGTGGAGGAATCATTGTAGGGGCACGGCACTAAGCTTCCCACAGCCAATAGGAGCTTGACTGACCTCAACATTTAGCACCATAGTGTCCAGATCATCCATGTGTGTGATCTGGGCACTGAATGAACTCAACTTTTCTTCACTTTAGTCACTTCAGATGAAGTCTGAGGCCGAGGTGCCACTGGCAACTTTTGGACTGTCTCAGTGGATATAGACCCAAAGATAACGTCTGGAGTATCTGTGAAACATATGCAGTGATTTTTTTCATTTTATTTCATAAATATTCAGAGACGCTCAGTCCCATTCAATGATGTCTGCAGTTTGTTAACGTGCCTCCGAGACGGCTGTTTATCCGCAGAGCTCATCTGGCCCTGTTCGAGAGCTCCTGCCAAGGTAAGACACTTGACACAGGAGACACTATGCACAATTAACATTTAACAGACATCACTTTAAAAGTAATTACCTGCATAAGTAGGCTATTTTCAACTAGATACGCATGAAGGATTTAGTGCTTTGTCAATGTTATAACAATACTGTGTGAGTGTGTGAGTGTGTGATTTCCCTCTACAAATATTTAACAAGCTATTCTCATTTATAATTAATAAGAGAAATTTACTAGATCTAATAAGTTGTATCAGAAACCTGGGGTCATAAAAGGCCCAGAGCATGGCTGCAGGGAGAATTAATGGAAGCTGTTAAGTTAGAAGAACATAAATGTAGTCAAAGATGTAAAATGTAACATTCATTCAACATTATTCCAGCGAGTTGTGATGCTTTCCAACCGTACCATATACTGTATCTATTTAATTCAGTGCACTGCTCTATTAATACTAATTAAAACTAATCTAAAACCAAGAATACATTTACACACCCTCTGTGAGATGATCTGTAGAAGAGGGGTCCTTGAAGGCACCACATAGAAGATATTTCTATATGGAGGGGGGAGCTTTGAATCAGTTGCCCTTCTGCCAGTGTTGGTCAAGTTCAACAAAATGGTTTCATAGCTTCATGTACCGAGCTCTGACTAAGTGAAGCATGTTAGCATGAAATTGTATCCTTTTTGGCAATGACATCAAGTCTTTTTGTGTCTCCATTTTTCTCACGCACCCTGCTTCGTGCTGGTATGTGTGTGTTGTCATGGCACGTCGACTGCTTTATTTAGACCTTTACAATGTGCTGTGGCTTAGCGTTGATGCCTCTGCCCATTTGTCGACTTAATTCATCTTCCAATACCTGGCTTAAATGAATTGACCGCAGTTTTCACTGAATTGTTTGCTGCTATTCTCTGCAATTTGAAGCCGAGCAATCGATCAATCAGTATGAAATTATCCGCTTTATTTATTATTTCGGCGGTTTTGCCGTTTTATCTGGAGTCCTGTCTGTCTTAACTATTTCTTCCATTCATCATCCAAAGTCAACCACTGAATTTTTCATTTGTTTAAAACCCAATGCTGTCTCTGCTGCCAGTTCAGAACATTTCCCCCAGCACACTGTCCTATTTGAGAGGCCGCCTGGTGGATGTGTGGTGACTATTCTCAGACAGAGAAAATCTTTCAACCAACCTTTCTTGTAATTGTGCAGACCCTGCGTTTCCAGAGTGGGAAATGTGACAGGTGTGAAGGAATATCCAGATCTGCTATTCATCAAAGGGGACAACAATGTCATAACTGTTATATATAATAAACCACCACATGAATCTAGTTCATACTTTAATGTAGCCTACATTGAACCACGAAGATACAAAATAAAGCATCTACAAAAAACTAGGAGTTCCACTGCAAAGAAAAAGTGAATGTTTTGGCTTATCGTATATAAGCTAATTGCTAACATCAATTAGGCTAATGGCATCACAAGCCTTTTGGTGATTTCTAACAAACCTTTTCATTTGATATGAAAACATTTACCATCATGAAAGGATGTTATAGATTGTTACAGATATGTACAGATTATTTGATGTATCTCGTACTTTTATCTTGGAACAGAGACAGGCTTCCCACGTTCAGCCTTTATGCTAAGCTAGGCTATGTACTCTAAGTTGGCGTGGAGGTGAAGTGTTTGTGAGTGTGAATGCATGAACTCATGGACACATGCACTTACATGGTCTTAGCTATTGTGAATTTGCGGTTGTTATATGTTATCTATATGCAAATTCAATGTATTGCACCCAAGTGGTTTACTATCTAAGTATTCAAAGTCACCCTTAATGTCTATACAAATAAATAAAAGACATAACTTCTTATATTTCACCTCTATTACCTTTTGCATATGTAGAATAATGCAGGAGGCACATTTACAGGTGCAGAGCAGCAGCTAAAGTCCCAGCTCAATAACAAAAGTTCTTTAACGCATTAAATATTCACTACTCGCTGCACACAACTGGCCAATCCAATAAGTTTTCAGAGCACTAAACCAATTCATCAACCAAATCAGGTCCTCCTTGGCTGAAAAACACTATATCATCACCCACTCCTGAGCAGAGCCCTGAGCTATTGAACAGTGTGAATTCAACCAGTGTTCACGGTCTGATCGATGTTTTCTCTGGATAGTCTCCCCAGTGTAAACAATACAGGAAGTTGTTTGACTCTGCAGATGGACTCTTATTCATCATCTCTAAAGTGAGACTGTGGGAGATCAGCTGTTGGGAGCTCAGTGAATATATGCAGAGAACAATTCAAAGCGAAGCAAGGTCAAAAACGGCATCCTTAATCTTATACTCTTTTATCTAGTGGGGGAAATATTTTTAGACAAATTTGATCTCTTTCCAAATCCGCATGAGTTATCAGCACAGTAGAGGTACTCGGGGGTATTTATAGGTCAGCGTTCAGAGAATGTACCATATTTTTGCACTTTTTTAGGGTTAATTTATACAGTGAAACAAGTAAGTTAGGTCTCTGAAGATGAGACACACAGGTCAGACGGCATGAGACAAGTGGAACAAATACAAAGGTCAATACTATCAGACAAGAATTTGCATTGATATATTTTACATAGAAGGTCAAATATTTTGTAACCAGTCACTGGCGCAACCAAACACTCACTGGGGGTTAAAGAGATAAAACTATGCCTAAAATTAGAAGGTGAAAATAGTTACACTTCTGCCGAAGCAATTTTGTTGTTTTTTTCTACTCATCCTCTTTGATTGTCTGTTTGACAAATACCGTGTTTTTTTCCTCAGCTTTGAAACATTTGACGTCAGCAGCTATGAACACATTTGTATCAAAGTAGCAAATTAAAACCTTCAGTTGAACTTGTGTGTGTCATCGGCCAACATTCATGGTGATTGAAACACGTCGTGTGTATCCTTGTCGGAGGAAAATAAGAGTTATAAGTCAATTCATTGAAAAATAAGATACATAATTTATCAAATCTATATAGCGACATAAATCGGTCAATCACCTACACAGCTCAGGTTTTAACTTTAGATCACAGCTGTGATACATGTGAGTATGTAACAGTCAGACTGTAGCAACACTATTAACAAACCTTTGCTCCAGTAAACACCCAAAGTGCACTGTTAATGATACAGAGTAGTCCAATATTAAATATAATATATATATATAATATACTGTTTACAAATATTCTTCCATTAAAAAAAATAATACAATGTGAATTCAGCTATAAGACTGATTCCATGTTAAAGTTCTTATACAATTGATTTACATTTAATATGTATTTACTCTCTTTAATTCCTTTTTAATTGTCCAATTATATATCAGTTGATGAAAGGCTTTATAACCATTTGGCTCTTTATGTGTGGATCATTTTAAACTCTTGCTGACGTTGATACAAAAATGTTTAAAGCTGTTGATGTTAAATGTTTCAAAGCTGAGGACGACACAAGTTTAAAGGGACAGTTCAAGTTCAAAAATAACATAGTATCCTCTTACCTGTAGTGCTATTTATCAATCTACATTGTTTTGGTGTGAGTTGCCGAGTGTTGGAGATGTCGGCCTTCTCTTGAATACAAAGGAACTAGATTGCACTCGGCTTGTAGAAATCTTTTTATTGTCACAAATGTACACAGCACAGCCCACACAATGAAATTTAGACTTTTCACCCAGCATTTAACCCCTCCTAGTATTAGGAGCAGTGGGCAGCTATTATATACAGCGACTGTCCTGTTCCCAAGCTAAGTCCCTGCGGACTGAGCTGCTGGTGCTCAATGTGCCGAAAAAACACATTTAGAAAACTCAACAGCAATGTCTCTTTCCAGAAATCATGACCCGGTTACTCAATTACTCAGTTTCATGTAGGAACTATTTTCTTTCTACCGAACTACACTTGCCAACCGTATCACCGCGCAGAAGGAAGCGTGCATCTACTCATCAACGACAGGCTAACCTGAGTGCACCTGAGCTAGCTAACGTTACCTCAACCCCTTTAATGTTTACATCTCACGCTGTCATGTGCACGAGCCCATGAGTGACAAGCCAACTCGCATGTAGTTCCTTTATATTCGAGAGAAGGCCGACATCGCTATCTTCGATATCTTCAACATTCTGAGTTTGGGGTTAACTGTCCCTTTTAAGTAACTAAAGTTTTTTATTTTTTTTGTTCTCTCCAGAACAGGTCATCATATCTTTAAAACGTGTTTTGTGAGTGAAAATGGCGCCCGCCGTCAGTGGTCCTGAAGGCTACACACCACCTGAGGGTGGCTGGGGATGGATGGTGGTAGTTGGGGCCTTCATCTCTATTGGCTTCTCCTATGCATTCCCTAAGTCCATCACTGTCTTTTTTAAAGAGATCGAGGCGATCTTTGATGTGACCAGCAGCCAGGTGTCCTGGATCTCTTCCATCATGTTAGCCGTCATGTACGCCGGAGGTGAGCTACGACCCAAAACACAACCTGCCAAACATGAGTTTCTTAACACTTCACATTTAGCGCATCAAGAAGATTTATAGATAGAATCAATTTCTGGCTCTTAGCGCAACTGTAAAAGATTTATTCCTGGAGTGTTAAAAGCCAATCCATTGCTCAAGTACAGACTTGCATTGTAGCCTTTCAGCCAGTTTTTCCACGAAGAGGCTACTCAGAATTATAGTGCGTAAATCAAAACAATACTGTAACTCCTCTATTGAAGTGTTGTTTATGAAAGTGCGTGTCTGCCTCTGGAGCACATGAATGGGCCGTGCATACTCGCTTATTGTTTTCCCATTGTGCTCCGACAGTGGGAGAGCACCGGTCAGGTGAAGATAAGGCTTTAGTCATGTTCGTGATATTCAACACGGAGAGAACGGAGTTCAAAGGAGCTCTCCTCGTCCCTCAAGACCGTCTGCTCTGAAATCAAAACACTACAGTTCTCTTTACTCTAATGTGTGATAAACTGGAAAAATGATGACTTCGACAACTTTTTCTAATCTCAGGGAACTTTGAGGAAAGTTGCTTTAGTCTGCCGAACTGATGTGAAGTGGAAAATATTACACCATATAAAACTACTTCAGATCAGATATTCTTTTCTGGTGTAAAGTTTATTTGCAAGATCTGAAAGCAATGAAATAAAAGTGGACATGGTATTTCATTGCAAGGCTAGTATTTCATTCAATGCATAGTGTTGCACATATTACATCTATACTTTTCTTTATATCATATATATGCTGCGTGACCTCTGCACAAAGCTTCTTGCAGGAAGCAATATACAAACTATTGTCCTCCTTATTTTTGTTCGTATCCACAATTTATTCTCGTTTCATTAGAACCCGTTGCTTTCTGGGATTCACCAATGTTATTTGTTATTGTTATTATTAGTAGTATTATTTTTGTTATTCTCTTAGGTAAGAGAAACTTCTACGAGCGGTCGAGAGCACTCTTACCAACATAACAAAAAAACTTCTAATTTTCACAATTTGTTTGTCCAATGCAAGAAAATATGCTTCAAATGTAACGAACATTAAAAATAAAAGGCATGAATATCGTATATTAAAATGGATTAGTATATGTTTTTGAGTAATTATAATGATTAGGCATATCTCTAATGCTTGGGCATGTGCACAGGGACAACACCTGCTCTTATAAAGGGTTCAGGGGGTGTTACCTATGCTAATAATATACAATCGGCCACACCCCTCTAATTAATAATCAATTGGGATTCATCATTCAGCACTCCTGGGGAAGAACAGATTTGGATGAGTATTAAGAGAGTTTGGTGCATCTGACAGATACTTCTGCTTGAGGCCCATAGTGCTGTTAACTTCAACGGTATTACAAGTCAAAGGCGAGCAAAACTTCACGTCCAAATTGGGCCCTCATTACTGTACAACAGAAGTACGCTAAAGTAATCAATGCTGCTTAGTGTTCAGCAACACATTCCCTTCAGTGATCAAAGGTTACGGAGTTACACTTGGATTGTTCTTCATTTGTCTTTCACTTCACAGTGCGTTCACAGTCACAGTGGACTCAATATGCACATTCAGGTGTAACATTGTTAATTAATGCAAATGTTGAGATGTAAATATACACAGATGAAAGCAAGCTATGCATGGTAATTGAAAGTAAGCGAGGAAATGCTTGTCAGCACTGTGAGTAGATGACAGCTGAGTCTGTTATTGTGTGTTAAACATTCTGAGCACATCAGCAGGAGAAGTTCATTAACAACCTACTGTTGCGTACCTCTGTACTCCTTCAATTTTTGATTCATTACATTCATAATATTCTACATTGGTTTGTCTCCAACCTTTTTCTCTCCCTGCAAGGCGGAAGGAAAGAACTCATTGTTAGTGTAGAGACTGCCTGCATTACAATTTAAAAACCCTTTGTCTTGCACCGGGCTGGCAAATGAGTCTGGACAACCTCTAAACAAAAACTGTCAGTTTCTATTTAGCTTCATTGGGTAGTGCAGGGATTTGGCAGGAAGGCAGAAGTGTCTTCCATGTGGGTCCTCATACTCATTTAGGCCGGTTGTTATAAGCCGTAAATGGAGACGGAGATCTGAACCCTGCATATACTTTAGTCATTTGTTTACAAGTCATACCAATTTTGCTTGAATTGATTTTGAATCTGATGTGCATGCATATAAATATTACTGTTACCTCTATCTGTCACTCTTTCTTTGCAACTAATGTACCTGGCTTAACTTAAAAAGCCACCAGTTTTTATTTTAACCCCATACACACACCAGTCCCTTCACCCTCCCCCCCAAAAAAGCAAGAAAAAAAACAAAAACACACACACACTTACTGTATACACTCACCACTCAACTGATATGTAATCATTTGAAATGTATTTAGAGCCCATTTAAGAAGAATCAACCAACAAATTATCCCTCTGTCAATTTTTATGAATCTCCGAACCAAATAAATGCTTATTTCATTACAGCGTTCATGGTTTTTCTGACACATCACATTATTGATGGCATGAGAACACATCTACTGCAGTGCAGCACTGACAAAAATGATTGCAGAAGTTGTTTGATTTTGCTGAGCCACCGCTGTGGACACTGGAGCCCTCTGGTGGTTGAATATAGAGCTGGGCTTTGATCATTGGGTAAACATCTACGTCTTTCAGCTTCTAACATGTGTATATATGTGGGGTTTTTTTTGCTCTTCAGGTCCCATCACCAGCATCCTGGTGAATAAATATGGGAGTCGTTCTGTTATGATGGCGGGAGGATGCCTGTCTGGATCGGGCCTCATTGCTGCCTCTTTCTGCAACTCTGTTCAAGAACTTTACTTTTGTATTGGTGTGGTGGGAGGTACCTAATTTTAACTTTCTATTGTTTTAAGTTTAATAGTGAGTCACCCTATTTTTTGTATATGCTGTGCATTGTTGCCATCTAGTGTTCAAGATTTACATAATCCTTGTCCATAGTATCGCTGCTATGGCCTGTAATGGTCTCTCCTCTTTTACTATTTCCCTTGTGTTTCTTTTATGTACTGTATGTGTTCTAACATGTGAAACTGCCTTTATGTGAAATGGCTTGTTCTGTCATCTTGACCAGAATTCCCCTTGGAGAATCGATTGTATCTCAATGGAACCTCCCTGGTTAAATAAAGGATTTAAGAAACAGTTTTCCACTTCAAACACTGTTTGATGCTAAATATCTCTTTTTCAACTTGTATATTTATAGATGTCAAATCAACTTTTTTTTATTGATTCTTTTAGGTCTGGGATTGGCCTTCAACCTAAACCCTGCCCTCACTATGATTGGAAAGTACTTCTACATTAAGCGACCTATTGCTAATGGGATTGCAATGGCTGGCAGCCCCGTCTTTCTCTCCACTCTGGCTCCTGTAAACACCTGGCTTTTTGACAAGTTTGGCTGGAGAGGAAGTTTCTTGATCCTGGGTGGCCTTCTCTTTAATTGCTGTGTCGCGGGTTCCCTCATGCGGCCCATAGGACCAAAACCGAAACCTCCAGAGAAGACCACAGAGAGGAGGACTGTAGTGCAGACCATTAACAGCTTCATCGACCTCTCTTTGTTCAAGCATCGCGGCTTTTTGCTCTACCTTGCGGGCAATATTGTAATGTTTTTCGGTCTCTTTTCACCACTGGTGTTCCTCAATAATTTTGCAAAGAGTAAAGACATCCCTAAAGACAAGGCAGCTTTCTTACTGTCTGTCATGGCTTTTGTGGACATGGTTGCCCGGCCCACAATGGGCATGGTGGCTAACACCAAGTGGGTCCGTCCCAGAATACATTACTTCTTCGCTGCCTCTGTGCTGTACAACGGCGTTTGCCACGTTCTAGCGCCAATATCAGTAGACTACAAAGGCTTTGTGATTTACGCCATCTTCTTTGGGTTTGCTTTTGGCTGGCTGTGCTCATTGCTGTTTGAGACCTTGATGGATCTGGTGGGACCGCAGCGCTTCTCCAGTGCTGTTGGGCTGGTCACTATTGTGGAGTGTGGTCCTGTATTGGTAGGACCCCCATTGCTTGGTAAGTACATCACCTTCTTTATGAACTTCCAAGTTTACATTCAGTACAATACAAAAACAAACAAAACACAGCATATCCATACCTCCATAATATCCATAACCCTAAAAAAACAACAACAAAGAAATAGAGAAAGACATATGGGGTGGTTGTTCAATTATCTTCCATGTCTGGTCAAATGGTGTGCAGGTCAATATATTTCTCAAAAGGTTTCAGGTTTCCTGGATCGTTTTTTATCGAGCTCCTGAGAGAGAATATCTAAGATTCTCGAGTTAAATATTATATAGAATTTCTCTAAACCATTGATCTTGTGAAGGGGGAGAAGCATGCTCCGTATTGTACAATCAAACGTCTACCCAGTAAAGTCGGGCAGGCCAGGGCTGGCTGCGTAGCAACAGAGAGGTCGGTATCAGGTGGAGCACAGAAGATGACAGATACAGAATTAGGGGCAACGACCACATTACAAGCCCGGCTTTCAAATACATTCGACCGGAAGGTTATTCACTTGGGGAAGGAGCAGAACATGTGAATGAGATTGAAGGGGGATTGTTTACAATGATTGAAGGCATCACTGACATTAGGATGTATTATGGCAAGTCTGGCATTAGTATGGGGGATTCTGTGTAGATATATGGACCAGGTCTAGAATATGGTACCACTGTCACTACCGCAGCTTGATGTCGACAGTGACTACTATGCAATGTGACTTTGTTTCTCTTCACAGGGATGTTCAAAGATATCTATCATGATTACAAGTACACGTACCAGGTCTCCGGGATCCTCCTCATCGTCTCCAGTCTCATCCTGTTTGTAGGGATGGCACTCAACTATCGACTGCTGGACAAAGAGAAAAAGGAGGAGGAGAGGAAGGCCAGGGTGGGAGGTGGAGAACTAAAGTCCAGTACGGACAATGCGGACACAGAGGTGGCAGAGGCAAGGAACACAGAAGACACTGTCTAATATTCTGTACCATGTTATGCTACATTTTAGTTCAATTTAATCTTGCCTTTGATGCGTATATATATATATTTTTTTTAAATCTGAGATGTTTTCACTATAACTTTTCTGTAACTTTTTTTGCGGCACACAATTTCGGGTAATTAAACCTTCTAAAATGTACCTTCAGATAATTACAGTTATTTTTCAATAGTAAACATTCCAATAAATAAAATAAATAAATATTCTAATCTTTTGCAAACATTCTCTGTGAAAGTGCTTATTTATACTATTCAACTGACTTTATCTCCCGAACACATTTATAAAAACCTTTTCCTGGGAAACAAAGGTTTGAAAACATTGAGGATGCAACAATAACTTTATATATTAAACAAACATATTCATATTAATTCTCTATTTCTCCTTTAAACATGTTTCTTGGTCCATTTTTGATGATGGATGATGGGAATTATCTATAATTCTGATGCCATTAAACCTGGTTGCATAGCTTTATGTATTCACATGATAGGAAAACTGCAAATTACTGTATATTGAATACGTCAGAAAATCAAATAAACTGTCATTTACAAAAGTTGTCTGTATTCTATGTTTCTAATAAATCTGATATCAGACAATTATTATTTCTTTAGAGGTGCACTAACTCTATTCTTCTTTTCTTTTTTTATTATACGACAAATGCCTCAACAGAATTAAGTCCTTTTTTTTATCAAGTTATGCTCTTGTCATTTTATAACAATCTCAAAAAACAATTTAAATTAGCCTAGGCTTAATAGAATATTGGCTGGACAATAATAACCTCTGACATTATTTTTCGCTGGTTGAACATTGTAATCTCAACGTGCAAAACTGATTATGTAATGTTGATAGTTTCAAAGATACAAATCAGCACAATACTGCACTTCTCATTACACAGAATGACATTCAGAGAGCCAAGGCTGTACTTGGTGGCCAATGTCTATTTATGAATTAGGAAGCAGCTTTTCAGCCCTAATCAAGTCTTTCTCTTGTCACTTAAAAACTAAGTTCTAGTTGTTATATAACAAAGTTGGAAAACATACCATCCTCTTCCACTTTTAAACACAACATATGTCAATTTTGGAGCTGTCGAAACTTGATTTGGACGAGACTGTAGTGCTCAAGAGTCCATATCAAAATATTACAACTGCAAATTAAGCCTTAAAAATCAAATCTGATGCAATGCTCTGTACTAAACAGCATGTTCAGTCATGCTTTTTGCATCTGAGAAATGTTCTAAAAATTAGATTTGTACTTAATTTCAGGGACACAGACTTGTATTGGATTGCACAATTCATTTAATGTTTTTTTAATGATTGATTTCCAGTTGCATGGCCTGACTATTAGCTCTTTCTGAATTTATGATTATGAACCTCACAGACTCACAGATTGAATCTTGGAAAGCTTGGGCTGGCAGAGGCAGTAACTTTTACTTTTTATAATCTTACATGTCTTGTTAAATAACCTATTTGGAGATTATGAGCCCACACATGGGTATTTTGATGGACAGTCATTGATTTTAAGGCCAATAGATCCTTACAAACAAACAGAATCTGCCTTTTTGTTCCACAACCATCGATGGGCATTTGGGGATCTGGGGCTTGAAAAATTACCATCTAGCCAATATATTTTTATTTTATATATTTTTTATTGAAAATACATTAAAATGTACAAACATTGCAGACTAGCATTTAACATAATGGTACAGAGAAACAAGAATAATAATTTTAATAAATAAACAAATAATAATAGAATTGGGATGAATAAACTTCAATAATTGCAATAAGAAAATATGTTTTGAATGAGTTCAGTGAAATTGTAAAATTCACCAGACTCAATGTTATATTTATCATGTTCAAAATGTAGGGTTAGAGTGACATTTTTACACTCAATTTTGATATTATGTTTTACACAATATATAATCATTCATTCGACTCCAATGCTAATCTTTTGAAACAATGAATAACATGTACATATACATTTAAAAACACAAAAAATAAGCCTCTTCTGTAAGTAGGCCTATGTAAAAAATATTGTTGTCCGATAATGGATGTAATCCTCCTGGTGGCCGTTACACATATACCGTTATTGTCACGTTACATAGAAAAGGAGAAGTATTGCACGCGCCCCCATACGGTGGTCAGAAGAAAACCGTTGACCGTTAACTCACGTTTTGACTGAAGTTAAATGCTTTATACTTAACACTTCCAGCGATAGGTAGGTACGTACCTCGTCGTCATTTGCCAAAATATTGTATTGACAACTTTAAATGTTTTGCCTGGTAGCTATTTTGTTATTATTTGTAGAAATTAACGTTACTGAAGGTTACGTCAAGTGCCGTTAACTTCATGGCTAAACTGAATTGCTAGTAACAAGCTAGTTAGCTTATGGCCAACGGGTCAAGGTAACGTCAGTTTAATTAATTTGAAGGTTGTCTGACATTATTTCGCTCTAATACTTTGTCTCCCTCTTGATAAAGTCCAAATGTGTATTTAACTGTTAAAGCTAAGTAAACTACTCTACGCTAGAAGATATAAACTGTATGCTGTCATTTCAGGATGGAGAGAGACCGGGGTTTTAACTTCAAACTGTTGATACCTCCCAGGGTGAATAACGGACAGGTATCCGCAGTTCATCCTCAGGAAGTCTTTGAGAACTGTGGGGTTTTCATGAATACATTGCAGCAGGTAACTGTTGATTTAATATGCCAAAAGTTAGCCACCAGTGAATATTAATACATACAATCAATGCAAAATACATTGATGCTAGCTCAGTCTTTATGTATATATATATATATATATATATATATATATATATATATATATATATATATATATATATCCAATCCAACCATAAGGATAGTAAGGCCTGAGATTGGCCAATATGTTTTCCTGACGGTTAAACATGCCACTATTCTTTGATATTATCTGTCTAAGAGGTAATAATCATCAACACACATGATGTCTAAGCATAATTGTTGTTCTCCGCTAGGTTTACAGTAAAGGTTTTGAAAAAGAGCAGAGCATACCTTTCCCCAATACAAGCGTTGTTGCACCAACTAAACCAACCAGACCAGGTAATTTCTATTCAACAACACTGGCTACATAATTTCAGTATAAAAGAAGTTGGCAAGTATCATAAACCTTATAATAAACTGATCATTGTCTCTCCTCTAAAGACTTTCCCAAGATGAAAGCCGTGTCACCAATGGAAAAAGGCGAGGTAATAACTGTTTTTTTTCACTTGTACAAATAAGTGAAGCATGAATAGGATAGATTTGGCCTTTGCAATGTGTTTATTCAAAAGAATGTCAATTTACGTCCCAACATTGTGAATATATTCCCTAGAATAATTGCAATCCTGGACCACTTTATTCCAAGCTGTTGGATGAAGTTGAGAAAATGAAGTGTTGGAAGGTCAAAGTTGACTCCGACACTGTGAAAAAGGAAAGGAGACTCCAAGAAAAGAAAAGAACGATTGAAACTCAACGCAAAGCCATTCAAGAATTGCAGGTGTGTGCCTCGCTAACAAGTTTTCTTTATCTGTCATTCTCTCTCTCTCTCTAACCACATATTCTTTTAACATCAAAGGATTATTGATAATAGAGGAACAGCATAATCTAACCTTTGTTTTGTATCTATAGTGGTATGTATTATGTGTGTTCTGTCTTTACAGTTTGGAAATGAAAGTCTCAGTGTAAAGCTGGAGGAACAGATCAGTGAAAATGAGGATTTGACAAACAAGTATGGCTTTTGTTTGAAAAATGCCTTGAAACACACTTGCAGCATTTTCTGAATATATATGTTTGGTCTGTATAAAATGTTTTGTTAATGCCGAATTCCAATTTTAAATACAGAAACAACGCAACAAAGAATTTGTGTAATATACTCAAAGATACCTTTCAGCGTTCAGCTGAGAAAATGCATTTATGTAAGTAAAAATGCTTCAACTTTTTTCTGCCCCAATATGTGTATTAACCAGTTATATTATTAAGTGTTGAAAATAAGGACACATTGCTGTATTTTTGATAACAAATGTTTACATTTTCTAGTTGAATCCGAAAGAGAAGAAACTCATCACCTCTTTATGAAAAATAGTGGGATTATTCAGGTAAAACACCTCTAAATCTATATCATAATGAAGTTTGTTTTTATCAATAATAATTTGGTTTACAGGGGTCCGTAAAACAGAAGGACAAAAGGTTTAATCGTCAGTGTACATTTATTATTTTCTGTAGGAACTGATTGCCGCATTTGAAAGCCTTCATATTCGTGCTGAAGCTGATCAACAGGAGATGCAGAAAGGTTTTATTTATTTATTTTACAATTACTGCAGTCTTTTTACTACAGCAACTCCAAATCTTAGGATATCAGTCAGAAATAACTTGAAGGACAAGATTGATTTTAAATGACATAGGATGAATTATTGATAGATTAACGAGCAAGAGAAAAATTCCACCAGCAAGAAAGTATTATTATTGTTTTATCTTTTTCCAGTCAAAGAGGCCTTGCTGAAATTTGAAGATCTAAAAAAGAAGTATCATCAAGAATATAACATAAAGGAGAAAGAGGTTAGTTAAATTAACTTAACAATCAGTTTATTTGGAAACCTTTGAAACCAACAGTTTAAGGATTGCTACTCACATTCCCAGGTTGCAGTGCTTCAAACAAACATTGAGGATAAGGAAAATGAACTACAAAAACTCCTGCTTGACCTCCATGAAAACCAGAAGCACTGCAAACAACTTCAAGAGGCGACAGGTAAGATCATAGCTGTATATTTTTAGATTCAGAATTTTATAAACATTGTGTTGTGGCAATTTCTTGTTAAACAACATTCAATATATTGTCAACATTGTTTTTAATAACATTCCCAGCTGCAGTAATAAAAAAAGGCAACTATTCAATGATACATTAGGTTTAGTTTAAACATAAAAATGGATACAGTGGTAATCAAAGAGCCCATGACAAGGTTCTCTAGGTGTAATATGCTACTGCAGCTTTAATCAATAAACAGTTCAATACTGAATTATTACTAATGTTATAATGGCTCTTATTTCTTGTGTGTCGAATGTTTCAGTATTTTCGGATAACTTGTTATGAAAATGACACTAAAAGTGGAAAAAGTTGGCCTTACCATGAAATACTAACATATTGTTTCATATTAATACTCTAAAGGATTCCAAAGATGATATCATTAAATATTTACTAACTTTACAGATAAACAACATGAACTTCTCAAAAGCTCAAAAAGTGAACAAGAATCCCTTCTTCAAAAACTGCACACTGCAGAGCAGCGCTGTGAACAAACTGAGGTGAGTGTGTTGAGATTCTTGTCATTTTCAGTAAAACTGGGCTCTGTCGTGCATTCTCTGCTTTAAAAAATGTTTCTATCCATCAGAAAGATCGTGAAGCTATTGTTGCACTGCTGCAACAAAGTAAAGAAGAATATGCAGAGATGATAAAAAAAAAAGACTTAAGCTTGCAGGAGCTCAGCAGAGGTAAAAATCAACAAGCAGAGAAGTTGGAACAGATTCAAACAACCATTCAGGAGCTACAGAATTCACTTGCCTTAGAGATGAAGAGGTATACTTTCCCCCTGAAAATTCAGAGCATTTTCATGACTAAATAGTTTATTTTCATGCCGTTATGTTCCTGTTACGAGCAAATTTCCTTGCTGCGAAACTAATATGGGAATATCTTATTTTCAAGTGCCAAAGAACTTGAGGATAAGCTCATGGAAAACAACAAGGAACTTGAAAGAAGGAACACACTGTTAGGTAAGCCTCACTGAGTGAGGTATGTAGATATTTTTATTTGAAGCTCTTTCAAGCTGAAAAAGAATGTTTGACTCGACAGGAGAGAGCATGGAGCAGATTGCAAAGAAAGATGAACATATCAAAATCCTTGAAGATGAACTGGTAGGGTGAATTATAATTTTTAAGAAGAGTTTATTCTTTGTTTTTTAACCATTCATTGTCTGAACACGACATAAGAGAGCTTGGAGACACTCACAGTATGCTTTATGTGTTCTTAGGATGAAAAATCAAAATGTGTTGAGTCCTTGAAGGGTAAGATTGACGTCACTGAAATCAGAGTGGAGGAACTCACAGCTGAGCTTGCAAGAAAAACCGAAGAAGCCCAGCTATTTCAGGTGATCCAAATAGATCATTAATCTCAGAAGGAAAGATGATGTTTATTCCATAGTCTATTACAGATACCTAGAAATGTAAGCTCTATAATTGTTTTTGATGCAGAATGAAGCAGAGATTGCGAAAACAGAAAATGAGCTACTGAAGAAGGCTTGTGAAGCTGCTGAAAAGGCACAAGAATATTTAAAGGAGACGTCCACAGTGACAGAGGTTTTTACATTTTTCACTGGAGATCTTTTTTGTCATGATAAAACATTCAGTGATATGGTGTGTTATACTCAACACACAACTTCACCACCTTGTGTTTTTTATGTACCCTCAGATCACAGTGCAGAAGCTGGACGGACAATTGTTTACTGAAGTAAAGAAAAACAAAGAAAATACCTTTCAGATGGAGCAACTGAGGACAGACATCACACAGCATGAGTGAGTTCTTCAATAGCCAGCCATTCCATAATATTAATATGTAACTGTTGTAATCTTAATGTCTAATGTTTCATTTATGTCATTTTAAAGAGTAAAGTACAAAGAGCTATTATCCAACTTTAATGAGCTGCAGTCTGAGAAGACAGTCATTCAACAGCAGTTTGAGAGCGGATCTTCTAGTGTGAAAGCTATTGAGGAAAACATGAAGGTCTGAATTATCCAATCAAATGTGGTAGACCATTTTCATGTGTACGTTGACTGTTTGCATTAGGTGCATTTGTTTTTTATTGCTGACTGAATCATATAAATGACACATTCTGAAAGCTGTTTTGACTGATCAGGTGAGTGAGAAGAAGGCTGCAAAGCTCACAAGAGAAATTCAAAGACTGGAAGAAGAAAACCAAGGTTTACGGTGAGTTTACACTTAAAGAGGTTTGACATTGTGTAGTTTTCCAGATTAAAAGTTTAATTCTTTCACTACATAGAGAGGAAGTAGAGTCCATTAAAACCAAAAGCCAAGGAAAATATCAGGAAACTGAGGCTCTGCAGAAGAAATTTGAAGAAAATGTAAGTATGCTAAATAAACCAATCAATAGAAACACAGGTTTCATAAAGATGCCTGTTCTGAAAGTGTTAAATTATGATTTCTCTGATTTGTTTTGTATAGTATGAACATCTGCAGGAGGAAATAACAGAAAAAGAAAAACAAATCAAATCTGTGGAAACAAAGGTGATTGATTTGTTGAAAACTGAACATTTGAAATGCTATTATCATTTATAATGTTCTGGAAATAACAAGAAATTGCTTGTTTTCTAGCTGTATAATCTCAGGAAAAAATGTGAAATTAAATTTAAAGCCCAGGAGGAATACCAGAAAGAGGTTTGTTATGACTATGAAACCGTAGATTTACAATACATGGAATGTTATTGGTATTTATTCAGCTAACAATTGAATTGTATATTTTCAGAATAAAATGCTTAAGAAACAAATAGCAAAGGAGAATGCGAAATCCAGTCAATTTGAAATTGTGGTATGTTGATGTGGTTTTTTAATTTTTTTATCTTCCAGTTCTGAATATTGATATAAACTATTTAAACTAATAAGTATAACCCTGCATGATGTAAATGGCTGTTTTTGTCTTTAGATCGACAGTCTTTACAAGGAAGCCCAAAACCTTAAAAGACTGAACGAAGAAGACCATCAGAAATTGCTTAACGATTTTGAGTCCAAATCAACCTTTGCAGCGGAGCTTGAGAATGAGGTTACTTATATATTGTTGTGTTATTTAACATATTTTTAGCTCCTCATGATACAATTATTGAAATGAAGAATGTAACCACTTTGTTTTACAGCTACACAAACTCAGATTAACAGCAGCAGAGGCCATCAAGAACAAGGAAGACACAGAACTCAAGTGTCAGCACAAGATAACAGATATGGTCGCACTGATGGAAAAACATAAAGTAAGGTCATCATAAAGTATATATTTTGCTGTCTCAAAATGTTCTTTTACAGCATGACTGTCAATCCAAACAAATGTTACATTAGAAGGAACTTTGGCTTTTTATTTGTAGAGCCAGTATGACCGGATGGTTGAAGAAAAGGATGCAGAGCTTGATGAGAAGAAAAAGAAGGAGATGAAGGCTGTTGATCATAGGAAATCACTGGTATAGTGCTGATATACATGTATACTTATTAACATATGATATTTTAGGGTTAGTACATTAGGTGTTATTAAATAATGAATAAATTATATCCAAAACTACATTCTTAAAATCAGGACTTGGATCTCGCAAAGCACAAGACAGATAATGATCAGCTGAAGCAACAGCTGAAGGCAGAAATAACAGAGAAGGTATGTCCTAGTTTGAATCAGTTACATTTTATTTTTGGCTTTTTACTGAAACAAGTCGTACTTTAGCTTTTGAGAAACAATTCTTTGAGAAACACTTAATTGCCATCAGGAAAATGTGCAGAAGGAGCTGACTGACATGAAGAAAGAAATGTCTTCAGAAGCAAGGACCAAGCAGGTAAATAAATCTGTACATCAGCAAATAGGCTACCACTGATGGCGTGGTTTGTCTTCACATGTACTTAACCAAGAATTCATCTTTAACATTCTAGTCACCTGCCTCAAACTATAAACAAGAGACTCCAAGAGAGAGCTCTTCGAAGAGACACATGTTTGATTTTTCCAAGGCCAGGAAAACTCCCTCCTACAGCAATGATGGAAGTTCTGCAGTTATGAAGAAAGCTGTGAGTTTATTCTAACAGATTTTTTAGACAGATTGAGAAAATTCTCTTATTTCAGGCACATTCTTAATTGTTGAGGTAAGTTAGAAATCAAACCATCAAGTTTTCTTAACTCAACTTACCTTTTCATACAGACATACTGTCCTTTATTCACATAAATTGTGTGCAGAGAAATAGAATGGAAGGTGTGTGCGTGTGTGCGTGTGTGTGTGGGTGCATGTGCATGCAAAGGTTGTGTATTGTATGTGCATTCATGTGTCGGAGATGTGTCATTCTCAGTATGCACTGTATGTCAACCTTGAATGAATGCGATGAGAACGGGTCACTATATGCTAATATGGAACAATACTCTGATGATTTACGGTTGCCAAGGGATCAATTTAATATTGTATAACATTGTATAACATCTTCTTTGGTTAAGAAATCTGACATTGAATCCATCAGTACATCATGTGGAACAACACCAAAGGCCAAGGTAGAAAATAGTTAACACTGTATATTTATTCAAAGAAAGTTGATTGGCTATGATGATAGAGAACAGTATAACATAAACATTTAGTCTATTTGATTCTGTCTATTATTGTTGCATCATTTATTCATTCTTGTAGGAAATTTGCAATGAAGAGAAGAAAACCCCAAGAAGTATTACAAACAGGCTTGGTAGAACATCAAAGATCAAAGTAATATTCAGTATTATTCTGACATTTTCCATAATGAATACAAATATTAATTAATTTTGTTGACATTTACTCTTTGAATTCCTTTGCAGTGCTACAGAATAAGGACACCTCCTTCTGCTGAAAAGGCAGCGAGCTGGGGGAAGAACTCCTTACTGCTGTCAGACTTGTCAGACAGCTCTGATCAAAATGATATGTTGGTCAGTTGTCAGTTGTCAGTATCATTGTTTTTGTGAATTATATTCTATCAAATCAAAAGATCTGATTTGTCCTTCTGTTTCTCTTCTTGGCAGACTTTTGAAAGAACATACACACCAAATGTTTCCGCTTCACACTGCAAACCCAACATCTTCAAAAAGGTAAAATGCTATTTTTAAAAGAGATTTATGCATTGTATTCTTTGACAAAGAAGAAGCAATCCCTGGTAATTGTTATTTAAAAAAAATGGATCAACATTTTTGCAGATCCAGAGCCCTGTCACTCATAAATCACCAGGGACGGCTTTGAAGTTAGCTGCAATGAAAAGGATGAGAGATGCTGGTTGGATGGCTGTTACTGGCTGTGACAAAAAAAAGAAGATGACCAATGACAAGATCTTTGCATAAATAGTTATGTTACAGGTCAGATAAACCTTAACAATATCAGACAGGTTCATATTCCAACTTTGTTAACATTCATACTCACTGTTCGGGATCAAACAAACAGCATTAATAATAAAAACAGGCCAATTTCTTTCTTAAGATGCAGAGAAAATATTGTTTTGGATCAGTTAAACAGCACTGTTAACAGAAATATTTACCTTTTCATATTTCAGCTGTTTGTTTAGGGTAGGTAGATTTTACATGACTGCAGAGTCACCCTCTGATTTTAAGTACTTCAGTTTGTTCAGTTTCAAAATCAGTTTGTTTTGGTGCTGTTGTATTGAATAATTTATCTTTACTGGTGTTCACAAGAAATCTAATTTGTTCTGCATAAGTTTATAATGCAAACCTTATATATTTAGTATATGTATGTATCCTAGTATTAACAACTATTTAAGTAAAATTAATGTTCAAATTGTTCAGCATTGTCCTTGTTTGAATGTTCTGTGTTCGCTTCCTCTCTGCTGTCAGCCTCTATACATTTTACAGTGGTGAAATTTCAGTCTTGAAATTGTACTAATTAGTAGATGGAGAAAGTTGATTTTGTCCATCCTTTCAGGCACCAAAACAATATGAACTCTCTCCTTAATGAAGGAACTGGAGACTGAATTGAGATTGGTCTGTTGTTTGTGCTGTTGGCACGTTGTCGTATATCGGGTGGCCATCATAAAGTCCTCCAGAAATCACAAGTGTGTCATCGTCTGCCTCAAATGCATCTGTTAAAAAATTAAATAGGTATTTTTGAACTGCTAATGATAGACAAAATAGTATGTATTGATTGTGTGTTGAAGGGGAAGTCCTTACCCGTGTCATCAGTGTTATTTAGAGGTTGATGCAAGTATTGGATTTTATGTTTGCATCTGTGAAGCATGAACCCAACACATGCCAGAGCAAATACTCCGAGTACAGCGCTGAAGAAAATAGTCATTGTCCTTTCTGAATTGTTTAGTATCAAACCTAGTAACACAGGAAACACGGAACAAATTAAAGTCAATTACATGAGTTAACAATAATAAAACTGATGCCTGATTCTTACCTTTTGTGGCTTTGTCCATTGAATCTGAGATTGTGGTGACAGTGTGGGATGAATTTGCAGTTGTATTTACTGTAGCATCCGGTGTGCTCATGTAACCTTCTGTGCTCTGTGATGTTGGTGTTGTCTGTGCAGTAAATGTTGGAGTGTGATTGCCAGGTCTTGTGGTCATTTCTGATGTATTATTTGTCAGAGGAGTTATGATGGTTGTTGACTGAGATGTCTGGAGAAGACTTGTGCTCTCAACTGTTGCTGCTGTAGTTTCTGTGAATGTTTCATTGCCCTGGGTCGCGTTGATAAACGGAGTCGTGTTTTCAGTCAAGTTTGAGATAACAGTTACACGTACAGTTGAGTTAGATGAAGTTACCATCGTAGGTGTGTGTGTCAGGTTTAAGACAGGGGTTGTTATTGTAGTTGTGATCGTCAAATTATTGTTTTGCGCTTGTACCACAGCAACAGAAAGCGCCAGAAGATAACAAGCTAGGGTAGCAAAGATGGTGTCCATGATTATTAAGTCCTGTAATGGGAAACAAAACATGGTCTGAAAAACACTTCAATAACTGAAATTGTTCCCTTATCTTAGTAATATTTAGTTTAAACCTTAAGTCTGTGTAGCGAAAACAACATCTTAAACATGGTCTCGGACCTTTTATAACTAGGTCATATGCAATAAATTATCTGATATACTGCAGGAAATGATCAGACAAAAGTAAACGCATTATGGCCTACCAACTCTGATCCTTTGTAGTTACGGAGATGGAAACATTTGTAATCTCCCTCTCGTGTGGCTAAGTCCAAACCTTGACTAAGAAGTAAATGACAGATCACGCTCACCTTGTTTTTGTTCGTATCAGTGAAAACTAAAGTGGTTCACTTCACAGTCAGCGAGTCTGCCTCCATGTCACGACTGACTCCACTTCCTGTAAACCTTGAACAGCTAGTGTTGATTTGCTGGCATTGTGGCAGGTGAAAGTGGGCAGGTCAGTTTTTTGTAAACTTCCTCTATTGTATGTTGCCAAGGAGACAAAGGACATGTTTATTACCTAGACCAAAGCTCAATGTCTCTCTCTTTTTGTCTGTCTCTCCTTTATTGCTCTGTTCAAATACATTTTACAGCCCTGAGTAGAACAGAAACTGCATTTTCGAAGCATTAACTACAGAGTAGATGTATTCGTCTTGGCTTTACTGTCCTATATTCCCTCTTACATACATACGAAGGTCATACACTCACTGCTGAATTTGTATGCTTGTGTACGTCTGTTTATTATGTTATGTTAATGTTTATTAACAAGTAGAATGTTTGACTAGTTCATACAGGTCATTCATAAAGATTGCACAATTAACATATAAAAAAATAACCATCTACATAACAATACTCAAAAACAAATGGCCATTGTTCTTACAATAGTGTCTTGTCATCATACATATTGTAAAATATCACACAGTACTCCAGTGTCAGCAGGAAATGAAGGAGGACAATGTTCAGGTAGAGAATATAGAGCTTGCAGTCACCATTAGGGAGAAGAATTGAACAAAGGGCAATAAAAGTAAAGTTCACTGATTAACAGGAAATGGCGGCAGCTCAATCATAGTGTGACAAAATATGTGGTGGCGTTATTTAAGCAACATGTTGAAAACACATCATAAGTCATATCAACATAAATAGGCACATACCGGTAATGAATAATTGCTTTTGAAAATCAAAATCACCACAACGATATAGCAGCAAAACATTTAGGACTTGTCATTTATATATTTATTATAATAAAAAATCACATTAAAATGTCTCCATGAAGGAAATATGTATCGATATGGCAGCGTTACAGTTTGGTGGCTTTTTCAACATCTTTGCTCTTCACGTCAAAGTCTGTAAATGTGGAGTTGTCAGCTTCTATATGAAAGTCTGTTGCAAACTTTTCTGTGACTTCTGATGCCTGTAGTGGGTTGAGAACAAACCATTAATAACACATGACAAAATCTGTACATCTATTTGTAATATATCCTTACTTTGTTACCAATTATATAACCAAAGGGTTAGTCTCCTACCTCTGATTTACTACAGCAGCTGAAGCAGATCAGGTCGCTCGCCTTCACAAACAGATCAGGGTTAATTCTTTCTTGCTTGCATCCACCTAAAAAAAAGAAATTGATACATATTCCTTTTAACTTTTTTTTTTTATAGTAGATTTAGATTATAATATTAAATATTTAAGCATTGGTGTGTCTCTGGATGTGAGGTGAGGAGATAATGTCTCACCTGTGATCGCGCTCACCAGCAGGCCAATCACCATTGTGCTCAGTGTACCCAAGAGACAAAAGTAGAGGTAGGACAGAGAGTACCAGGAGTCTGCCAGAGGTGGCCTCACACTGACACACAGAGGAAACACTTGTTACACCAACATGATCGCCACTTCTTTCTGATGACACACTGTATGAAAGTTTTGTTGCAATCATCCATTATCTTTGTTATCGATTAATCTACTGATTATTTACGATTATTAACAGTCCAAAACCTGAATATATTCATCTTACAATGATATAAAATAGAGAAATTACATCTAGACTGAGAGTCTTTGGATTTTCTCTCTATCACGTTGCATAAACAACTGTATTTCAGAATTTATTTTGAAATGCATGTAAAGCTTATACAAAAAATGTATTTCTGAATAGTGCTCCAGAAAAGCAGTGGCACTGCATGTTTGTTTAAGTTTAATTAAGTTTATGGATACAGTGATGCAGCATTGTACCATTCAAATGTGAGCAGTCTTACCTTGATGACAGCTAAATCTATTTGATTTTACTTTCTAAGTTTATGAAGTTTTAACTTTTTGTGATGAATTGGCGAATGGAATTAAGTTTTAAAGCTTTGAATAATTTCTGTACTTTTTGCTTCATTAAAATGCTAATATTCCTAATATATATACCTATATATATATATATATACGACTGTGACCATCTCATGTGCTTGAGTCACAGCAGACGGACCTTATTTTCTCATGTAATATGACTCACTCAGGCTGCGAGGTCAGAGTCACTGGACTGGTCCACGGAGCTGTCGTTGTGTAGTTTTGGCCCATTGTGCTGTTGCAGCCCGCAGTGCTGACTTGGAGAGGATTTGTCTTTTCAGCTGTTGGTGGGTAAATTTGGCCTGCAATCCCCACCCACAGAGTCAACACCAGACCAGTGATCATTCCAACAAGTCCTCCCTGCAAAGTAAATATGACGGCAGTGAAATACTTCCTGGATGTGTCACATGTGTTGTATTAGCGATATTTCTTTGTGTTGCCAGAGAGTGCCGTTGTGCAAGTCAATGCTCTAGCAGAAAATACTCACTATTGAATTTGATGTGCGGAATAGCATGCCTAACAGGTAAAGACCAAGAAGAGGCCCGCTGATCATACCAAATATGGACAGAGCTGCCTGAAAACAGAAAATCAGGAGGCTTGTAGTTCTTAACATTCAGCTCTTGGTGGAGCAGTAGAGCAATAAATGCAGTAGAGTTGGTGCATGGTGTTTACCTGCAAAATGCTCCCCAATGCTGAAGCAACTCCAGCCATCCCAATACACACGCAACCAAAGAATACACCTGGGAGATGTTGAATTCAACATTATTTAAATAAAAGAAAGGATCTAATCGCAGATCGTGCACGTAATCTGCACGTTAGACAAACTTTAAGATACGTTTTCATACATATTTATGGAAATCTTTTCAACAATATTTAGTGATAGATGTCATTTACTTTGAATTTTAAGTAGGAACATATTTTTTGGTATTAAACATATTTTGTCTTGCTTCTCCATCGCTATCTGCATTTCAGCACCATCAGACCAAAACAAGTGCTGCCACTACTGCGATTCACTACTGAGATTATTCAATTTTAAGTGGTTAATCCATCCATCTATTTTCTGCACCTTTATTTCGTCAGTTTTTGTTTTTTACAATCATACTTTTGTCATATGTATATAAATTCATCCACATGTAATTACAAAGGGACTGACTGCACAGTAATTACATATAATATAGAATGGAGCCTCACCCTTGATCCTCCCAAAATAACCTACATGTCCCAACATGCACTACTTTCTGAGATGATGTTGCCACTTGAACAGTGGAACCAGAAACACCTAAATGACAACCTAAGAATAACACGATAAGATAATGGTTATCTTGGTAACTGATATCTTGTGAGCTTGAAGGAGTCACACTGTATGATGATTACTGTGGTATTTAAATGAGATATGGAAAACAGTTTTCCTTTGTAGTAGTTAAGTCACTTATTGCTTTAGACTTTTTCTGACACTTGCTAATCTTTTATATTTGAAACTTACTCAGGCCCATGTTCATCCAGATCACCTGTTTCTCTGTGAGGTTTTTGCACACCGGAAAAATAAAGTCTTCCACAGTGACAGCAACAAGGGCATTAATGCTGGAAGACACCGTGCTGGAAAATATGCAACAGTAAGCTTTTAGTCACTGGACACAACAGGAAGCCTGATGCAATGAAATGGCAATATAGATTACACATAAGATCTCAGGTAGCATGCAGGTAGGTGGTTTCATTCATCATGTATGAATAAAAAGACAACAATAACTTATTCAATCGTCAGTGGAACAATGACGTGGACGTTTCTCAGGAAGAAACATAATCCAGGTACTGCTGACTCATTCTTTCCTCCCATTGTACCTTATCTACAAGATCATTTCCTTATTCTTGTTAAAATAATACATTTGTCCTTGTTTGTCCCAGGCCTCACCTGAGGGTACCGCTGTATGCAGCAGCCACAAACAAGCCAGGGATTCCAGGGTAGGCAGCCAGAATATCCATCACCAGGTACGGCAGCATCTGGTTTGTAAATATGAACCATTTCTACTGTTAACTATGATGCTTTGTTACACAACAAACCACATGACGTCCATGAGATGATGAGTAAACAGACAATAGCAGCTGCAGTTACCTGATCAGACGTGCTTATATCACCGTTTGCAAGTGGGTCACAGTTCTTGTAAATGGAATACATGGTGAGGCCAGAAAACACAGCCAGACTCACAGTTAGCCACAAGCCAAGCATGTTCACATACAAAGACCTGAGAGATGAAAGAGCTGTGAGTGCACAAAGCTTCGCTCACAGCTGACAATGTAATGTTAGCATTGCAGGAATACTCACATCTTGGCATGTCTCAAGGTTTTGCAGGAGATGTAGCGTTGCACCTGGGACTGGTTGATTGAGTAGATGGACACCCACATGACGCTGCCACCGATTACGATAGTCCAGAAAGTGTGTCGCTTCAGAGGATCTGGGTCAAAACTGGGATAAAAGTCAACAACATGTGAAAGTGTTGAATGTGTTGCGACAGCAACAGCACAACCCACTTGTGAGATGACTCACATCGTGTGCCAAACAGTGAACGGGAAACAATTCTAGGAAAGTTAATCTCATTAGTTTTTTTCCGTGGCTGCAGTCTGTTTGATCTGATTGAGGAAGCCCCGCCCATCTGGCGTCATAATCCGTTTAAAACAAACTAACAACAAATACTAGCTGACACAACTCGCGCTCGTGTACTTACTCAAACGCATCTAGTCGGCCTCCTTGACCCGCATCTTCCCAAATCTTAGTCAGGCCTCCCTGCAGTACAGCTCCTCGAGCTATAACTGCCACAAAACCTGCCAGCATGATCACCATCTGCATGACGTCTGTCCAGATTACTGCTTTCAGGCCTCCCTGAAACAAAACCCATGTTAGACCCAGCTTTTTTATTTCCAAGTACTTTTATAAAATCTTTCCAATTTAAAGCCATCTGAGGATTACTGTGATGTTAAAATGTGTACAATTCTACATTATCATGCAGAGTAACTTGAATTAGTTTCACAAGCACATCGGACAGTTTTATTAACCACACACTAAAATAGATGGATGATGATACCAGCGTGTAAAATCGGCCTTAAAAACCACAATGAACAGGAAATACAAACATACTTGGACTCAATAATTTAAGTCTATGTTTGTATACATTATACACTTCTTGTATACTCTTTTTTTCGCAGATCATTAATTCAATGCAATACCTAATAGATGAAATGCACGATACTAACCAAAGTGCAGTAGACGATGCATACTGCTCCTGTAGCCACCAGCACTCCCCATAGATTAAGTCCTGTGACTGAGTAAACGCAAAAGAAAAGCAGTTTTAGTAACTTCAGGCGAACATCTCCATAAGCTCTCTGAAATGCTTTATTTATCCATCTTTTTTTACTTGGCACTTTTCCTTTATTTAAAACAAAAGCACATGTGGTCACCTCTTTGGTTTGAGGTTCAGTCTGTGTTAAACATGTGTCACATCTATCAGTAGTACACAGTATAAACTGTTATCAGGTTAAATCCATTACCACTAACACAAGTACCTCTGGAAGACTAGAAAGTACTTTTTATTCAATATTGTTGCAAGAACAGCCCATGTATAGACTTACTTTGATTTAGTGCAAGAGCTGGAGCGTAGATGACCATGCCGGTGTACAGGGCCTGAGAAAAGATGCCTCCATTAGTTGATTAGGTGGAAACGCAACAAGCATGTGATTCATATTAATTAGGAATTGGCATCAAGAATCAATTTGACATGACGTCAAACAAGTGCATGTTATCTCCTCATGGTTTTGAACTTTTGTTTTTAATTATCTTAATACAGAAGGTCATTGAATATTCCTCTTTATTTCTATTAAAAGCATGTTTTAGTTACCGTCTGAATGATGTACATTGATGTTCCAATTAACCGAATGGGCCGGCTGAAGCGCAGCTCCAGGTACTAGAAGTGAAAGAAAAACCTTGACAGTCATTTAACCGTAGATCGTGTTCACACACAGTGGTTTAGTTTATATATCCACATTTACAAAATATTAAAGGTGTTTGTTTTTGTTGCTCTATTTTAACTCCAATGTCCGCCCACGAGTTGGAGGAAACACTTTTATAGCAGTTGGATTTCATACAGCCTTTGATAGGAATTAACCCTTGTTGCCAACTATAGTGGCGCAACATTAACTCATAAAAGTCTTGTGTCTCTGCACCCATAATTACTTTCAAACTGATTTGGTACTGCACCTCTCGGCCAGCCTTTGTACCATTATAATCATATACATTCTGTGGCATTTCCGTACCTCATAGGCGCTGGTGATCCCCAGTCTGTAGAAAAGCGGGACAAAGATCTCAGCAGTGATCATCGACATGATAGCATAGGAGAAGCCGAAGAGCCAGAAGGCTGCTCCAAACTGGTAGGCCTCATTAGGTGTGCCAATGACCGTGATGCCAGACATGAAGCTGGCTGTGAGCGACATGGCAACTGGCACAGCTGTCATTTGCCGTCCACCCAGCAAGAACTCGGCACTGCTGGTGTCCTTGCGGCTTCGGATGGCCTGGAAAAGGCCGACGCCGGCTGACAACAAAATAGTTCCAGCAAAAACCACATAATCCCACACAGAGAAAGTGGCCACTGGACCACCGGTACCAGCCATGGTTAGTTCAGCAGAAGAGCTTCCTTTTACCAGCACTTCTCTCTAAACTTTTGTTAAGAATGCTTCTGTATTATGCAATCTTGGTAACTTTTAATGTTCTTCCCTCTAATTCAGCCTGAAATTGTCCTCAACTCCAGTTGTACGCGAACCAATACCATGGGCAGAGATTAGCACTACAGACAGCCAGCGTTTCAGACTCTGTCAACTGCTAGACGTGTGCAAATGAGCTGCACTCATCTTAAAAGTTTCCCTTCCTCTGTTGTTTTCGGGCTTTGCCAATCCAACTGTCAACTCTTACAGTCTCTCCAACCGATAGTGAAGAATGAGATACTTCAACCACTGGTCCATTCCAATGCTTTCGGCACACTATAAAGGTTAGCTCACTTTAGTTAATAATCCATCAAGGACACATGGTACAGAAGTCAGCCTTTCAGTGGTTGTAAAAGATGTTGATCCTGTGGTTTGTTCTGATAGACACCAAGATACTTTCTGTTACGATGTCTCCATGCACTTCCAGGAGCGGTATTTACACAACTCAAGGTTACTCAGTAGTTAATACTTATATGATGAGTTTTCAGGGGGCAGGTTAAACCTTTATGGTTGGGCCACTTTGGGTTATGTAACAACCATTGCTTTACTAAGCACATCTACAGTTTATCTTTGTTTATCATTCCAGTGATGCATTGGGAAGCAACACACGTGGTGTGACAAATACAGTAAAACACGCTGCAGATTACCAAGAACAATGTGTTTGAACTTTAGAGAACAAGGAGATAAAAACAAACGCATGCTTCACAATGATGACTTCATGTTTTAGAGAGATTTTGATTACCCTTGACAATCATTAAACACAAATACAGATAAGGAAATAAGGAAGACTCCTTGTTCTTTTTGGTGAAGAGATAATGTCTAATGCCAGTTACATTGACTTGCTATGAGAGCATATTACATTAACCTGCTGTTCATAACAAGTTTGGACTGTGACAGTTTGTGTGCACTTTGCTGACTCGTATAGACTTACTGTAACCAACAATGTATGAAGAATCATTTCCACGTGCGCAAAAAAAAAGGGCCTTTACTTTAGTTAATTTTTATCCAAATGAGAAACAGATGAGGTTTGATTTGGTAAATGAAGTAAAACTCGGGTTAAAATTTGAATGGCTCTTTAGAAAATATATGCAGTCTTCCAAGCAGAAAGAAAAACGTTTCTGCATTTTGTGTTGGACTACTTTGGACCGAATCAGACACTAATGCTTTCAGCTGGTGCATAATATAATCCACTGTGTCACTTTCCTTGGTAATTGCATGAACTTTGTTTGTGAAAGAAAATAATTAATTCATGTCATTCACATAATGGACGTAAAGTTTAGTACTCCCTGTCCGTCACAGATAGAAGATAACTGCTACCAGGGAAACAGGTGGATTATAAAATGTTCAGGAGGGATGTTCAGACTCACAGCATCACCACGACTGCAGGTCTCTCGAGCAGGTGACCCACAGAGCGGCACAAATAATATTTGATGCTAAACTTTGTTATCTGGTTGTCAATTAGTTTTTCTTTATCTTTCCTTCCCATTCAGGTCCCAAATGATGCCGTTGCTCACCACGGAGAATGCGGTGTTCACCTGCTGGATGCTGTTTCTGCTGTTCAGCCCAGCTGTTCCCCTGTGTTTACCCACTGACTTCACCCTGTATGTGGAGAAGCCAGAGTGTGACTACTGTGTGGCAATCAACACGACCATCTGCATGGGATTTTGCTACTCAAGGGTATGTACGTCCTAGATTCTCATTCATTTCTTCAGCTGCTCAGATTTTGTCACCGCAATAGCATCACAACCGTGTACGATGCAGTCACTCAACTTCACAGGTGTGTACTTGACATCAAAATGAAGGTAGAGTTTGAAGATGGACGTGGTCCGATCCCCCCATTTTATGCCTCTTCCCTGATTTGGTGTCGCGGCTGGATTGATCCTATCGCAAGATGGACTGTAGTTTGTTTTAATTCTGACAAAGAATTCAGCAAACCTTTTTATAGTCCCCTTTAAATAGTAATTTAAATGTATTATAAATTCCTTCATGTGTTTGTATATGGTGATCAGGACAGCAACATGAGGGATATACTCCGCCCACGCTTCCTTATCCAGAGAGGCTGTACCTATGACAAGGTGGAATACCGTGCAGCCATACTGCCCGGCTGTCCCGTCGACGCCAACCCCGTCTTCACCTACCCGGTGGCTCTCAGCTGCCACTGTGGTGCCTGCAGGACTGACAGCGATGAGTGCGCACACAGGACCAGCGTGGACGGGGCTAGGTGTAGCAAACCAGTACGACGTATCTACCCATACCCTGGCCAGAGCAACTACATGATCCCTTTCTGATTCCTCTGTTATCAGCTTTTGTCTATTTTGTTGTTAAAATGACCAACTGCATGATTCATGAATGTTTTTAGAAGAGACAAACGTCATTCTTTAGTTTGTGATGGATACGCTGTTATCTAGACTGTCTGTACCGGTACCTATTGTTCCAGCCTGTTTTATTGTGTCTTTGTTTCCCAACGTGTCTGTGCTGCGGGCCTGCTTCTCAGTTTACAATGCGGTGTTGATCCTGAT
Organism: Cottoperca gobio; assembly: GCF_900634415.1. Taxonomy (NCBI): domain Eukaryota; kingdom Metazoa; phylum Chordata; class Actinopteri; order Perciformes; family Bovichtidae; genus Cottoperca; species Cottoperca gobio. The sequence goes on from NC_041359.1 coordinate 22,874,056, forward strand.
GCATATTTTTGGCAGTGTCATTATTTATCCTCCTGTACACTCATGTGTGTGTGATTCCCAGACTTATTATGGTTTACTCAATTAAAGCTGAGGTCTCTAAATAGCTCTCTAACTAAGCTGTGTTTGACTTAATCACATCCTCTGCCGAACCGTACTGTAGCTTTCTGTTTACTACACAAACACAAGACCATGACGCTCCACAATGTCACCTCAGGATACTATATTTGCCTCAGCAGTCATTCTGAAGGCACATGCTTGTTGACATACTCTCTTTCTTCGTACTAAATGGATTATCAGTGAGCATGTTGATCCACAAAGATCAGGCTCAGTGGGAGAAGAAGACTTACCAAACACCAAAATTACAGTGTGACTTTGTTATCTGTCGAGTCATTCTGTCTCATCCCAAGTAGAGCTTATATGTGTAGTTTCCCATCGTCAAAGGGAATTTGGGAGGGAGACAGCTGGAGCTTATTAATAGCACAGCGGTTCAGAGTTGAAATGTGGCTCTCTGTGACAGAGATAGCACAAAAGGCAAGGATAATTTTCTGTTGCACATTCATCAGTCAACAGGAGTGATCACCTGATCATCTGCATCACTCCCCTTATCAAGCTATGCCTTTGTGCAACTGATGCTCGACACATACAATTACAAACTCTGTGTTTTGGGGGCAGAAGTGGAACAAACTATATGAAGTCCATCTGACTGTATGGGGGGGGGGGGAGGAAGTATGAATGTAAAACTAGTTTCTAAAATACTGAGCCACCATGACCTTGAGGAAGCTTGTACAACTTCTGACAACACGACACTGAAACCTTGCAAACAGTCAGCTGACAAAATGGCCATTTTGGGATTTATAATTCATTGTTTTTGTCTGTCTATCAGTGTCAACACTGCTTCTTTTCCTTTGACCGATATTTGTTAAAATGTGGTTCGAAAAAACTCTTCTTTTTAAGTTCTGCAAACAATTACCTTTTTTTTTCTCTTATGAATGTTCAAAAAGCATGTCCTGAGTATAATGACTCTAACTGATCGAGCATGGCTTTACTCCCACAAATCTGGAGCGTTAATGAGCTGTATACAAAAATATGACCTGATATAACTCTAAAATCATCAGACTGGTACGGCACAATGGTTTGAACTGCCCTGCTGAAAGCCCCTGTGCAGTGGTGTTTTCATAATACCCTAATGGAAAAAGCAGTGGATGAAATGGAATTTGCTTCCATCAGCACTCCAGGAGAAGCAGCCATGTGGTGCACATACCGACCACTCTTTCATTCAGACAAACCATACAGTATTGTTTGTGTTGTGTTTATTCAACGAGAACAAATGTGAGATTTTTTTTAGTCTAGACTGAAATATCTCAGCAACTATTGGATGGATTAAGATTACATTTTGTACAGACGCTCATGATGGTCCAATTTTTTACCTTTAGTGCCTTTTGTTTTTTAGTGACATGTCTGGATGGGTTGTCAGGAAGTTTGTTAAAGATATTCACGGTGCCCAGGTGATGTGTCCTAATGACTTTGTCCTGTAGCGCTCCCAGCTGGTCAGTTGAATATCATCAATTCAGCTGGCCTGTGAAATATCTCAACATCGACCCGATGGATTCTCACTAAATGTTGTGCAGACGTTCGTGGTTACCAGACGATGAATCCTAATGACTTTGTGTTCTGCGCACCTTTCCCCTAGCGCCACCTCGAGGATCACTTGTGTGGTTTTGAGTGAAAAAAATTCAAAAACTATACACACATTCATGGTCCCTTCAGGATGGATTCTTATAACTTTGGTGTTATTATATGTTTCCTCTAGCGCCAACATCAAGTCAGAATGTGTCCAATACTTTGGCTAGTTACCAAATACCTGCGAAACTACCGGTAATAACATTCCCATCAACTGCAGCAGTAGCTGAATGTTTACTGCTAATTAGCTAATTATAGCATGGTAACATGCTAAACCGAGATGTGTTAGCGTTTAGTTCCCAGAACCACCGTGCCTAAATACAGCCTAACAGATCTACTGGCGTGGATTAATCGCCAACTGGACCTTGTAACTGTGCCTTGGTACTGTTGTAACACATTTACATTACATATGATCCCTGATAATCTGATAAACTACATGTAAATACAAAAGATAATTTTCAAAAAATAAATCAAAGTATAAATTAATAGAATGTAATCCAACAGAATAGAAAATAATAGTTTTGTAAGTATGAGAATGATGCCTATGAGAAAACTGTAGGTTAACACACTTAACCTACAGATGTAGATGTAGCCCTCATGCCTTTGGCATCAATTTGAAACTGAAACCTATTCAGAATAATTTACCACAAGGTCTGAAAAAACCCTGGAAAATACCGAAGAGTAATTCAATAGGCTACTTTTTGTTCCTGATTTAACCGGGACAAGAGATCGGCCATGTTACCACATCAATACTTTTCTATTTACCTAAGGTAAAGCCACTTGCTGTGCTTCTTTTGTGCTTCTTTTTCTTTTGTGCTTCAGACTAAATCGCAAATGGAAATTAGAAAGCATCTCGCCAGAGCAAATAAAACATGAGCTTGCAGATTTGTCGGGTTCCCAGGCAACTTCTTGTCCACGTAAACACACCTGTGAGTGCAGGGTCTTGCTCCAGGGCACCTTAACAGAGACAGGAATGTCAGGGTGGTGAAGTTTGTTCTGCTATGTTGTCCTTGTTTTACCCGTATGTCTGTTTCAGTGTAAGTGCACTCACAGCAAAAGAAACAGAGTCAAATCCCTTGTATGTATATACATACTTGGCCAATTTTGCTAATTCTCATCCATTCCCCAAACCACATGTATCCTGCTGAAGGATGGCATGAAGGAACCACTAGTTTACCTAAAAGTCCTGCATTTAAAAACTACCTTAGAATCACCAGCATTACATTATTATTAATACTAATGCATTAACATGTAAGCAGGTAAATAGGGTTTGTATGTAACATATAAATCTGTAAAGTAACAGCAACTGTCAGATACATGTAGTGGAGCAAATAGTGCATTACACTACAAGTACAAAGTAGCATAATGCAACTAATCATGTCAAATCTAATTACCTCAAAAGTGTACTTTGATGCATTAGTGTGTTTAGTTACCACCCCGCCATAGCATGGATTAGAATGATGTCATCTCACTGGTGTAGCAAACAGGTTTACCAGAATGATCTTAAAGCCATGATGATCTTAACCCAAAGACGAGGATCATCCTAACCTTAAAATCCTTTAAGGAAACGCTGCTTTGACCCTTTCACCGACTTTAGGGATAAGCTCTACACACAAACATACCCCTATTTAAAAGTCTGCATTTGAATCCATTTTACTTATAATAATTGAAAGAAATGTTCGCTGAACAATGGTTCATTTCATCTTCCACCCTTCGCCCTCTTTGTAGCTGTATGATTGGCGGATTGATTGATGGCTCTTCCAATGAAAATAGAGATGTCAAAAGTAACCAATCAGCTCCGGCCGTACAGACCTTGTGAGCCCGCCCCCGCTTAACCCCAATGGAAATTTCCACTCTCTCCGCTCATCGCTATATATCAGCAGACCGGCAAAATACACGGAAGCAGACTTTAACGGCTCGAAACAATCTTGCAAAAATAACTCCAAGACAATCTTTTGGTGAGTAAAAGGTTTTGAGCTACGGTTAAATAATGTATTATGCATTTTAAAGTAATTAAGTTGTTTGCAATAGCCAGCTTGTTCGCTTTTAGGGACGCTTTTGTTTGAATGGGTTTCTTAGCTAACCCTTAGCTAACGTTTAGTAACCGCTAACGTTTTCAAATCTGAAAGTAACGGTTCTTAAAACGTTATGAGACCGAGCCGTATGAAAAATGTTTTGCTAAATATTTATATTTGACTCTACTTCCCTGTAATTGAATATGCCATTACTTGACAACATAGAACATTTTAATGTGAAATGCGATAAAGAGTCATATTTGCACTTCTTAAAGGTAATGGAAATTTTTTCTGGGTGATTTGCATTGACGGTATCGCCGTCAAACTCAGTTGACAACAAAGTTATTATAAAGTCACGCTACTATCTACATGTTACATGGAAATGCAGTTGTGTGTCAGATCAGTTATGCCCATATATGGAGTTCCGGTATGCGAGTTAGCGCACGCCCACGGGTTGTACTACTCGTATTACAAGTAGCGGATCTGCTGCTTCACGCTCTCGTGACTCTGAGGTAGATAAGCTAAAGCCTCTGCTGTGGGTGGGATAAACTCTATGCATATAAAGAGTTGGAGTACTCCGGCACCTGCTCATATAACTGAAGTAACTCCTCCCGTGTTCTCTGTCTAGGAATCTACTCATTGCTTTGACTGAAGTACATTTGGATCTACAACACTACCTTTTACACTTCAATCTTAACTTCTCTCAACTGTCATCATGTCTTCACAGCAGATCAGGTAAGTCCCATACATTTATTTACTATTGTGATCATTTATTACCCATTTAAATCTTTTTTTTCAAGCTACAATGCAAAACATTTCAGCTTCTCATTTGGCAGGATTTGCTGCTTTTCTGTTTGTATGTCCTTGTAAAATGAGAACCCTTTGGATTTTTTAGATGGTTGGTTGGACTAAATAAGACATCAAAAGACATTACTTAAGGTGTGTGTGTGTGTGTGTGTGTCAACCATAGCCCAATGTTTTTTTTTCTCCAACCAACCGTCCACAACCCACGGACATTGAATTTACAATGTTATTAAAAAGAGAAAAGTGTCAAAATTCAGAAATTATACCTATATTATAACCCTAATTATAGGCCTACCTTCATTTTATTTCTCACTATTCTACAGTTATAGATTAATTTCCACATTAAAGTGTTGGCCTTTTTTTTTTTGTCGTCTCCTTCCAGTCTCCCAGCCAAGCTCATTAATGGAGGTATTGCTGGCATTGTTGGGGTTACTTGTGTCTTCCCCATTGACTTGGTAAAGACCAGGTTGCAGAATCAAAGACAAGGTCAGCAGGTCTACAAGAGCATGTAAGTATTTTTGTTTTTCAAGACAACACAATGTTTGCCAAATCTCTTGGAATTATACCTACTACGTCCATGTATAATCCAGTACTATTCTTGCTAATCCCACAATGACAGATGCAAGGCATCGTGATGAATGATTAGATTTAGGGGGGACATTCCTGACTTGATGGAGCATGATGCATCTTTCTCATTCCCCTCCAATGAGCTGTCCAAATGCCTTTTTAAAGGGTGGAAATGTTCTGCTCCATTTTCCCTCTCAGGAGGGAGACATGTTTACTTAGCGCTGCCTCTGTTATAACTCTGAATTTATCATTCTTTTAAATAATTAAGTATCTGTAAAGTTATTATTACTAATCATATTTTCCTTGCTTTCTTGTTCTGTAGGATGGACTGCCTTGTCAAGACAGTTCGATCAGAGGGTTTTTTTGGCATGTACAGAGGTAAGATTTATGCACTTGTGAATATTAAGCGATAGGCCTGAACATGTAGATGAGGATTAAATGTAGGAGAGAGTAAGATGCTGAAGTTAAACATCGATTACATGATTACAACTGCTGAGGGCTCAGATACAGTGTATATTAAGTGCATGGGCTGCTAATTTACTCATTAGTTAGAATAATGGGATAAGTTATAAAAGTGAGGAAGCCAAAGCTGCTCTTATTCAAAGTGGTTTTGCCGCTTTTAAGATGGTGTTTTTTTTTAATAGCATTCATGCAGTAAGTAAGAGAACGCACTGTTTAATCATCAGTTCATTGATTTTAATGTCAAAAAGAAAAAGTAAATTCTTGTGGACATAGTTAAATATGAGGAAGATGGAGACCTTTTAGTCTGGTTCTCTGCTTGTGTGAGGAATGCTGTTTGTTTGCATCTGTGTTTTTCATATTACAGACTGGGTCCCCCTGGGATATTGAAGGCTAGCCGATAAGGCGCAGCCACGCTGGAGGCAAATCATATAATGGTTCTTACAATATTGCTCTATTTGAAACTATAGGCACATGTTTACGTTTTGCCATCTGTTTGTTCTGTATTTTGACTTCTTGTTAATAACTACTTGGTTGTTTCATCACTGTCAACTTGTCGTAGATCCTCATTTTCTAGACTATGAATTGTGTCCTTGCAGACTTTTGGTGACCTTAAAATTGAATCTGTGGTGAACTAAAGTTGTGGGTCAACAGTCTCAGATCAGTTTTTTGCCTAAAGTTTGCACACACAGTACAAAGCCGAAGATTCAGTCTGTCCTTTCTTTCCCTAACATTTCTTAATTTCTCTTGTCTGTTCTCAATAACCTACTTACTGACTTGTAGCCTTTCAATAGAAACAAAGCTTTCCATTCTTAAAGTTTTCTTTATGCAAACTGACTCACTGTACTTCATAGACTTGATGTTTGCATCTTCCTCTGCATATTCATCACTCCTCTTCTTCTTGTGCTTTGCTTGTTTCTCATTTTCCTTTTTTCAACTGTTGATGTAATTTCTTTTTGACATAATCCCTCCATTATGACTGAAGCTACTTTAAATTGAGCGTTTGTCCTGTCTGTGTGTAGATTTGCTATACAATGGACTATTTACATTCTAATGTTGTAATGATAGTGGCAGGGAATGCTTTAGTACATGTACTGAATAAAAATGTGATTGTGACGTCAATGCTAACTGTGTAGTTTTTCATCAGGCGCTGCTGTAAATTTGACCCTGGTCACCCCTGAGAAGGCAATCAAGCTGGCTGCTAATGACTTCTTCAGGCATCACCTCTCCAGAGACGGGTAAGCAGAATTGTGAAATCATTAAAACTTCACCTTTGGAGAAATATTAAGCAACACGGTTGATGAAATACTGTATTTTCCTGTCTTGTCAACAGAAAGGGGCTGACGGTGTTCAAAGAGATGCTGGCAGGTTGCGGTGCAGGCATGTGCCAGGTCATTGTCACCACCCCGATGGAAATGCTCAAGATACAGCTACAGGATGCAGGCAGACTTGGTGAGAAGAATCCGCTGATATTGAATATTATATGTGTGTGTGTACATTTAACTCAAATCGCTGCCATCGTATGTGTATTAACATGTTTTGTCTTATGTCCAAAGTGGCACAGCAGCAAAAACCCATCATGATGTCTCCCACCAAGCTTGTGGCCACGAACACTGTGCTCTGCCGCTCCTTCAACTCTTGCACGGTGTCCTCCGCACCACGAGCGGTGTCCGCCACACAGATCGCAAAGGAGCTCCTCCATACGCAGGGCATCCAGGGGCTCTACAAAGGGCTGGGGGCAACACTGATCAGGTAAAACTCTTTATTCATGTGAACTTGTTGAACTAGTTGCTGAGTATCAGGTGTCAGTCTGAAACATTTCCTTTTTATTTTGTTCAGGGATGTTCCCTTTTCTGTCATCTACTTCCCGTTGTTTGCCAACCTGAACCAGCTGGGCAAACCCAGTCCCCAGGAGTCGTCACCCTTCTATTGGGCTTTCCTCTCAGGCTGTGTGGCGGGATCCACTGCTGCTGTGGCTGTTAACCCCTGTGACGGTGAGTTTTGAGATCTATGTCAGCCATGGTGGTAGACTTTATACTATAGACTTAATTAAACATGAAACAAACACAGATTCAAATAGAAGTTCAATAAATTGGGTCAATATGAACAACATTACAGTTTGTGGGCTGATGCATTCTGGATGATTTTCCTGTTTATTAGCAGCACTGGAATGTTTCTGGAATGTAACCTTAGTTATTTTGTTCTCTCTCTCCAGTGGTGAAGACTAGACTGCAGTCACTGAACAAAGGGTCCAGTGAGGAGACTTACAAAGGCGTTGTGGATTGTGTGAGGTAAGACAGTTTGCTATTCATCGTTACATAACCACCTCTTTATTTGTTCTGTGCGTGTGTGTACATAAACTCCTCTGGTTCTCCACAGTAAAATAATGCGGAAGGAGGGACCCTCTGCCTTCCTGAAGGGTGCTGGCTGTCGAGCTCTGGTCATCGCTCCTCTGTTCGGCATCGCACAGGTTATGTACTTCGCTGGAGTTGGCGAATACATCGTGGACAACTCTCCTCTAAACCTGTTGTTGGCATGAGAGCATATGGACTTGCTGGTTGGCTTTGCATAGGACCTTCTGAGCGTAGATGGCGGAACAACTGGCAGCTACTCACCATCAGTTTACAGCAACAAAAAGTCTTGTCTGACAGTCAGAAAGGCTGATGAAGACCTACGATATCATCTTCTGCTGTGTTGCACTTAAACACTTTTGTGACTTTTCCAGGAGGCTATAGCCAATGTTTGCATCTGAAGATGTTAGTTTTACCAGGCGGGGGACTCAGAGTTGCAGTGTTATTCTTTCTTTGTCCCTGAGACAGTCCTGTTCTGTTTCCCTCTGTGAGGGAGGGGAGCTCACTTAAATAGACAGACATATTTTTGTGTTTTCTTCCATATTTCATATTTGTATGTATGCTAGTTTTATTTTTGAATTCCTGAATGCAGCAGCTTGCAGTACTTTGTGTCCTTTTCCGTTGCTGTCTCATCTTACAAAGCCTTCAAGTTGGAACAAAGGTTTTAAAAGGGGGACACATTGGGGCCCATTTTATTACAAAGGGATTGTTTTTATTTGAGTTGACATACATTTCCAGCAAGAACTGTTAGTGTACATTTCACTGATCATGAACCTTCCTACTGACATGGGACCATATGGTTTCACCAACCATAAACTGTCCTGTTATATACTTGATATTAACCCTACGAGTGTTAAATAGTCTGCAGTGTTTGTATCTTAGTACCTGCAAAAACTTGAGATGCATCCATGCATATTATATATGTATGAGTTTGTCCACATAACTTCAGTTTAGACATTTTCAAATGGATATCTGAATTTGTTTTGGTTTATGCCTTTTTTAAAGGAGTAGAAAAAAGCATTATTACTGTGACTAAGCATGTGAAAGATGACTGTTACCATATTTTGTGTTTGTGATGGCTTTTTGTACATGCCGTGTGTGTGTGTGTGTAAATATATATATATATATACATAAACATTTGCAATGTCCTCATTCTGTGTTCATGGATTGATTTGACTGAATGGCTTAACATGCAAATGTAGGCAAACCAGTGTTATCTGTTGATATGAAAATATCTTCACTATCTACCTTTTCCATCCCACTGGAGTTCAATATTCATCCTGCTTTGTTGCAGACACGTCGTAAACCTGCTGAGATGATGCCAGTGTAGCCCCAATAACAACGGCAGGAAGAAAAGTTTTCTGTGATCATTGCGTTGACATTTATAATTATCCAAATGGAACCTAAAATAAAACTAGTTTTGAGTCCAGGAAGCGCTTCTACCTAAACATTCATTGTACTTGAAAAAGTTTGCAAAGGAATATAAAGAAATGACAGCTTAACAAATGTATTTAGAGTCTGTGTGTTGTGTATTTGTCTCCAGCATTATTTAACTGCTTCAGCATTGTGCTGCCATTTCTTAACTGACCACAACTTGTATATTTACGAGATTGCTTCTCCCTCAGCTCAGAGGTAGAACTTTCAAAGACACTTCAAAGGTAGAAAACCAAACGTCAATAAAAGCACCCAATATTTTTTATTTATTACGGTTAACAATATGGAGTAAACTATATTATTCTATAATTCACATCGTATTGGCACACCAACAAAATATACATCCAAAATAATTCACACAAAATGCAAAAAACTATCTCACTGTTACAGTTCACACAGACGTGTTGTTATTCAGGACCGTTTAGATGCATTTGGACAGAGTGGCGGTTTATCATCAGACCTTCCCTAACCCTTTGGGTTGATACAGCTACACAGGACCTCTATTGTGCTTTAAAGTATAAATACTTGAGAGTGGTGACAGGGAGCTTATGTACAAATAGTGTTTGTGTGACTAAACAGGCACATAGTGGACATTTACTCAGGGCAGGCTAGTCCTCAAAACATTTAAGCACACAGTAGTATTGATTACATAAAAAGGTGCTCGATAAATAATGTTAACAGCGAGTGCATAAAAAAGCTGTCCATATTTACAGCAGTCACAACATTCCTGTGTCTAACGAGGCTTCGTGTACGGTGTTGTGTTAAAAACTAAGGAATGTCACAGAGTTGTGCCAAAAGCAGAGCTTGTGTTACGGGAAACAGAGAAATACATTTTCAGTGCTGGTGGAGTTTGAGGAGAAGATGTGAAGAGGACGATGCAGCGTATCGTGTTGACAACCGGGATGTATTGTACTCTCTGTGAGATTCAGTGAACTCCCCCAACACATCACTGTGGACTATGAGAAACGAAATTGAAACTTATTTTTGGGGGTTTCCCTTCTTAATGCAGATGTTGAAAGGTCAACTCACCGTCTATATAACCTCCCTGTTGTTCCTGATGGCACAACACAGAACCATACTGAAGATCATTCCTATGATCTGAAACGATCAGAAGCACGACTCAGTAAAAAAAGATCAGTAGGTTAGAAATGAACTGGAATCATGATCGCTGTAACTCTCACCATTACTCCTGCGATCCCGATCCCAACGTATCCAATAATATGCAGCTTATCGTTGAAGAAGTTTGTTATTGCAGTGAGACAGTCCTAAAAACAACAACATTTATATAGTTAGTGCTGTGAGTTATCTTCCACAGCAGAGAGTTTCATCTCACATCAGTGCTTTACTGCCACCATGTGGGTCTAAAGTGTTACAGCAGGCTTCATGTTTACCTGCGTGTTCTCCTCGGACTCTTCACAAAGCGTGTTAGACGTGTCTGATGTTGAACCTCCACAACAGTTCAGCTGTAAACGTGAAATTAAAGGAAAAAAATAATACGATTTTAGCTAGTTAGTTGTAAAAACCTTTGAGGAGGAGGAGGAGTTTTACTCACAGTGTTGTGGTAAATGAGTGCGATTGCGGTGCCATTGGGGTTGGAGACATCAGCGATGGAGCTGCTGTAAAACTTTTGCACTTCCTCAACAATCTATAGCAAAAGATGACAACAAAAATCAGTTTCTTTGTAAATGTAGAAGATACATTACAATCTGATCGAAGTGTTGTACCTGTTCCTTGTTTATGAATCCAAACACACCGGCGGCAATCTCTGCTCCGAAGATTATCAGGAGGCAAGCAAAGAACTGTAAACAGAAGAGAGGCGTATTACTGCTTTGTACCGAGGGATAACTTTCACAATAAGGAGAGTTGGTGACACTTTACACGTCAGTTATTTCCTTGGAAGTTTCCTGGAAAGAAGAATGCAATTTGGTACTACTTTCATATCTCCATACTTTGTACATTTCACATTGTGTTCACCTGCTGTGCTCTGGCTAAAACACTCGTAATGAGTGGAATTCATTAATTAGTATACCAATCAAACTCTATTTCCCCTATAATTAGTACCAATCTTTCCGAATAACTTCAATTAGAGACCTGTAAAAGTAGAGCGTTACCAAAAGTTCAGAGGGATTGTGTCAAATTCAGTAAATGTTTGAAATAACGACCACGAGAGGCGGCACATGAACTCACCGATGCAAGAAGACACTGAGACTCGCGTACAGCCCCGAAACAACCGAAGAACCCGACGATCATCATCATCCCTCCTGCACCGAGAAGGATGTACACAGCTGGGGAGATAAAAGCAGATAGATTGTTACTTTAAATAGTTTTTAACTGTAGGAATAAATCATCAGGAAGTGAACAATCCACCAACTCTGATATGTTCATCATAGAGGGATGTGTAGCCTCCAGGACTAAACAGTCGCAGTGTGTCACATGACTGCAGTTCACCGCTTCACCTGAGGATGGCGCCATAATCCAACTGCTTCCATGTCTTTGTTGAAGGAGAAATGATAAAAGGACTGTTGTCTTGTTTGACTACCAGCAGAAAAGTGTAGGTGGAAACTCTTTGAGGAGCCTAAAAGATATGAATCGTGGCCCACAATTCAGTCTGATCGTCAGCCCACTCCTTCAGTCCAGCGGCTTGTGAATTCTAAAGCTTTAAATTACGATGAAAGAAGTCGGAAACACAATAATTAAAATAGTACTTCTTTGTAATTTTGCCTCCTCCTTTGCATCATAAGTGAGAGATGAGTGCATTTAATCCGTCAGAGAGAGTGTTTGAACTGAGGTGCTGCGGTCATCGGGTTTTAATTACGTACGTGAAGTTATAAAGCTCCAGAGAAATATTGGTTTCGAGATGTAACATCTTGTTGAGTCCAATAACTGAAACCTCTGAAAATAAATACCATCTGCCGTCTCTGTCAGTGTGTTGAACAAAACAAGAAGTTGGACTCTGTCCTGCTTCAGGCGAGCCGCAAATAGCTGCAAATCCTACTCATCTATGTCTCAGAGGTGCAGTCAGACTCTGCAGTATCACCATTTGAGTTTGTCTTCAACCTCATGGAGATATAGAGTCTACTGAGAAACAAAGGCTTCCGGTTTGACTCTTTTCACGGTGTTATTTCCAATTACTCAAGACTTTCATGGTCCTGCAGGGTAAAGCAGTACAACAGATGCCATCTGTCTAGTAATAAAAGGAAAATCTAATTGTTAGGTGTTTGATTGCCACAGAATTAGACTGCATCCCCCAACAGCCCCAGCTTCCCAGGGAGCCTGGGTGTCGTCACTGCTCCCAGCCCTCACTACTGAGCCCTTCACACTGTAACTATACACTGGAGCCGTCCCCGGGGTCCACACTAAGGGTCTAGTCGGTGACATAGACAGCAACCACTGCAGCAATTTAATTAATCCACATGGGGGGGGGGGGTAGCAAGCTGTTGTTATCCTGCTGTCGAACAAAAGGGGAAGGTTAAGACGAAGTGGATAGCTGAAGGGGCCTGGAAACGAGAGATACGCTTCTTCAAAGCAGAGGGTTAGCAATGGAAAATATAAATGGGCCCCGACCGCTTCTACTGTATACAAAGTGTCCACAGAACTGATCCTGGCTGCTGTTTCAGACACTTACTCAGAACACGTCCTTCTACACATTGGTTTAAACATCTCTCCGTCTCCTAAGATTCTGTGTTTCACACTGCCGTTTACATGTTGGTGCACAGAGCAACAAAGGTGACAGCATGGAAAGTGATTCAGCCAGAGGGAATGCTTCCACTTTGTCTTGTTATGTCACTCTGTTCAGTGTCTTCAGCAACGCTCCACCATTCTGCTCCTCTGTTAGACGTCAATCCTCTGCAGGATCGTTCAGATATATAGTTAGAATAATAACATTTACTATATATTAATGCAGTTTTAATATACGTTACTGGATTAATATTACTGATGCAGTAACGAGTGAGCAGCATTTTAATGTTAATGCTGGGCAACATCGACATTATTCTGACAAATGTATGTGCAGAGATGCAACCAGACGTGTTGCAAGATGATCTTTGTTTCTAAAACTGTTTATGTGGTGGAGTGAAAAGTAAAATATTTGGTACTGAAATGTGTAGTGAAGAACACTGAAAACAAGCAGCTGTATGAAACATTGCTTTGTTCAGTAGTGCAGTATCATGACTGCTACTAAAGAAGATATTATCTTGCCACCTGCCCCACCCACCCTGCTGCTCATGTCCTGAGAGAGGCAGACGCTT